>NC_088235.1:54244142-54554199 GCF_036934945.1 Oncorhynchus masou masou | reverse complement strand
TATGATAATTTATCTTCCGAACATCTTCCACCGCAATGCGGCAGTGCCATAAGGTGGGTGGTGCCAAATACCAGCAGCCAAACATTCAACCCTAACGAGTGATGGAGAGGTACCAGAATCACTGCCAAGCCATCCCGAGTTCATCGGGCCAGTCAATTTGGCATTCCTGCACAAATTTTCAGTGACTTTGCAAAAGTAAGGAACATTTGCAATATGTTTTAACAGTGAGGTACCATCACCAAAAGCGACATTCTGAAATCAACCCAAACGAGCCATGGAGAGGTACCAGTATCACTGCCCAGACATCCTGAGGTCATCGGGCCAGTCAATTTGGCATTCCTGCATGATTTTTATAGCATGACAAATTGGTGATGGTGACTGCCCAGTTAACCATATGGCAAATGCACAGTGACTTTGAAAGAGTGAGAAAAATCACCAAATGGACATTCTGAAATCAGCCCAAACGAGCGATGGAGAGGTACCAGTATCACTGCCCAGCCATCCCGAGGTCATCGGGCCAGTCAATTTGGCATTCCTGCAAAATTTTCAGTGACTTTGAAAAAGTAAGGAACATTTGCAATATGTTTTAACAGTGAGGTACCATCACCAAAAGCGACATTCTGAAATCAACCCAAACGAGCCATGGAGAGGTACCAGTATCACTGCCCAGCCATCCCGAGGTCATCGGGCCAGTCAATTTGGCATTCCTGCATGATTTTTATGGCATGACAAATTGGTGATGGTGACTGCCCAGTTAACCATATGGCAAATGCACAGTGACTTTGAAAGAGTGAGAAAAATCACCAAATGGACATTCTGAAATCAACCCAAACGAGCCATGGAGAGGTACCAGTATCACTGCCCAGCCATCCCGAGGTCATCGGGCCAGTCAATTTGGCATTCCTGCAAAAATTTTCAGTGACTTTGCAAAAGTAAGGAACATTTGCAATATGTTTTAACAGTGAGGTACCATCACCAAAAGCGACATTCTGAAATCAACCCAAACGAGCCATGGAGAGGTACCAGTATCACTGCCCAGCCATCCCGAGGTCATCGGGCCAGTCAATTTGGCATTCCTGCAAGAATTTTTTGTGACTTTGCAAAAGTAAGGAACATTTGCAATATGTTTAAGCGGTGAGGTACCATCACCAAAAGCGACATTCTGAAATCAACCCAAACGAGCGATGGAGAGGTACCAAAATCACTGCCCAGCCATCCCTATGTCATCGGGCCAGTCATTTTGGCATTCCTGCATGATTTTTATGGCATGACAAATTGGTGATGGTGACTGCCCAGTTAACCATATGGCAAATGCACAGTGACTTTGCAAAAGTGAGAAAACATGACCAAATGGACATTCTGAAATCAACCCAAACGAGTGATGGAGAGGTACCAGAATCACTGCCAAGCCATCCCGAGGTCATCGGGCCAGTCAATTTGGCATTCCTGCAAAAATTTTCAGTGACTTTGCAAAAGTAAGGAACATTTGCAATATGTTTTAACAGTGAGGTACCATCACCAAAAGCGACATTCTGAAATCAACCCAAACGAGCCATGGAGAGGTACCAGTATCACTGCCCAGCCATCCCGAGGTCATCGGGCCAGTCAATTTGGCATTCCTGCAAGAATTTTTAGTGACTTTGCAAAAGTAAGGAACATTTGCAATATGTTTTAACAGTGAGGTACCATCACCAAAAGCGACATTCTGAAATCAACCCAAACGAGCCATGGAGAGGTACCAGTATCACTGCCCAGCCATCCTGAGGTCATCGGGCCAGTCAATTTGGCATTCCTGCATGATTTTTATAGCATGACAAATTGGTGATGGTGACTGCCCAGTTAACCATATGGCAAATGCACAGTGACTTTGAAAGAGTGAGAAAAATCACCAAATGGACATTCTGAAATCAGCCCAAACGAGCGATGGAGAGGTACCAGTATCACTGCCCAGCCATTCCGAGGTCATCGGGCCAGTCAATTTGGCATTCCTGCAAGAATTTTTTGTGACTTTGCAAAAGTAAGGAACATTTGCAATATGTTTAAGCGGTGAGGTACCATCACCAAAAGCGACATTCTGAAATCAACCCAAACGAGCCATGGAGAGGTACCAGTATCACTGCCCAGCCATCCCGAGGTCATCGGGCCAGTCAATTTGGCATTCCTGCATGATTTTTATAGCATGACAAATTGGTGATGGTGACTGCCCAGTTAACCATATGGCAAATGCACAGTGACTTTGAAAGAGTGAGAAAAATCACCAAATGGACATTCTGGAATCAACCCTAACGAGCGATGGAGAGGTACCAGAATCACTGCCAAGCCATCCCGACTTCATCGGGCCAGTCAATTTGGCATTCCTGCAAAAATTTTCAGTGACTTTGCAAAAGTAAGGAACATTTGCAATATGTTTTAACAGTGAGGTACCATCACCAAAAGCGACATTCTGAAATCAACCCAAACGAGCCATGGAGAGGTACCAGTATCACTGCCCAGCCATCCCGAGGTCATCGGGCCAGTCAATTTGGCATTCCTGCAAAATTTTCAGTGACTTTGCAAAAGTAAGGAACATTTGCAATATGTTTTAACAGTGAGGTACCATCACCAAAAGCGACATTCTGAAATCAACCCAAACGAGCGATGGAGAGGTACCAGAATCACTGCCCAGCCATCCCGAGTTCATCGGGCCAGTCAATTTGGCATTCCTGCATGATTTTTATGGCATGACAAATTGGTGATGGTGAATGCCCAGTTAACCATATGGCAAATGCACAGTGACTTTGCAAAAGTGAGAAAACATAAACAAATGGACATGATGAAATCAACACCACGAGTGATTGAAAGGAACAACAATCACTGCCCGGCCATCCCGAGTTCATCAGGCCAGTCAATTTTCTATTTCTGAAGGATTTTTGAGCATGTCAAATTTCATATGACATTTGGCCCCCACAAAACATATGCCTTATGCACAAGCAAAAAAAAAAAAAAACATTATAATAATAAAATATGACTAAAGTATGTTGATACAGTTCTTATACGTGTGTAACTGACACAAAATTCGAATTTTTTTTCGAAAAACGGTCCAGAAAGCACTTTTTTAGGGGTGTGTGAAGTTTTTTATGAAATTTAATAATTTTTGACTTTTGACTTCTGACTTCCTATGAAATCATATTGCAGATGGACAAAACACATGCAATATGCGCAAGTAAAAAAAAAAAAAAAAATTATGATAATAAAATATGACTAAAGTATGTTGATACAGTTCTTATACGTGTGTAACTGACACAAAATGCGAAAAAATTTCGAAAAACGGTCCAGAAAGCACTTTTTTAGGGGTGTGTGAAGTTTTTTATGAAATTTAAGAATTTTTGACTTTTGACTTCTGACTTCCTATGAAATCATATTGCAAATGGACAAAACATATGCAATATGCGCAAGTAAAAAAATTAAAAAAATTATGTTAATAAAATTGGACAAAAGTATTTTCATACAGTTCTTATACATGTGTAATTGTCAAAAAAAGCGAAAGAATTTCGAAAAACGGTCCAGAAAGCACTTTTTTAAGGGGTGATACGTTTTTTTCAAAAAATTCGTTTTTTCAAAATTTGGCTTTTGGATGTTGACTTGGAGTCCAATACCAATATGAAAAACCATGGTGGAGTGCAATCGCCACCTGTTGGATTTTTGAAGTGTTACAACTGGCAATACCCATATGGCAATAGCAGTAAACTTTGCATGAATCAACGCCGCTTTGGGTGGTATTGGCCAATGTGTGCATGGTTTGGCCAATGCCAATAACTTGCCATTCATTTTTGTCCACTACGGGGGTGAAATCCCTTACAGAAGTAAGGGCTGTGAGAGGAGCTGCCACCTGACCGAAATTACGGATGAAACGACGGTAGAAATTAGCGAAGCCCAGAAAGCGCTGCAGCTCGACGCGTGACTTAGGAACGGGCCAATCAATGACAGCCTGGACCTTAGCGGGATCCATCTTAATGCCCTCAGCGGAAATAACGGAACCGAGAAAAGGGACAGAGGCGGCATGAAAAGTGCACTTCTCAGCCTTCACATAAAGACAGTTCTCCAAAAGGCGCTGGAGGACGCGTCGCACGTGCTGAACATGAATCGAGAGAGACGGTGAAAAAATCAGGATATCATCCATGTAAACGAAAACAAAAATGTTCAGCATGTCTCTCAGGACGTCGTTAACTAGTGCCTGAAAGACAGCTGGAGCGTTAACGAGGCCGAAAGGAAGAACCCGGTATTCAAAGTGCCCTAACGGAGTGTTAAACGCCGTCTTCCACTCGTCCCCCTCCCTGATGCGCACGAGATGGTAGGCGTTACGAAGGTCCAATTTGGTGAAAAACCTGGCTCCCTGCAGGATCTCGAAGGCTGAAGACATAAGAGGAAGCGGATAACGATTCTTAACTGTTATGTCATTCAGCCCTCGATAATCCACGCATGGGCGCAGGGACCCGTCCTTCTTCTGAACAAAAAAAAGAACCCCGCGCCGGCGGGGGAGGAGGAGGAGACTATGGTACCGGCGTCGAGCGAAACCGACAAATAATCCTCGAGAGCCTTACGTTCGGGAGCCGACAGAGAGTATAATCTACCCCGGGGGGAGTAGTTCCCGGAAGGAGATCAATACTACAGTCATACGACCGGTGTGGAGGGAGAGAAGTGGCCTTGGAACGACTGAACACCGTGCGCAGATCGTGATACTCCTCCGGCACCCCTGTCAAATCGCCAGGCTCCTCCTGTGAAGAAGAGACAGAGGAAACAGGAGGGATAGCAGACATTAAACAGGTTACATGACAAGAAACATTCCAGGATAGGATAGTATTACTAGACCAATTAATAGAAGGGTTATGGCGCACTAGCCAGGGATGACCCAAAACAACAGGTGTAAAAGGTGAACGAAAAATTAAAAAAGAAATGGTTTCGCTATGATTACCAGAGACAGTGAGGGTTAAAGGCAGCGTCTCACGCTGAATCTTGGGGAAAGAACTACCATCTAAAGCGAACAAGGCCCTGGGCTCCCTAACTGTCTGAGAGGAATGTCATGTTCCCGAGCCCAGGTCTCGTCCATAAAACAGCCCTCCGCCCCAGAGTCTATCAAGGCACTGCAGGAAGCAGATGAACCGGGCCAGCGGAGATGGACCGGAAAGGTAGTGCGTGATCCAGAAGGAGAGGCCTGAGTAGTTGCGCTCACCAGTAGCCCTCCTCTTACTGATGAGCTCTGGCCTTTTACTGGACATGAGGTGACAAAATGACCAGCGGAGCCGCAGTAGAGACAGAGGCGATTGGTGATTCTCCGATCCCTCTCCTTGGCCGAGATGCGAATACCCCCAGCTGCATAGGCTCAGCATCCGAGCCGGCGGAGGAGGGTGGCAGTGATGCGGCAGGTGGCAGTGATGTGGAGAGGGGAGCAACGGAGAACGTGAGCTCCTTTCCACGAGCTCGGCGACGAAGATCAAACCGTCGCTCTATGCGAATAGCGAGAGCTATTAAGGAGTCCAGACTGGAAGGAACCTCCCGGGAGAGGATCTCATCCTTAACCTCGACGTGGAGACCCTCCAGAAAACGAGCGAGCAAAGCCGGCCTGCTCCAGTCACTAGAGGCAGCGAGAGTGCGAAACTCAATAGAATAATCCGTTATGGATCTATTCCCTGACATAGGGAAGACAGGGCCCTGGAAGCCTCCTCGCCAAAAACAGAACGGTCAAAAACCCGTATCATCTCCTCCTTAAAGTCCTGATACTGGTTAATACACTCAGCCCTCGCCTCCCAGACTGCCGTGCCCCACTCACGCGCCCGTCCGGTAAGGAGAGAAATGACGTAGGCGATGCGGGCTGCGCTCCTGGAGTAAGTGTTGGGCTGGAGAGAGAACACCACATCACACTGAGTGAGGAATGAGCGTCACTCAGTGGGCTCCCAGAGTAACACGGCGGGTTGTTGATCCTGGGCTCCGGCGACTCGGAAACCCTGGAAGTGGGCGGTGGATCGAGGTGGAGTTGGTGAACCCGTCTTGTGAGGTCGGAGACTTGGACGGCCAGGGTCTCAACGGCATGTTGAGCAGCAGACAATTCCTCCTCGTGTCTGCCTAGCATCGCTCCCTGGATCTCGACGGCGGAGTGAAAAGGGTCCGGAGCCGCTGGGTCCATTCTTGGTCTGATTCTTCTGTTATGAACTTGAGTGAAGACCCAAAAGCGGTTTTAACAGAAAACAGAGTTCTTTAATGAAAATACAGGAATGGCATAAATCCTCTTCCAACGATGTCAGCGGAACAAAAGAACGTTAGTATAGTGCAGGATGCTCCAGCCAGGCAGACTCCGACAGGACAGGACAAGGTGGAAGCAAACGAGACGACAGCTTGCTTCTGGCATCAAAAAACACAAATAAGAATCAGACACTGAAAGTAGCAGGAACAGAGAAAGAAATAGAGACCTAATCAGAGGGGGAAGAGAGAACAGGTGGGGAAAGAGAGAATGAGCTAGTTAGGGGAAATGTAGAACAGCTGAGGGATGAGAGACAGAGAAGGTAACCTAAAAAGACCAGCAGAGAGAGAGAATGAAGAGAAAGGACAGGAACAGACATAACAAGACATGACACTTTCGACTCTGTCAACCAACACATTCTTATCGGCAGACTCAACAGCCTTGGTTTCTCAAATGACTGCCTCACCTGGTTCACCAACTACTTGTCTGATAGAGTTCAGTGTGTCAAATTGCAGGGCCTGTTGACCGGACCTCTGACAGTCTTTACGGGGGTGCCACAGGGTTAAATTCTCGGGCCGACTCTCTTCTCTGTATACATCAATGATGTTGCTCTCGCTGCTGGTGATTCTCTGATCCACCTCTACGCAGACAACACCATTCTGTATATTTCTGGCCCTTCTTTAGACACTTTGTTAATAACCTCACTATGGTACGTGGGATGCTAGAGTCCCACCTGGCCAACATCCAGTGAAATTGCAGAGCGCCAAATTCAATTACAGAAGTGCTCATTATAAAATTCATAAAACATGTTATACATTGGTTTAAAAGTGTGAAACATTGGTTTAACTTCTTGACGCTACCCATCCCTTAATTCTTGAAACTCCCCATCCCGGATCCGGGATCGTGACTAAAGCCTCAGGCTCATTAGCATAACGCAACGTTAACGATTTCTGAAAATTGCAAATAAAATTAAAATAATGCGTCTGCTCTCAAGCTTAGCCTTTTCTTAACTTCTTGAAACTCTCCATCCCGGATCCGGGATCGTGACTAAGCCTCAGGCTCATTAGCATAACGCAACGTTAACGATTTCTGAAAATCGCAAATAAAATTAAAATAATGTGTTTGCTCTCAAGCTTAGCCTTTTCTTAACAACACTGTCATCTCAGATTTTCAAAATATGCTTTTGAACCATAGAAATGGACTAATTTGTGTAAGAGTATGCAAAGCTAGCATAGCATTTTGTGTAGCATGTAGCACGCAACATTTTCACAAAAGCCAGATAACCAAATAAATAAAATCATTTACCTTTGAAGAGCTTCTGATGTTTTCAATGAGGAGACTCCCAGCCACATACCAGATGCGCAGTGTTTCCTGAAAGCGTCTGTGTGTAGGAGAAATCGTCTACATTGCGCCTGGATACCGAAACGAACCGAAAATGCAGTCACCTACAACGTGAAACTTTTTCCGGATTAACTACATAATATCGACCGAAACATGGCAAACGTTGTTTGGAATCAATCCTCAAGGTGTTTTTTCACATATCTCTTCATTGACATGCAGTTCGTGGAAGCTTGCTTCCCTCTCTGTGTCCCATGGAAAAATACTGGCAGGTGACTTTTGCGCACCAATTTCGGCGCAGGACACCGGGCGGACACGTGGTAAATGTGGTCTGTTATGGTCAATCTTCCAATGATCTGCCTACAAATACGTCACAATGCTGCAGACACCTTGGGGAAACGACAGAAAGGGCAGACTTACTCCTCTCGCGTTCACATCCATATAAGGAGACCATGGAAAACAGAGCCTCAAAAATCCTTGTCATTTCCTGGATGCCATCTCATCTTGGTTTTGCCTGAAGCTCACGTTATAGGGCACGCACAGAGAAGATCTTTGTATTTCTGGACACGTCAGAGTGTTTTCTTTCGAACGGTAGCAATTATATGCATAGTCGAGCATCTTTTTGTGACAAAATATCTTGTTTAAAACGGGAACGTTTTTCATCCAAAAATGAAATAGCGCCCCCAGAGCATCAACAGGTTAAAACCTCTTAGGGATAGTGAGACGCTAGCGTCTCAAGTGGCCAATAGCCTCGGGAAATACATAGCATCAAATTCAAATAAAACGCGATTAAACTCAAACCTTAATTAAATCACACATGCAGGGTACTCAATTAAAGCTACACTCGTTGTGAATCCAGCCAACATGTCAGATTTTAAAAATGCTTTTCAGTGAAAGCATGAGAAGCTATTATCTGATAACATGCACCCCCACCGAACCACCTGAACGAGTTGTAAACAAAATAATTAGCGTGGCCGGAGCTAGCTACACAAAATGTTGAAATAACATATAAAACATGCATTAACTTTGACAAGCTTCTTTGTTGGCACTCCAATATGTCCCATAAACATCACAATTTGTCCTTTTTTTCGATTAATTCCATCCATGTATACCCAAAATGTCCATTTATAAAGCGGGTTTGATCTGGAAAAAGACAGCTTTCCAAAACACAATGTCACTCCAAAACATTTCAAAAGTTGCCTATGAACTTTGCCAAAATATTTCAAACTACGTTTGTAATACAACTTTAGGTATTTTTAAATGTTAATAATCGATCAAATTGTAGACGGGGCAAACTGTATTCGATAGAGAAAGTAAACAAAACATGCTCCTTTTTCCCTCTTGCGTAACTATCCTGGTAATGTTGTACCAGGAAGTGCCTCTTCTTCATTTCACCAATGATTAACTTCAACCCATTTTCAAAGACTGGTGACATCCTGTGGAAGTCGTAGGAACTGTAAAATGGGCGCTATCTAATTTCCCTTGGCAAAGTCAACTGAGGGAACTGTCAGAGGGGAAAAAAAATATATAATCTGAACAGTTTTTCCTTGGGGTTTTGCCTGCTACATAAGTTCTGTTATAGTCACAGACATGATTGAACCAGTTTAAGAAACTTCAGAGTGTTTTCTATCCATACCTACTAATCATATGCATATAATATATTCCTGGCATGAGTAGCAGGAAGTTGAAATTGTGCACGCTATTTATCAAAAAGTAGAAATGCTGCCCCCTATCTCTAAGAAATACTGCCCCCTATCTCTTTAGTCTAGTAAACTCGACAGGAACCACCGGGTGGTACGTTGAAAGATCCATTCTAACGAATGCTTCTTCTAGAAGATCCATTCTCATAGACACCTGAAACCAAGAATCTATGACTACAATAGAAATGGTGGTTGTCCACCAGAGACTTACACAAACCGAGACTTGTTGAATTACTGACAACCCAATGGCACTGGAGGGTGGAGTGGGCAGGGGAGCAGAGGCGGCCGCTTACCTCGGGGGCAAGGTTCGGCAGGCTGGTTTGACAAGGTCATGGACTGACCCGACGTTCTGTGTTCAGGCTGATGTCCAGTGGGTCTGTTTGGGGGTCGAGGAGTGGGACAATCTGGACGGTTATGGTGGAATGCCTGAATCATCTGTGTCGAGGATGTCCTGGTCGGGGACCCAGGTCCTGTCTTTAGGCCCATAACCTTCCCAGTGGATGCAACCTTTTATTTTTTATTTTTTCATCTTTATTTAACCAGGTAGGCTAGTTGAGAACAAGTTCTCATTTGCAACTGCGACCTCTCAGGCGTTTGGAATCAACGATGGCCTGAATGGCATAGGCAGGTTCCCCTCCGACGTCCAACGGTGGGGGTGCACTGTGGGTTGAGTCTGGATGATGAAAAGGATTGTAGGTGACCGGTTTTAACAGAGACACATGGAAGGACGAGGAGATTTAATACTGACATGACAGGGTTGATGCAATGGGTTATCTTGATGGGACCAATGAAGTGAGGACAGAACTTTTTGAAGGTGAGGTGGAGCCTGATATCTCTGGTAGAGATCCACACACTGGGGTGAAAGAGTGGCGTAGGTCGGCAGCGTCTGTCAGCAAAGCGTTTCTCGGTATTAGAGGCTTCCTGCAGGTGCCGTTGAGCAGTCTCCCATACCCGCTCACTACGCTGAAACCAGTTGTTGACAGCTGGGACAGTACCAGGCTCCTCCTCCGCGGTCAGAGACGATGTCCTCCGGAATCCCATATAGACGGAACACTTGCTGGAACATACACTCAGCCAATTCCATGGCATTAGGTAAAAGAAGAAGAGGAACCAGACAACACATTTTTGAAAAATTGTCTACTTTGGCAAGGATGGTGGTGTTACCAGAGGATTCAGGAAGGTCTGTGATGAAGTCAACAGCTATGTGGGACCAGAGTCTGTGAAGGATTGGCAAAGGTTGAAGCTTACCGGAAAGGAGATGAGGGCTTCTAGTTTGGACGCAGACTGGACAGGAGAGTACGTAGTCCCAGAACTTGAGGACCACCAGAACTTACGGGCTAGAAGTTTGGTGTTTCGTGTAATACCTGGATGTCCTGACCCCAAGGACGTGTGACACCATTACATCAGTTGGGGTCTAACAGCTGCTGGTACGTAACTCCCCCCAGCTGGTGTCTCAGGAGGAGCCGGGTCTGAGGTTAGGGCTTCTTGAATGGCATTGTACTGGTCCCAAAATGAAAGAGGAAGAAAGAATGGATGTAGAGTCTGGTCGGAAGGTCAAATTGGCAGGAGAGAGCATCAGCTTTTATGTTTTTCTTTCCAAGGATGTAAGTAACATGAAAATGGAAACATGTGAAGAAGAGAACCCAGCGGGCTTGTCTAGAGTTTTATCTCTTGGCCCCTCTGATATAGTCCAGATTATGATGATCTGTTAGGATGAGAAAGGGATTTTGTGCGCCCTCCAACCTGTGGCGCCACTCCTCGAGGGCCAGCTTGATGGTGAGGAGTTCTCTGGTCCCCACATTGTAATTCTTCTCAGTGGAGGATAACTTCCTGGAGAAGAAGGCACAGGGATGTGATTTTGGAGCTGTTTCCACCTGCTGAGAGAGTATGGCTCCTACTTCTACTTTGGAGGCATCCTCAAGGAAGTGTCAGATCAGGTTGGCGAAGGACAGGAGCTGAGGTGAAGAGACATTTAAAGTTGTTGAAAGCTGTCAGGGCAGTTTCAGTTCATTGAAGGATCCGGCTCTTTTGGCTGGTAAGGGCAGTGAGGGGAGCGGCAGTAGAATTGAAGATTCAAATGATCCTGCAAAAGCAGTTGGAGAACCCAATGAAACTTTGGAGTTCCTTAAAACCTGTTGGGGCAAGGAGTTCCCCTCAGGGAACTCCACCCCCCGTTCTGCTGAAAAGGTGGCGCAGGGAATTAAAAAATATTCTTTAGAAATATTTAACTTTCACACATTAACAAGTTCAATACCTCAAATGAAAGAAAACACCTTGTTCATCTACCCATCATGTCAGATTTTTTAAAGTTTTTACAGCGAAAACAGAACATATATTTATGTTAGACCACCAGCAAAACCAAAGAAAAAACGCAGCCATTTCTTCCAGCCAAAGATAAAATCACAAAAGCAGGATTAGAAATAAATTGAATCACTAACCTCTTTAAAATCTTCATCAGATGACAGTCATATGACATGTTACACAGTACATTTATGTTTTGTTCGATAAAATGCATTTTTATATCCACAAATCTCAGTTTACATTGACGCCATGTTCAGAAATTCTTCCAAAATATCCGGAGGAATTATAGAAAGCAAAAAGAAACAGAAATACTCATCATAAACTTTGACTAAAGATACATGTTCTACATATAATTAAAGATACACTGGTTCTTAATGCAACCGCTGTGTCATATTTTTTTTAAACGTTATGGAAAAAGCCTAACATTGCAATAATCTGAGACGCTCAGATTGATGTAACCGCCATGTTAGAGTCAACAGAAATACGAAATTACAACGTAAATATTCCCTTACCTTTAATGATCTTTCATCAGAATGTAGTACAAGGAGTCCGAGTTCCACAATAAATTGTTGTTTTGTTCCATAAACAATACTAGTGTCCAAGTAGCTGCATTTGCTATCGCTTTCAGCTCACGTGCCCAAAAACTGACTGCTGGTCCAAGTTAACTCGCACGAAAACTTCCAAAAGATATATTCCAGGTCGAATAAACTGGTCAAACTAAGTAGAGAATCAATCTTCAGGATGTTATTATCATATATATCCAATAACGTTCCAACCGGATCATATGTTTTCATCTGGGGCCGAATGGAACAGCCGTAGCAGCCACAGAGAAATGCGCCACAGCAAAATGGCATTCTGTTGCGACACTGACTATTTTCCCTCCCATTAGGTCAAAGTTCACAGCAAATGCTCCATTACACTTTCTACTGAATGAGGACATCTAGTGGACGGCGTAGAAAGTGCTTCCAGATCCATATCTTGTTGGGAAATTAGGGGGCGAAGACGTCAAATTTGCTCCAACTTTCAGAATTTCACTCTGTTTGGAAGATTGTCTGCCCTATGAGTTCTGTTATACTCACAGACATAATTCAAACAGTTTTAGAAACTTCAGAGTGTTTTCCATCCAATAGTAATAATAATATGCATATATTTGCAATCTAGGACAAAGTTTGATGCAGTTCACTATGGGCACGCAATTCCTCCAAAGTGAAAATACTGCCCCCTATCCTCAACAAGTTTTAATAACGGTGGTGGGTATGGGCCAGTTACTGACGGCGGTGACTTTGTTCTCATCCATGCTGACCCCACCAGGTGTCAGTATGAAACAGAGGAAGTTTACATGTAAGGTGCTATTTTCTTCTGTCTTCAGATAAAGGTTATGGTCAAGAAGCCGTTGAAGAACCTTTTGCACATGCTGCATTTGTTTCTTCAGAGAGTGGGAGTAAATTAGGATGTCATCAATGTAGACGATGAGAAAGCGGTTGATCATATTCTAGAAAACCTCGTTCATAAAGGATTGGAAGACGACGGGGGTGTTCGTAAGGACGTAGGGCATGACCAGGTTTTCGTATTGCCCTCGTGCAGTGATAAAGGCCGTCTTCCATTCGTCGCCTTCACGTATATGGACACGGTTATATGCACGTCGCATGTCGAGTTTTGTATTGATGTTGGCACGGCCCACTTGTTCAAGGGTCACTGGGATCAGAGGAAGAGGGAAACGGTTCTTAACCGGGATGTCATTCAGGGAATGGTAATCAATACATGGACGGAGACCACCGTCCTTTTTCCAACAAAGAAGAAGCTGGACGCAGTACATGTTTTCATGTACTGGTGACAACTAATGCATTCCAATTATTGAATAGATTGTCATGGACACCTATGATGTCTGCAAAACATTTTTTCGAATGTTGTACTTATTGTAATGAACTAATGCTAAGCTATTTGCCAGCTATGTGTGGCACCATGTTTGTTGACATTATACAATGCATTATGGGTTTCACGCAAACATCTGTCAAACAAAAGATGTTACACTGAGGTGAAGGAATAGATTTGAGTTAACTTCCAGAAGTGAATGAATGTCTCCTCTTATTATATTTGGTTGAAGCGAAAAAAGCCACAAACTACCCACCGTCAGATTACTTTCGATTACAAGAAAGTGTTTTACTCATTTATTTCAATCAATGGTGAGCTTACCTGTGATGTGATGAAGTAAAAATAGTAATTGCTATTACCTATTTCATATTGTGGTTTCTGTCAGCTGAAAGTTATATAAATTTGACCGCTTGTGTTAAGTCAATCTTTCCTCAGTTAGCGCTAGGACAAATGTAGCCTACATTTTCCAGTTTGGAGGAATGCGTTATACTGTCACTACTTCTGTGAATGTCTAAGCATTGCATCCAAAAACAAACTGGTCACATTCAGGACATAACTTTGAAAGGACTGAGTTTGTGCAAAATGTTTCTGCGTCAATCGAAACTGGACATTCTAAATAAGCATTCTAATTACACCTTTTGAGCGTTGCAGGGACCACTGTAGAGTGATCACACCCGTTTGTGAAAAGGTTAAAGTCATGTTTTCAAAAGGTTAAAAGAACATATTCTATATAAAACACTAGAAAAATGCTGTAAATATCAAAGAACGTTCTAAAAACATGTCAATTCCATTCTCAGTATGAACAAAACTAATAGGTGTGTCGGCCGCACCTACTAATACTAATAGGCCACACCTGATCTTAATGAGTGCTTGGAGTCTGTTTGAAAAGACTAATATGAACAGCTACTGTATGCTTAAAAAACGTGGCAGACTATCTCGAACCTGGTGGCGCAGTGGACTAATTCCATTCATAGAGGACAGAAGATGAGAGGTTGAAATCTCACTGATGCCTCATCATAATAAAAAAAGGAATGTGTATGCATGGTTAATGCCTATGGAAATTAATTTCCATGTGTCCTATCTACTTGGAGTTGAAAAAAGTTAACCCAAATTAAGATAGCAGTGTTATTAAAAGTCTTATTGAAACATTCAGTGAACGTTTTTAGGACGCTATTTAAACACCTCCATATGACCTATAATATCCATTCTCATAATGTTAATAAAACGTCCCAGGAAAACTTTAAAGGAACCAGAGTAAAATGTTCTCAGAACCTCCCTGCCACCTAAAAATAAACGTTCCCAGAGCCGGACAAATGTCTACTTCTGTTCTCAGAACGTTTTAAAAACGTTCTGTTTTACCAGTCAGGGAACATATGGCTTCATTCCCACAACCAATGTGAATCCAAAATCATACATTCCTACAACTTCCAAGGAACCAAATGTGCACACACACACACACACACACACACACACACACACACACACACACACACACACACACACACACACACACACACACACACACACACACACACACACACACACACACACACACACACACACACACACACACACACACACACTCCCTCTCTCTCTTTCTCTGTGCTGTGAGCCCTCCCAACTGGGTTGAGGGATCAGAGGCTGGTCAGTGGTTCTCTTCTGGTCTCTCTAGAGGTCTCAGATGAAGTGGTCAGCACTTGACAGGTACCAGCACTGCTGACAGGCCAGGCTCCAGTGTGGATATTATGCGTGTGTGTCTGTGTGTCTTTTCGCACCTGTTTGATGGTGCTTTAGCCAGGAGGGCAGATCGGCCCTGTGCTGTAGAGTTTGGCAGGAACAAAGCCACATGGACAATGAGTCAATGACAACTCTCTTCCTTTCTATCCTTTTCTTTCTCTCTGCTCGTGTTTCATTTTCCCACACACCTTATGTCCTTCTCTCTCAGCCTCATACTCTTTATTTCCTTCAACCTCTCTGCCCTCCCTCTTCCCTCTCTCTCTCACACACACGTAGCCTACACACAGTTCGACGGACCTCTCTGACAACAAGTCAGAGGAAGGTATGTCCCCTCAGTAGAAGGTAAAGAAGAAGGTGTGTGAGGTGCTACATTCAGCAGCGCTTGTAATCTTCCATAAGACGGTTAGAGATTACACTGGGGTGGGGGTAATTACTTTGGGACCGGGGGCTACCCTGCTGTGTGTGCATACAGTCAGGGGGATCCTGTAAGCCGTACATTACAAATATACAGATGGACACGGCCGCCTAGATCATTTAAGGGGAGAATTCCTCCGCTTTCGTCAGGACGTTGATTCCACCATGCTTATGCGCTGTCACATTCCCTCGCCGCCTGGCCTGCATACACTGTGAACGCCACAGTGATTAATTGTTCAGGATTTAAGTCGTAGAGCTCGTTGGTTGACCAAAGCTGTGCAGAGGGTTTGTTCGCACCACTGGTATCTAAATGAAATTGTCTTTATCTCTCATGGAAAAAAATTGGAAACGGAAGGGACATTTTTTTTGTATTTTCTTTCAGCACATCAAACAAACTTGTCTTCAGACAGGGTCTATCGAGGCAGTCTTTCTTTCTTTTTTTCATTAATTAAGAAAGGATTCTATTATTAAACCAGATGAAAAGGCAACATCAATTCAAACAGTACTGTCATATTGGACGACTACTAATCTTTGGTAATTATTTTTTAATTGAATCTTTTGAACACAAAAGCCCTGAGCAGATGTTTGCATTACTCAAGTCCCCATCGCACTCCACGCCATGTATGCAAGATGATGCTTGGCCATGTGTGAGCAAAGGAGAGGGAGAAATTGAAGAGAAA
This sequence comes from Oncorhynchus masou masou, assembly GCF_036934945.1. Classification (NCBI taxonomy): domain Eukaryota; kingdom Metazoa; phylum Chordata; class Actinopteri; order Salmoniformes; family Salmonidae; genus Oncorhynchus; species Oncorhynchus masou. The sequence goes on along the minus strand of NC_088235.1, from coordinate 54,537,943 downwards.
GAGAAGAATTAAAAAGTGGACGTATGTACCTTAGATATATAACTTATGCATAAATGAAAAGCTCAGTGGCAAAACTTAAGATACACGCACATGCATGCACGCCCACATGTCAAGTCTAGGTCCAAGAGGCTTCTAAACAGCTTCTACCACCAAGCCATAAGACTCCTGAACATCTTGTCAAATGGCTACCCAGACTATTTGCAGTGCCCAACCCACCCCCCCACCCCTCTATACACCACTGCTACTCTATGTTGCCAACTATGCATAGTCACTTTAATAACTCTACCTACGTATACATACTACCTCAAATAACCGGTGCCCCCGCACATTGACTCTGTATCGGTATCCCCCTGTATACTGTCTCGCTATTGTTATTTTACTGATGCTCTTTAATTTACTGCTGCTCTGCATCTGTCCTCGTGCTCCTAGACCTTAATGCTCCTTTTGATACCATCGATCATCACATTCTTTTGGAGAGATTGGAAACCCAAATTCGTCTACACAGACAAGTTCTGGCCTGGTTCAGATCTTATCTGTCGGAAAGATATCAGTTTGTCTCTGTGAATGGTTTGTCTTCTGACAAATCAATTGTACATTTCGGTGTTCCTCAAGGTTCCGTTTTAGGACCACCATTGTTTTCACTATATATTTTACCTCTTGGGGATGTAATTCAAAAACCTAATGTTAACATTCACTGCTAAGTGGATGACACACAGCTGTACATTTCAATTAAACATGGTGAAGCCCCAAAATTGCCCTTGCTAGAAGCCTGTGTTTCAGAAATAAGGAAGTGGAGGGCTGCAAACTTTCTACTTTTATACTCAGACAAAACAGAGATGCTTGTTCTAGATCCCAAGAAACAAAGAGATTTTCTGTTGAATTTGACAATTAATCTTGATGGTTGTACAGTCGTCTCAAACAGAACTGTGAAGGACCTCGGCGTTACTCTGGACCCTAATCTCTCTTTTGACGAACATATCAAGACTCTTTCAAGGAAAGTATTTTTCCATCTACGTAACATTGCAAAACATTTGAAACTTTCCATGAATCAGATATTAATCCATGCTTTTGTTACTTCTAGGTTAGACTGCTGCAATGCTCTACTTTCCGAATACCCGGATAAAGCACTAAATAGTCTTCAGTTAGTGCTAAATACGGCTGCTAGAATGACTAAAACCAAAAAATGTGATCATATTATTCCAGTGCTAGCCTACCTACACTGGCTTCCTGTTAAGTCAAGGGCTGATTTCAAGCTTTTACTGCTAACCTACAAAGCATTACATGGGCTTGCTCATACCTATCTTTCCGATTTGGTCCTGACGTACATACCTACACGTATGCTATGGTCACAAGATGCAGGCCTCCTAATTGTCCCTAGAATTTCTAAGCAAACCGCTGGAGGCAGGGCTTTCTCCTATAGAGCTCCATTTTTATGGAATGGCCTGAATACCCATGTGAGAAACACAGACTCGGTTTCAACCTTTAGGTCTTTACTGAAGACTCATCTCTTCAGTAGGTCATATGATTGAGTGTAGTCTGGCCCAGGCGTGTGAAGGTGAACGGAAAGGCTCTGGAGCAACAAACCGCCCTTGCTGTCTCTGCCTGGCCAGTTCCCCTCTCTCCACTGGGATTCTCTGCCTCTAACCCTATTACAGGGGCTGTGTCACTGGCTTACTGGTGCCCTTCCATGCTGTCCCTTGGAGGGGTGCGTCACTTGAGTGGGTTGAGTCACTGACGTGATCTTCCTGTCTGGGTTGGCGCCCCCATTTCGGTTGTGCCGTGGCGGAGATCTTTGTGGGCTGTACTCGGCCTTGTCTCAAGATGGTAAGTTGGTGGTTGAAGATATTATTCTAATGGTGTGGGGGCTGTGCTTTTGCAAAATGGGTGGGGTTATATCCTGCCTGATTGGCCCTGTCCGGGGGTATCATCTGATGGGGCCACAGTGTCTCCTGACCCCTCCTGACTCAGCCTCCAGTATTTATGCTGCAGTATTTTATGTGTCGGGGGGCTAGGGTCAGTCTGTTATATCTGGAGCACTTCTCCTGTCTTATCCAGTGTCCTGTGTGAATTTAAGTATGCTCTCTCTAATTCTCTTTCTTTCTTTCTTTCTTTCTTTCTTTCTTTCTTTCTTTCTTTCTTTCTTTCTTTCTTTCTTTCTTTCTTTCTTTCTTTCTTTCTATCTTTCTTTCTTTCTTTCTCTCTCTGAGGGCCTGAGCCCTAGGACCATGCCTCATGACTACCTGGCATGATGACTCCTTGCTGTCCCCAGTCCACCTGACCGTGCTGCTGCTCCAGTGTCAACTGTTCTGCCTGCGGCTATGGAACCCTGACCTGTTCACCGGACGTGCTACCTGTCCCAGACCTGCTGTTTTCAACTCTCTAGAGACAGCAGGAGTGGTAGATATACTCTTAATGATTGGCTATGAAATGCCAAATGATATTTACTCCTGAGGTGCTGACTTGTTGCAACCTCGACAACTACTGTGATTTTTATTATTTGACCATGCTGGTCATTTATGAACATTTGAACATCTTGGCCATGTTCTGTTATAATCTCCACCCGGCACAGCCAGAAGATGACTGGCCACCCCTCTTAGCCTTGTTCCTCTCTAGGTTTCTTCCTAGGTTTTTGCCTTTCTAGGGAGTTTTTCCTAGCCACCGTGCTTCTACAACTGCATTGCTTGCTGTTTGGGGTTTTAGGCTGTGCTTCTGTACAGCACTTTGAGATATCAGCTGATGTAAGAAGGGCTATATAAATAAATCATTTTGATTTGATTTGTTACTTTTATATTTTATTCTTATCTGTATTTTTTTAAACTGCATTGTTCATTCAGGGCTCGTAAGTAAGCATTTCACTGTAAGGTCTGTTGTATTCGGTGCATGTGACTAATAACATTTGATTTGGTTTGATGCACGCACACACATACACACATATACACACATATTCAGCACATATTCAGCTGTCAAAATTCTGCTGATACAATCTAAATGGAGGGGTCAAACATTTTGAATCGAAACACAGATCGGTGATATTTTACCTCTATGTTTTTTCATTCTTTCTCTCTGCTTATAACCCAGAAAGTGTCTGGACAAGCATTGCCTCCAAACCTAAACATCTGTAGAGTGCTGATTTGCTGAAGTACATAAGATTCGTCTTTAGGGTACAGTTTTTTAAGTATATTAGGTGAACCTGCAGTAAACTGCTGGGGCTTTGAGTCGATTTCAAAATACCACATTTTTTGGGTGAAACTAGATGTTTTTCTGAAATTTGATCTGCTCTATAAGTGGGAATTTCTGAAGTGAGTTCTCAGATGCCTCAAAGTACTTAAGACGGTCTGGAGAGATGCAAAGAGAGGCTTAGAGAGCAGGCAAATAGGACTGGTCCTTAATAAAGAGACATATTTAACTGTATCCAATGCAACAGCACATGGTTGTTAATCATGTAAAGTACCCGTCAGACCTAGCCAAAGCAGCCTAAATCACATTACTCATGCATTATGTGTATATGTGTGTGTGACTGCACGACGGTATTGGACAAGATGGCTGTATCTGAGGGACTACTCCATACCAGCTCAGACATTTGCAGAATTTCAGCTGTCTGATATCTGACACTGAGCACCTATGGTCACACACACACACACACACACACACACACACACACACACACACACACACACACACACACACACACACACACACACACACACACACACACACACACGCGCGCGCGCGCGCACACACACACACACACACAAATGCAAATGCTTACAAACACACACAACATGCCATTTGCTGGCATACATTGGTCTAGCACTTGAATACACCTGAAGCATAGCACATCAGTACCCCAAAGTTTACCTGCAGTTTGGAAGGAAATATGAAGAGGGGATCGCAAAACATCAAGAGGCTGCTACCTTGAGTAGATAGTCAATAGTGAAAAGGGTTCCACACTTCCTATAGAATGAGAGAAGAAATAAGAACATTATTTTTTGATAGCTGCATATACATAACATTGGAAATAAATCAATTACTGAATAGAATGTTTATTTTCTTTTAATTTCAAGCAGCTGAGGTCCAAGGGTCAAGCTCAGAACTTCCTCAGATCAAAATAAGGCTTGTTTGTTGTGTTTTTGTTGGCTTGTATGATGGGTGTTTGGCACTCAGAAAGACGGCTGAGAGCTTTTCAGTTTGGACACGAATGGGAGAGAAAGAGAGACAGAGAGCGACACAGAGCGACACAGAGAAACAGAGAATGGAGGGTTGAGAGACAGAAAAAAGGAGTAATGGAGGGAAGAGATAGCAAGTATGAGAAAGAGAGGTGTTTGCCAGAGAAGGCACAGAATAAACAATTAAGTAAAGGACCTTGAGAGAAGTCACCTGTCCTCGGAGCGCAGCCTGTCGACAGCTTGTCAGGGAAATTAATGGTTTGTCGCTGTCACCAGTGACTATTGATGAGGTCTCTGAACCGAGCCTTTAAAGAAACTAACATTATTTTTCACATGCACACATCTACACAGGCTGGTGATTTTATTTAACACTGGAAAAATAGCGAGGTATACATACAATGTCACAGCACAACCTGATAAATCTAAGGATTTTAAGCATTACAGTCCTCTTTATTCACCGCAATAACACATATTCAGATGTTAGAAAATGTTAACCATGTACTGATACCGGTAAATGTAGGATTTGGATTCATGTTGGACAGAGGATATCCAGGGGTTATGCATTCTCTCTGTCTGTGTCTCTCCACCCTCTTTTTCTGTCTCTTTTCCTTACTCTCTCCTTTCCCCTCTGTCTCTTTTCCTTACTCTCTCCTTTCCCCTCTGTCTCTTTTCCTTACTCTCTCCTTTCCCCTCTGTCTCTTTTCCTTACTCTCTCCTTTCCCCTCTGTCTCTTTTCCTTACTCTCTCCTTTCCCCTCTGTCTCTTTTCCTTACTCTCCTTTCCCCTCTGTCTCTTTTCCTTACTCTCTCCTTTCCCCTCTGTCTCTTTTCCTTACTCTCCTTTCCCCTCTGTCTCTTTTCCTTACTCTCTCCTTTCCCCTCTGTCTCTTTTCCTTACTCTCTCCTTTCCCCTCTGTCTCTTTTCCTTACTCTCTCCTTTCCCCTCTGTCTCTTTTCCTTACTCTCTCCTTTCCCCTCTGTCTCTTTTCCTTACTCTCTCCTTTCCCTCTGTCTCTTTTCCTTACTCTCTCCTTTCCCCTCTGTCTCTTTTCCTTACTCTCTCCTTTCCCCTCTGTCTCTTTTCCTTACTCTCTCCTTTCCCCTCTGTCTCTTTTCCTTACTCTCTCCTTTCCCCTCTGTCTCTTTTCCTTACTCTCTCCTTTCCCCTCTGTCTCTTTTCCTTACTCTCTCCTTTCCCCTCTGTCTCTTTTCCTTACTCTCTCCTTTCCCCTCTGTCTCTTTTCCTTACTCTCTCCTTTCCCCTCTGTCTCTTTTCCTTACTCTCCTTTCCCCTCTGTCTCTTTTCCTTACTCTCTCCTTTCCCCTCTGTCTCTGGACTCCAGGTGTGAGTAAAGAGCTCACCCCTAAAGCATATTCTCATTCCACTCAGTCCTTAAGATACAATATTTACCCTCAGTTCATTGGGCTCTAAGACTGCGAAAAGGAGACTGTGGGGAATGAAGTAGGAGTGTCTGGCTTTTCTGTTTGTGTTGTTTATGCTATGTAGATAAAAACAAATAAACAGCTCGAAGCTAGGCAAACGGTGAGATGCACACTGTTTATCAAATTGCTGTATAAATACTGCCATTGCTTGGGGAAACATTGCTGTGGTGTGTTTTCACATGCTGAGGATTCGGTGTTGCTATAATCTTTTAAAATTGTGTTTGTTCATGTGATATTCACTTGTTATACTGAGTGCAGCGAATTCATTTGAAGGCAGTGGTCCTTTGTACACTAAAGAATGATCTGATGGCACAGAACATATTTAACACAACACCGTTTGAACATTTTAATTCCCGTTCTTCAAAAGCTGCTGCTTACTTTTCATTGAAAGGACGACATTACAATTCAGATGAATTTCCTTAAGGGCCTACATTTCTGCATAGAGGGAATAAAATGTAAATTGGTTTTCTTCTATTCAGCCTCAGTACTCACGACTGGACCCAGAACAGGAGATTTACAAATGTGTCCTTATTGCATATAAGAGTAGTGCCAGATGGGTTTGTATCACTACGAGACAGAATTTGCGAGAGGTTCCCTGTAGCATATTACTGCCGGCCCTCCTTGTATTTTAAATCAATCCAAGACCGAATAGCAGACTTTATTTGAGTAACATGACCACTTACATTCTGAAATTGACGCTAAATGCAAACAGGCATAACTGTGGATGGCCAAATCATTTTGGGGATATTTTTTTGCGGGTTAAGGGGTGCTTTCTTCAAATTTCACACTGTGTAATGTGCTTGGATGAAAATGAAAAGGGGAAATGAGAGAGAAAGAAAGAAAGAGAGAGCGAAAGTGAAGACATAGCTGGGGGCTTACATATTACATTTTGCATAGACGTCAACCTTAATTTGCCTTTGATCTCAGTCCTCGTCAGCCATCCTGGGGAGGGTGGGAGGGATAGTTGGATGGAGGGACGCAAACTGCGGTGCCTGGGTACTAGGGCTGGCATTTCTCTGGCCTTTCTGAGTCTGTCGACTCACTATAGTACAGAAATATGTTGTCTTGTCTAGCAGCAGACAACCTATGTCTCGAACCCCAGAAAGCCCATACAGAGGCTGGAACGTGTGCGCTTGCTGGCCGGGACAGTTGCTTGAAATTCTCAACAGATGACGTTAAAGATCAAGACTTCTCAAACTCTACAATGACAACCTGCTCAATGACCAGGCAAATGGAGGTTTGGGGTTTTCCTTTTCAACAGCCCCGCTGTTCAACATGGCCACCACGACTCAACTCCATTGAACCAAATCGATAGACGCTAACTGAATTCAATGTCTTTCAGAAACTGTGAATTTGTTCAATTTGAACATTGGTGTAAAAATAGCATAGCCGTTATTGGATCACTTTTAAACAATTTCTTCACACTCACCTTATAGTTGCTGTGTTGAGTTTTGGAGTACGATGACCAGCTTCTCTCAAATAACACTCAGGATTAGATTGCACTGCCATAGTCACTGATTAAAAGTCATATTACAACTTGGCAAAAAAAAAACGAAAGAGGAATAGCATGAAATAATAAATGAAGACATCAATTTAATTTCTAGATAGAGATTCACAAAGAAAAGAGACAAGGATTTGTCATCTCTTCCCTACACAATACCATTGTTCCAGAGACATTCAAAAGTCACAGTGTTATTAATGATACCGGATTTACAACATACATTTTTCTCTTCCTGCTTCTCGACCAATTCTATATGTGCAAACTTTTCTGCTACCTCATCGTGTACAATCTCCAGAGAGGTGGGGTGGTTCATGGGTACTTTAGGGTGCAGAGAGAGGATTTCACGGCTGTAAGACGTTTGGTAACTGGGTAAATGTACATAGACCGTGACAGTTGTGTTCTTTCAATGGCATGGATGCTTGGGGAGCTTATAAGGACGATTTTAGCAGGCTTTACATTCACTCTGAAATATACCATTGTACCTACGATAGATAAATACATCTCAAAGGTAATATATGCTGACTTTCTATAGCACAATGTTTCAGTCCATTGACATTATGCATTGTTGCACATACAGTATGGATCCATCGAGCATAGAGCATAGAGAATTGTAGAGGTAAGCAAATAATGAGCTTCAGATTCATGCCACATTCAAATTTTTCCACTCATTATCCGTAATAGTCGCACCTACTCTATGTTAGTAGTAAAACAGGGTGATAAGTGAAAAAACTGTTTTCTGACAAGTCTAAGTTTCCACTCAAGCTGAATTTATCTGATATTTTGGCCAAACCAATGACATATCACTGTCGAAAGGACAGGACACTGTTTTCATTCTCATTTGAACACACATTTCTTGGTGTTAGTAGCTGAATTTGATATTATTTGAGGCTTACGTCTAATTGTCTAGACGGTAAATATTGCACCCTTCTCCTGCGGTGACCTAATGGCAGGGTAACTTTAGAGGAACACATGTGAAGTGGTATTCTACCACCACCTCCCAGCAGCTCTAGACTGGCCCAATGTGCCAGCCGTCATGAAGATGAAAGACTTGCTAGATGCCACCATCTGGAGCATTCTTATACAAGCCCTTATGAGAAACAGACCTCATGAGTGGCTCGGTGTCCAGTCTCACTTGAATAAGGATAGTGATGATACACAATCCCCAATGATGGAGGACTATTAATAACCAAGAGTATTTCCCTCCACATTTTCCCCCAGAGTTGTCCAGAGTTGAAGCTAGTAGCCAGGTCTCTGCAAGGGGAGAACTATTAAGAACTAAAAGTATTCATTTTTACTGATCTGTTCCAGTGCTAACGCTATCACATGTGTCCTGTGTCACATGAGTACTGTGAATCATCACTCTTTGACATAAATTCATAAATTCAATTTTGGGATATGGCTTTATTCCATACCTTAGCTACCATTTCATAGATCTTAGTTATTAGTAATATTATTCCTTTTTCAAACGAGTCCACCCAACTGTCCGTTGCTATATTATGGGTGAATTAGTATGCAGTTAGAAGAATCAGCCCCCGTCCCCGTCCCTGTCCCTGTCCTCCATTGCCCCCACCCCACAAATACCTAATGATGAAATGAATTACACTGTCTATTGTCAGTACTTTAATCATATTAACGCAAACTAAAATGACAGAGCATTGTTCGCGTCAAAGACAAAAGGCGAACAGAAGAACATCTAACTACAATGGAAGCAGAATCGCTCTCAGTGAATAACATTAATTCTAATAGCAGTGCACTTTTCGTCAGAGATGGAGAGAGAGAGGTTTGCTTGGTCTGCAGCTAATGTGACATAACGTGCACTCTATGTCTTTACGAGGTGTTTTTCAATCGCTGACAGGGTTGGGTTGGGAGGTTGAAGCTGGTTCATTGCCTACTCTAGACTGATTTCCCCTCGAAATGATTGAGGGTGAGTCTTTAGCTTTTTAATTTCTTTCAGACTGCACCACACTGTGTTAGCCCATGAATGTCAAACCCCATTGCATAATTAGTTGAACTGTGCAACAGCCTACTGTAACTAACCAACATTTGAATCCATTCACCCATATAATTTTTAACCAAAATGTGGTCAATTTAAAAAACTTTTATAAATGACCTCTCTATGAAAGGTTGGTGTCCCTTCATGTACTAGGCAGTGAGCTTCTTGGTGCCTTAGATAATGAGTAATAGACTAGCTGGGTACAACGTGGAGTGCAGGGATATCATTTCAACATGAACCACAGGCTATAGTTTGGAGTCCACACACACACACACACACACACACACACACGCACACACACACACACACACGCACACACACACACACACACACACACACACACACACACACACACACACACACACACACACACACACACACACACACACACACACACACACACACACACACACACACACACACACACACACACACACACGCACAGGCTACTAGGGAATTGTTAAATGATTGGCCTAGCACTTAATTCAATAATTTCTCCTTTTCCCCCTTTCACCTCCCCTCTTTGATGAAGCCAGTTTAAGGAAAGGGATATTTTGCATATCTGGCTAAGTGCTCTTAACAACCCCCAGCTTTCACCATGTTAAAAATGTATAAATAAAAAACGAGGGAAAGTGTGATCTTGCCAGGGAAATAATTTGCTTCTCTTGAAACAATGATGCCATGCAATTTATGCAAATTGGTGTCTAGGGACAACAACATCCCTTTTAATACATATGCAGACTTCATAAAAAAAACGGACGTGAGAAGGAGTGGAAGGGAGGGGACGAGGGGTGGGAGAAGAAGGGAGACGGAGGAGAGGGGCAGTGGATGATAAATAGTAAGTCAGCACAATATTTTCAATGTGAATTTCACTGTCTGAAATGACAGCAAAAGGTCTTCGGGGGAGGGGAGAGGGGTGTGATTACAGATGGTGTGATTACAGGTTTCTCCTGTGTGTGTGTGTGTGCTGTGTGTGTGTGTGTGTGTGTGTGTGTGTGTGTGTGTGTGTGTGTGTGTGTGTGTGTGTGTGTGTGTGTGTGTGTGTGTGTGTGTGTGTGTGCGTGTGCATGTGTGCTGTGTGTGTGTGTGTGTGTGTGTGTGTGTGTGTGTGTGTGCGTGCGTGTGTGTATGTGTGCGCGTGCGTGTGTGCTGTGTGTGTGTGTGTGTGCTGTGTGTGCGTGTGCATGTGTGTGCACGTGTGTGCGGACATGCGAGTATGTACGTGATGTGTGCCATTGAGAATAACAACACCCTACTGGAAGAAAATAGGCATTGAATGAGTTGTGTATATGACTAATCTCTGTGATGGTGTATGACCTCTAGGACCTGTGGTTCTGAGAGTCCAGCCAGTGGCAGACATTTTGTGAGGCTTCCCACGCCCTGTGGGGGGTACTGCGTCACCTTGAGGGCCATATGAGCTAAACACTCAGTCACACACACAGGTGCCAGATGCCTTGCAGAGAGAGTTACTGTAGTTGGATATATGAGGCCATGCAGAATGCTGCTAAAGGGGGAGTGAGTAAGACCAAATATGTGCTGGTATCCCAACATGGAGCCAAAAGCTTTGGATGTCACGCAAAGGTTCAGACTAAAGGGAAACCCTTATTTTATTTCATGGGTTTGGGTTCGTCTTTCAATATCCCATCATTGTATAGATACGATGATACAAAAACACGTCAGGGAAGTCGTTGTTTTTCATTACACAGTCTCAAACACTCACAGGCTCTATCTCTGATGTCTCCTCTCTCTCTCTCTCTCTCTCTCTCTCTCTCTCTCTCTCTCTCTCTCTCTCTCTGTCTGTCTCTCTGAGGAAGTTTTGAATCTTGTCTTCCTATGTCGAGCTCAGCCGGTCTTTCATGTGTCTCGGCAGTGGGCCTCTCAGTGTACTCCTCCTTTGTATTGTTTTATTATTTATGCATGGGCCCAGGCATAAGCAGCTCCCGCATTAAGACAGACGGGGAGGGGAGAGAGACATTCATATTCTGTTTCAGGAACATATTACAGAGGAGTTCAAACATTCCCAACCAAATACAACAACAAAAAAGAAAAGAAAAGGAAAGAAGTAGAAGACGGAAAGGGGGGGGAGGAGAAAAACAAGTCAAGACACTGGGGATAGGTGCAGCAGTGTCCGCATCCTGGAACAGATGGAGATGAGAAGACGTGTGATGGAAGCCAATGAAAGAGAGCAAAGGGAGAACACAGAGAGCAGAAAGAGGGAAACAACACACAGCAGAGCCAGCAGAGAGTTGGTAAAACTTTTTTGTTTTTCTCTCTCGAATCCCATTAAATATAGATTTCACTTTCAGGGTGGTGAATGAGGGATGGGAGGAGTGGAGAAAGAGATGGGGTTCTGCGGGACATCTGGGGCCAGATGTTGCTCTCTCCACCCCTGAAATGCATGTATTTGTATACTTGACACTGTGTCTCTGTGCCTGTGTGTACTGTATGCATGTGTGTGTTTGTATGCAAAATGATTCAGCTCATTCAAACAGTAGGCATCTGCATCAGTAAGAATGATTTCCATCCACACAACACACACAATATTCTACACAAGTCTCATGTTCACAGTCCTAAGCCTTAGTATGCACCCCAGTTGTCATGCAGTAAATCAGTACTGGTTTATAGTGATAGAAAAACACAAGGCATGCAGCGAGCTGATAGTTATTCAAATCATAGTGTATGCTAGTGTATGGACTTTAGTGAGCCCATCAGCTATCCCCTCATTGGACAACACATGACATTGAGCTTCCTCTCTCCCTCCTCTGGGTCATGCCTCACCCCTTTAGTTGCCCTTTAGCGACGGGCACGCTAAACTAAAGCTGATGTCCGTAATGCCCCTGTCTGTGCCCTCTACGTCACTCTTCACGGCAGCTGTGCCCAGCTCTGACACTGTGCCCCAAACCAACGCCACACCACGGTAAAATCATCCTAGCCAATCAAGGCCCGTGTGTGTGTATGTCTATGTGTGTGTGTCCGCTGTCCTCCTCATCCTCTGTAAGTGAATCTGCCCCTCAGCATGTGCAGAATGGCTTAGTATCAAGGAGTGACGAAAACATCGGAGAGAAAACATACTGTACTTCCTAATCCTAACAAAACTCCCAATGCCTGTCTTGTGAGTGTGCGTGCGCATGTGCGTGTCTTTGTGAGAGTGAGAGAGGGAGCAAAAGAGAGAGAAAGAGAAGGAGAGAAGGAGAAAGTGTGATAGATATTAGAAAGAATGTGAGCTGTATGAAGAAGTGGAGTTATTACATTTCAATGTTGTTTTTTTCACGATTTTCTATCCATACCATATTTCTCTTATTTTAATCCTGGTACATTCCATTTCTACAACCCCAAGCTAATCAGATCTCCCCCTCTCCACTCCCCCGACACTGTCATCATTTGGTATCTCCCATGAGCAATGTGTCAGTCAAACTCCTCATCAAAGCCTCTCCTCTCTATCAGGTCTTTAGAGGTTTTTCTCATAGAGACATGGTGTAATGGAATGATTCTCAACGACATCTCCTCGGAACAATACAATATCCTTGTCAATTCTTCTTCTTGGTACAATATATTTTTAAATGGTTATCTTGCTTTAATGAAGTCCTGGTCTCATGAAAAGCATGATCGTCTATATAAAGTATATATAAGCTCTTGTTGATAGTGAAAAGAATATGTGCTTCATACATTAGCTTTTCTATGTCTGTGAAGGTCTGAAAAAAATGAAGTGCAAACATACAATATCTTTCTGTAGTAAGAATACATTATACAACTTAATTGCATCACATGCAGTCCACACAGTTAATATCGGCAGAAAATATTGAGAACTATCCAACAGCATTTTCACATAGGAAATTCGGTACCCTGGTTCTGTTACCTGAAGCATTTGTGAAAATCCTACAGAACACGTTTTGCTTTCCCAAGACCTGAAGATAAATGTTTCAGGGTGCGATTAGCAAGACGAACATTCTACATGACGCTAGCAAATTGTCCACGTGGCTCGCAGTGCCGCGTCACAATACCTGGTGCTCTGATCCTGGATCTTAGATCTGCTACTTATGCAGGTCCAAGATTTGTTTCTGTTAGGGCTGTTTGCGTTTCACACATGCTTTATAGCGCGGATCAGGGGGCCAAACCCTTCAGTATCCGGATCATACAGGGGGTATGTGGAAGCGCTCTAAAACAAAATGAAGACAAAATAAAAATGATATACAGAATTCTCAGATAAAATATGATACAATTAACAAAAAAATACAAAGTAATTAAAGTACCAACATCATAATGCCTTAATTTACTAAAAAAGAGACACTTTTGTACTCTTCCAGTCCAAACAAATGGTACAGAAGGAATCCTGAATCCAATTATGTTTCAGCTTCACAGCTACTGTATCTCCTCTCACTGGTATAGAGGAGGACTATATGTTATGTGTGTTAGCATTCCAATCCCAATCATAAGAAAGCACTGCATAACACAGCCAATTCATGTACCATCCCCTCAATAGGCAAAGGTAGAGAATAAATTATTAAAAGGAAACCTAATGAACAAGCCATCTCATTCATGGCATTTGAAGGAAAGTACCATAACGTCAATTGAGTTGCTGCAGGCTTTATTTATCTATAGGGTAGGATCTCTCTGCTTCACTGCAATGTCAGATTTTACCATGTGGGAGGAGCTAACCTCTGACCCTGTCTGCATTAAGAGAGACTGTTAAATCCCTCACCTTGTCTACAACATATATTGCACTATGTGTTGTGTCCACACACACACATACACACACAGGTGTGAACCCCTCCAATGAGACATTGGACTGCTCCAATGTCCTATAATCATGGTTCAGAGGTCAAATCTCAGATTGTATTATTAATGATGATGATTGGGGAGGTTTTGATATATGTTTTATGTAAGTAACTTAGTATACTTTTTATTTCTCATCAATTGTAACGTTCCCCTATTTTTCATGTTAATGTTGGGTCTTGGTAGTCATTTCCTGAATAGTTATTTCTCCACAATTATAATGTTGGAATGAACAATGTCTCATTTGGGATTTCAATCCATTTACATATATGATTCCAGTAATGCCATCCGAATATAATTTAATTCAAAGTTAATTTGGCTGCATTACTTTTTAATAAAGAAATTATACATGATAATCTCCGGTGCAATTTAATCTATTTCTGCTGTTTCCTACACTGCAATGTGTCCACTCATTGTCTTTCCAATAATTTGGGAGAGAGGAAGAAAAAGGAAAAAATGTAATCAAAGATTTGAATCTGTTATCTCAGATCAGGGTTTAGATTCAGATGGAAATAAAGTGTGGAATAAATGTATTTCATAGTTAGTCTCACGTGGATGTGGAGTGGCCTCTACAGCCGCTTACTCCTCCAGTATTTTCTATCCTTCATTTAGGTAGAGATGTTGCTTTTGATAGCTCATTGATTTCCTCTCCTTCTGCTTGCTTACTTTTTTCTCTTGAGCTTCATTTGTCAGGTAAAACGTGAGATCTTTCAAGTGCAACATGTGGTATAATAACTCTTAAAGGCCTAGAAGGCCACAACACTAGAGTACGTTCTGTATGTATGGGTATTGTTTGAACATCTCCTTGGGCTGTGAATATAGGAACTGAAGACGAAATCCAGTTCTACTATATGTAACAAAGCGTTTAGTTCACTACCTGCTGTACATTCTGAGAGAATGGACTATGTATGGGTATGCATTAACATTCGAACATCACAGGCTATGAGTGTAATGTGTAAGTGAAGATGAGTCCACTTAGTGGAGCTGTACAGTGAAGTGGTACAGTGGTGAAGTCATTTATCCACTCAGACCAGGGCGGCGATGGGCTGTGTCTCATGATAATGCCGACTTGGCCGTAGCTCCTGTCATTGGCCCGATTACATGCTAAGCTCCTAATTAGCACATAGTCTGGGCTGTCATTACCATCAGCTAGGCTGACAGCTCCCTAACCAGCCTGTTTGCCAAGCTGCATGGGAACCAGGCAGAGTACTGGGCTACAGTACTAACCAGGCTAACCAGGCTATTCCTTTTACTTTAATCATGTTGTATATTCAATTTTTGCTAGGCTGTTTATTGCTGGTATTGTACCAACCTGTATATTGGCTGTAACCAGGCTGCATTGGGTTTGAACCAGGCTGAATACTGTAGCCCCCTGTAACCAGGCTGTGGGAGATTTGAAAGATATTTGTGTACTGAGTTTTCGTAACAAGGATACTATTTAACCAGGCTGTCTACTGCTGTAACCACGCTGTGCACTTGAAGAAACCACATCTGAACATTTGTAATCGCAAACCACTATAGCTGCTCTCGTATGAACCTGCAGAAGAGGCAATAATGCCCCTTTGTCCAACAGGAAACAATATAATTTCAACAAATCATATTAAGAGGCCTGTTTTTGTTATAGAATTGACCATTCTTCCAAGTGAGTATGTAAAGTAAAGTATAAAGGATGTTAATGCCATTCCTAGAACAATGCCTAATCAGACATTGGATGGTGTATCCACTTATAAACATATGCCAGTCGACAGCAAGGGTCTAAGATCAAATGTTGATAAGGCTCATTTTCTCAAAGATCATAATTGGTTGGTTGATTATGCTTTTTCTTCCTACCTCAGAGGAGCTTCTTTAATAGCTTCATAATGCTGCTACAGACCTGGACGTGTACAACTAAACCAATTAGAATGGTAATAGGGACTAATTAACAACAAAAAAAGGATTTTCAATAAAAAAGGAGGAGATAGCGAATTTGATTACGTAGATATTCATTAACTTTTCCCCATCCAGGAACCTGGTTCCCTTCATTTTTATGCAGATTTGATCATCACAGAAACATCACAATACATGCAGACCTGACATGACAGTAGCAAAGTCTTTCTTCTTCTCCAGGATATGTTTTTTTTGTACTCCTTTGTTTTAAAGTATTGAATAAATGCATAATGTCCAGAGATTAGATGGAAATTCGTTTTATTTGAGAAGCACCATTAGGACATAAAAAAATATTTCATATTGACCGTTTATTGAAGAATTGTTACAAATAAAATACATTTCATAAATGTATTACATCAGTACTTTGTTAATATATTAAATTGCAAATGTGCAGTACATGTGGCTATTAAACAAATCACCTCTACACAGTAGGTATTGCATCAGTAACTACAAAGTGTGAAAACCAGTTTGCATGTGTGTGTGTTGTCAACAGAGTGGTCAGGTATCCGCTAAGCAGTCATTCATCAATCATTTGCAGCCATAGTTTTACAGACAGACTAGCAGCCCTGTTCAGCGGCTATTCCCTCGGTCCATCACTATTTGTCTCTGTCTCTCTCTCTCTCTCTCTCCCTCTCTGTATCTCTCTCTCTCTCTCCCTCTCTGTCTCTCTCTCTCTCTCTCCCTCTCTGTATCTCTCTCTCTGTTCTCTTGCCTCAGGTCAGGTTAGCAGCTCCACACCACTGTGCCTGATCACAATATGGCTGTGCACACACAAGTATGTGTGTGTGTGTGTGTCTGGTGTGTGGTCTGTTGCACTGTGTCTACCTGATATCCGCATTGCTCCTAGCTAAGTGTGTCACAGTTTCACGATGAAAACAAAACAAAAGTGAGTGGAGGGGACATCGGGTAGCCTAAGCGCCCCAGCAAAGGGAGGGGGAGCCGGCAGGCTGGCTCTCCAGCACTGGGCCATATGGTAACCCCAGGCAAAGCAGGCTTTCTGTTTACTTGCTTTACTCAGGGTCATGTCAGCTTTCTTTCTGCTTAGCTGCAACATGGCTCCAGTGCCAAAACACCAAACTTTGATCCTCCTCTGCCTCCCATCGCTGACTTGCTGTAACTCTTGATGTGCTCCTCCCTCTCATTCGGCTCGCACCTTTATTTATTTTGACTTCTTCCCTCCTCTCTCCCCTTGTCCTTATTTTTTTACTTTCCTGCACACTATATATCTCTTCCCTCCCCCCATTTGCTCATAGAGATGCATCTTGGTCAGGTCACATAGGTCAGGAAAAACTCCGGCTTCTATTCTATACCCACAATGGTCAGGCAGTTAGAAGGTACGGTATTTCCGCTACAAGGTCTGCCCTCTATGTGTGTATGCATGCTATTGTGTTTTGCTTACCAGGGTCTCCATCGCGTGCAGTAACAGGTGTTTACATGTGCCCGTTGGCACCTTGCCACCGCTCTACGCCAGCCACCATCTTGGCAGCATGTTCCCCATGAACCCGTCATCCCCCTAATCTCAGCTCTCAGCACCGCTAATCGATTTACACACCCCTCAGATTGAAGTTAGACAAGCAACACACTCCGCGTACACAGTACGTACCTGTCTGACTGTCTGTTTGTCTGTCTAACATTCAAATGATACTGCCCTCTACGTTTCCCCTTTTTTAACACCTCCAGTAAGTAGCCTGCGTGTGTTTATATTCTGGGCGAGGGAGTATAGTAGCTGCAGACGGGCTTTGAGGGTGCTGGTGGGGGGTGGGGGTGGGGGGGGGGGGTTACTGCAGTGGCTGCCATGTGTGGAGTAAAGATACGGTCAAAGGGCCAGTGTTCAATCTCTCCCCACACTTCCTGAGAGGTAGGGAGCGGGGGTTGTGGGGAGGGTGAGGAGCTATGTCCCCTTTAACGTCAGAACCGTCAGCCCCCCAGGCCCCCCTTATTCCCCCCTACAACCACTCCACCCGCCCTTTTTCCATTTCAGATGTAAAGCCGGGCGAAGCAGGCCGTGCATATAGTCACAGCAGCAATCTCATCTATGTCCAATCTGTCATGGTCCTGCCTTTCATTATTCTTATGTGGAGAGATAGCGTAGAGTCATATATTATAGACCGTGGAGGCACGCAGCGACGCGGGCCTGGCCATGCTCTGGCCAGGCAGAAGTGTCACTCTACTCTACGCGTATCTAGGTCAAGGCAAAAGAGAGAGAGGGTTGAGCAATGTAAAAAAGCCCCTGGCGTATCTGGGAGGCAAATGAACTGATGAAATTATTGAAATGTGGTTTGGGCTGAAGGAGAGTGGGAGGGAGGGAGCGAGTCCTGGTCAGTGTTCTCTGTGATGGGCAGCCTGGGGCCTAAGGAGCACATGGAACTCATCTTGCACAACTACTCAATGGCTCCCGATATGGATTAATATGCATGCATGGTGCTGTTGTTGAATATGTAAAAGCGAGAGCAGGGCCCAGATGAAGGAGAGGATGGGTGGTTGGAGAGATGGATGGATGGATAAATACGCCAGGGCCAGGCGATTCCCTCTATCACCTCTGTTGCCTGACTGCCTCCCTGTTCACTGCACTGGAATGATTGGGTCCTGGCCTGGAGAGAATGGCTGCAGTTTTACATATATACATGCGCGTGTGTGTGTGTGTGTGTGTGTGTGTGTGTGTGTGTGTGTGTGTGTGTGTGTGTGTGTGTGTGTGTGTGTGTGTGTGTGCGTGTAAGCGTGCGCATGCGTGTATCTGACATCCAGGGTCTGTGCAGCATTCGTTGTCTGTCATTGAGACAGCGGGGATGGGGTTAAGGTGACCTGTTTTAAATATAGACAGTGTCGTGACAACATGCCGAGCTCGACTTATAAAATACATTTGCATTATATTCCTTTTCATTCTTTTCCCCCCCTTTTTTTCTCTCCTCAGAAACCGGGAGAGAAGACGGGTTGTTTCTCCTTCATCTCGGGTGTTGAAATGCAGAATGTGTCATGTACTGCTTAGCTGAACACAAATGGAGACATATTCAAATGCATTAGTATACTGTAGTGGAGTACAGCAACAACAAACTGCCCCGTGTGACGTGATGTTCAGTGATAGTAAAATAGCAGAAATAATAGTAGAAAAATAAGGTTGAGTTCCTCCAAGCCTGAAACGCCCAACTGCAAATGCCACAGCAGACTCACACTATCACTGACTGAAAGTCAAATGTCCCATTGAGGACTTGCATACAATGACAACAGTAATTTGATAAAGGTAATTCAAATATTGCGAGCTGAGATAATTTTCATAGATTTGAAAGTGAAGTATTCAGGCATTTTAAGTATATGCTGTTGGCCCTGCAGTGCTTACCTTGTACACTAGGCCTTTAATTGCGGACCTTTTTTCCACACAAGTTAACTTCAGTACTTATTTATTTTCATGTCAGTGTCTCTGACATTGACAGTTTTTCATTGGCATTGAATATATACACTTCTTATTTGCTCTCGGGAATTCGAGTTTGTATTCTGTACAGGGATACAAACTCCGTTTCTTTAGTTTACCATTTTGTTATATAAGGAATGTATTCAAATGTGTACATGCAGAAGTACAACAGTGTAACGACATTCTTCGTTTGTCGAAAGAGAGTCGGACCGAAATGCAGCATGTTGAAACAAATAACGGAACTATACATGAAATAACTAATAAATACAAAACAACAAAACGGAACGTGAAACCTATTACAGCCTATCTGGTGAACACTAACACAGAGACAGGAACAATCACCCACGAAATACAAAGTGAAACCCAGGCTACCTAAATACGGTAGCCAATCAGAGACAACGAGAATCACCTGACTCTGATTGAGAACCGCCTCAGGCAGCCAACCCTATGCAACACACACCCCTAATCAGCCACAATCCCAATAACTAAAAAAACCCACTAAGAAATACAACAAACATAAACCCATGTCACACCATGGCCTGACCAACTAATTAACTAAAACACAAAATACTAAGACCAAGGCGTGACAAATAGATGTGATTTAATCAAATTGTATTTGTCACATGTGGCTTAAAAAATAAATAATTAAACGAGGCAAGTCAAGATCAGTTTCTATTTACAATGACATGCTACCGAGGACATTAGGTTAACTGCCTTGTTCAGGGGAAGAATGACAGATGTTTACCTTGTCAGCTCAGGGATTCGATCCAGCAACCTTTCGGTTGCCCAACGCTCTAACCACTAGGTTACCTGTCGCCCCAATGCTTACTTAAATGCTTACTTAAATGCTTACTTACAAGCCCTTAACCAACAATGTAGTTAAAAAAATAGTGGGAGTATGTGCATGCGTGTGTGTATGTGTGAGAGTAGGTTGTGTATGTGTGTGCGTGTGTGTGTGTGTGTGTGTGTGTGTGTGTGTGTGTGTGTGTGTGTGTGTGTGTGTGTGTGTGTGTGTGTGTGTGTGTGTGTGTGTGCGTGTGCGTGTGTGTGTGTGCGAGGGTGCGTGCGTGTGCGTGTGTGTGTGTGTGTGTGGTGGCACAACTAGCTATTCAAATAATTGCTAGTCGAGATAATAAATAATGACAAAAATAATTTCCCTCTTCAGGCATTGAAAGTATATTTTGTTGGCGCTGCAGTTAATACATCGTACAGTCGGCCCTGACTTCCCACCCCTTTTTTCTTATGTTTACCTGGGTGCCTTTAAACGTTTATTTTCACATTCATGTGCGTCTAACATTGATATTTTCCCTTGGAATTTGAGTGTATACACCTTTCAAATCATCCTTGATACCAAGTTCTTGAGTAAAAGGGTTACAAACTCAGTTGAGCACCCTTTTATTTCAGTGTGTCATTCTTCAGTTCACCATGCTGTAAAAAGAAAAATGTAGTCTAAAAACGGTACCTGGTACAGCCAGGAGAGGACTGTCCACCCCTCAGAGCCTGGTTCCTCTCTAGGTTTCTTCCTAAGTTCCTGCCTTCTAGGGAATGTTTAACTAGCCACCGTGCTTCTGCCTCTACATTGCTTTCTATTTGGGGTTTTAGGCTGGGTATCTGTAAAGAACTTTGTGACAACTGCTGATGTGAAAAGCCTTATTAAAATACATGTGATTGCTGGCTGGAGTCTTTGACAACGTTTGGAGCCTTCCTCTAACACAACCCGGTATGGAGGTCCTGGATGGCATGGAGCTTGGCCCCAAAGATGTACCGGGCCGTACTCACCACCCTCTGTATTTCTTTGCGGTCTGCCTTGCAGTTGCCTTACCAGGCCGGTTATGCAGCAAGTCAAGATGCTCTCAATGGTGCAGCTGTAGAACTTTTTGAGGATCTGAGGGCCCATGCCAAATATGTTCATGCTTCTGAGGGGGAAGAGGCGCTGTCGTGCCCTCTTCACAACTATATGGGTGTGTGGACCATGTTAATTCCTTACTGATGTGGACACCAAGGAACTTGAAGCTCATGACCGGCTCCGCTACAGCCCCATCGATTTGGATAGGGGTGCGCTCGCACGTCCCTTTTCTGTACACCACAATCAGCTCCTTTGTCTTACCTACGTTGAGGGAGAAGTAATCTTGCCACCACAATGCCAGGTGTCTGATTGCCTCCTTATACGCCTCATTGTCGTCGGTGATAAATCCTAACACTGTGGTGTCGTCAGCGAACTTGATGGTGTTGGTTGTCGTGCGTGGCCACGCATTCATGGGTGAACAGGGAGTACAGGAGGGGACTAAGCTCACACACCTGAGGGGCCCCTGTGTTGATGGTCAGCGTGTTGCATGGGTTGTTGCCTATTCTCACCGCCTTTCAGGAAGTCAAGAATCCAGCTGCAGAGGAAGTTGTTCAGTCAAAGGGTCCAGAGCTTGGTGATGAGCTTGGAGGGGACTATGGTGTTGAATGCTGAGTTGTAGTCAATGAACATCATTCCTACATAGGTATTCCTTTTATCCAGGTGGTTGAGGGCAGTTTAGAGTGCAATAGAGATTGTATTATATGTGGAATATTTGGGGCCGTGGAATGGGTCTAGGGTGTCTGGGATGATGGTGATGATGTGAGCCATGACCAGACTTTCAAAGCATTTCATGGCTATAGATGTGAGTGCTATGGGGCGATAGTCATTGAGGCATGTCATGTTGGTGTTCTTGGGCACTCAGACTATGGTGGTCTCCTTGAAAAAAGTTGGTATTACAGACTGGTAGTACTAGTAATGGTACTACTAGTTGGACAGACACTTGAGTCTGCCACATTGACAGCTATAGATAGAGTCACAGAAAGACAACAAATGTTACGCTATTATGTAGAAGTACATACAACACCTACACCTATCTGTGTCTCATTTTCAGCAAGGCCAACACTATGGCCCACACTATAGGAGACTACGGCTCCAGCCTTCCCACTCTCTATATTACACAACCTCTTTGTCTTACTTTGCAAACCCAGGCCCTGAAAACAGTTAATTGAATATTGATATGTGTATAGAAGGATAGTGCGGTATGCTATGTATCCTCTTGACTGAAATTCCATTAGCTTGTTAGCGGAGGACAGAAAGCAGTGAATACTCAGCCTTGTTAGACGAGGAGGGGATAAATGAGTGTGTTCTGGGTCATTGTCCACTTAAACTGGTTGGGCTAACACAGGCTAGTGTGAATTATTCATGGGATGAGACCCGGCTCTGACATGGCTTGCTTTAGAGTAGCCTCTCTCAGTTTTTGCTGTTTGGTAAAATTCTGAACTTTTGAGTTAATTAGGTTTCTCTCCTGTGAGGTGAATATGAAACGGGCAAGCAAAACTTTGTGCTTCAGCCTAAATTTTACATGGGTTACATTGAGATGTGTTGTCACTGGCTTACACACAACACCCCATACTGTCAAATTGGTATAATTGTCAAATGTTTTATTAATTAAGTAAAATGAAAAGCTGAAATGTCTTAAGTTGATTGGATTCTGTGTGCAATAATAGTGTTAAACATGATTTTTGAATGACTACCTCAGTCAAGCAGTGCATTTCAAACACAGATTCAACTACAACGACCAGGGAGGTTTTCCAATGCCTCACAAAGAAGGGCATCTATTGGTAGATGGGTAAAAAAAAATATCTGACATTGAATATCCCTTTGAGCACGGTGAAGTTAATAATTACACTTTGGATGGTGTATCAATACACCTAGTCACAATAAAGATAAAGAGACTATAAAGAAGTGTCCTTCCTAACTAATCTGCCGGAGAGGAAGGAAACCATTCATGGATTTCACCATGAGGCCAATAGTGACTTTAAAACAGTTACAGGGTTTAATGGCTGTGGTACGTGAAAACTGAGGATATATCAACGACATTATAGTTACTCCACAATACAAACCTAATTAACATTGTGAAAAAAGGAACAATTTGGCAAACCAATACCATTTTTATCCTGAACACAAAGTGTTATGTTTATAGCAAATCCAATACTTTTATGCATAGTGGTGGCTGCATCATGTTATGGCTATGCTTTTACTCGTTAAGGACTGGACTATTTCAGGATAAAAAATTAAACGTAATAGACCGAAGCACAGGCAAAATCCTGGTTCATTCTGCTTTCCAACAGACACTGGGAGATGAATGCACCTTTCAGCAGGACAGCCTAAAACACGAGGCCGAATCTACACTGAAGACAGTGAATGTTCCTGAGTGGCCAGGTTACAGTCTTGACTTAAATCTACTTGAAACATCTATGGCAAGATCTGAAAAGGGTTGTATACACTCATAGAAAAAAAGGGTTCCAAAAGGGTTCTTCGGTTGTCCCCATAGGAGAACCACTTTTGGTTCCAGGGAGAACCCTTTTTGGATTCAAGTAGAACACTTTCAGGTTCCATGTAGAATCCTCTGCGGAAAGGTTCCTACATGGAATCCAAAAGGGTTCTAACTGGAACCAAAAGGGTTCTACCTGGAACCATAAATGGTTCTACAAAGGGCTCTCCTATGGGGACAGCCAAATAACCATTGTGCCATTTTAGCTGTAATCTCTGCCAAAGGTGTTTCTACAATGTATTGACTCAGGGATGTGAATAACATTTTTTAAAACATGTATTCACTTTGTCATTTTGAGGTATTTGTGTAGATGGGTAAAAAAATGAAATCAAGCTGTAAAAACAAAATGTGGAATATGTCAAGTGGAATTAATATTTTCTGAAGGCATTGTATATCTTTCTCAAAGGGTCTTTGGATTCCATTTTTGATTTGTTGACCTTGGGCTGGATCTTACTTTGAGCAATCTTTTGTTGCTGACAATTATCCTGCACTGCAGAATATGCAGATGAGCTTAGTGGATTCCACTAACACACGGTTACATTAACAGCATTGCACTTTTCATGTATCCTACTTTTGGCCAGCTAATAGACTAACCACCTATCAAGCAACATTATGGACTAAATGTTATAATCCACTTGCTATTATATTTGCTGCAACATTACCGATGAAGTATCGATCCTACACCAGTAATGTTCATAGCTATTGATGAAGTAAATGTATTTATCTCCTTTTAATTAAACAAGTGAGGCAGTGAGCTGCTAATGTCATAGGGGGCCCCAGCTGGAAAGTGTCTGCATTTTGTTTCCTTCTAAAGTACATCTTCCAAACTACACTCAACACCAACCATAGCGTTTGACTACCAAAATACAGTGCTTGTGGTCTTTATTTCTATCTCTGCCTGTCTCTATGTTGGTGCAGGTAAAGCCTGTCCCCCCACCTCCTTCTCCTTCACTCATACTCTCTCTGTCCCTCTACCCCTGCACCTCTCATTGGGAGACCCTGATAAACTTCCACAGCCTCCAGTTACATCATTTTACCTCCTTCAACCTTCCCCCTCCACCCTCTTCATTGTACCACCTACCCTCACCCTCATACACCCCACACTTCTTCCCCTCCTCACCCCACTCTCCAGCCTCACCCCCTCCTCTCCATTTGGCCTGGCTGTCATCAATCTTGCTAAAATGACAGCAGACAGATGTTAGCCTTTGCAAAGATCAAATCCACTGCTCCAGGGCTGCAGAGCACCCAGCCAGGTACAAACACACACACACGCACGCCTCCCATACGCACGCTCACACACACACACACACACACACACACACACACACACACACACACACACACACACACACACACACACACACACACACACACACACACACACACACACACACACACACACACACACACACACACACAAACAATCATGGACATGGAGAAGCCACATATGCAGACCATCACCACAGCAGGAACAAAGGGGTGATCAAGTCACAATGCTTCTTCCCAGTCTTCCTACCGCACCAACTGTTATAGCCTTGACCATCTGCTCCTTATCCCTCTCTCTTTCTTTCCCCGTCTCTTTCTAACACATGACTTTACTTCCTTCCGCCCCTCATTCTCTATATCGCTCTCTCTCAGTGCATGCTGGGAGTGTTTGTAGTTGTGAAGCCGTGTGGAGGGCTCTGTCCGTACTTATTTCTTGATTCTTTTCTAGGTCTTTTCTTTCAATTTTTATTTTCTATGGTGGAGGGTTAGCGCACTTAGTTTAGCGGTACCCATGGTTTTCGTTGACAACAGGGAAAGGGAGGAAGAGGACAGTGTTTTTAACGGTGTGGTGTGCACGATGGCTTCGCAGCCTGGTGCAGAGAAGACACTGTCGTTACGGTATGGATGCAGGTGTGTTCCTGGAGAATGGAGTTAAGGTGGAGGAGATTCTGCTCGCGGTTGGCGAACAGGTACCAGCTGAATTTATACATTCTGCATCCAGAATGAACAGAGCTGTGATTGTGTTCATGAAAAGACAAAATATAAGTGGGCAGGCTGATTGCTAGTGGAATGTTTGTAAGGGATGGGTTGATGCAGATTTATCCCCTTTCAACTTCTTTGACAAGGGTTATAGTTGCGAATCTGCTTCCATTTAAAAGGGATGATTAAATGCGGAAAGCGCTGAGTCGTTTTGGTAAGTTTCCTAGCGGTTTTCCTGTACTGTCGGCAGGTTTTAAAGCAGATCCCGTTAAGCACGTTGTTTCGTTCTGGAGGCAAGTGTTAATGTTTCTGAACAACAATGAGCAACAGTTAAATGTGGATTTTAAAGTGAGGCATGGGGAAAGGCACTATGCAAGGTTTGCCAGCACAGATAGTCTGCGTGTTTTGAGATTTGGGATTTGGGGCATAAGAGCCTTGCGTGCCAACATAACAGCCATAGACAAGGTGAAGGTACAAGCGCCAGTGGGGGAAATTGAGGTCTGGCTGGGCCTAGTCATGCTATAGATGGTGGTGTTGATGAGGCTGGGCCTAGTCATGCTATAGAGATGGTGGCATAGCTGAGCCTGGGTCTAGTCATGCTATGGATGGTGCTACAGCTGAGACTGGGTCTAGTCATGTCATGGATGGTGATATAGATGAGTCTGCGCCTACAGGTTATCCAAGTAGATGAGGAGAGTATAGTGGGGAAGGGGAAGTGACTGGGGGGTGGAGGAGGGTGTCATGTGGAAGAGGAAAAGGGGGAGAAGAAATGAGATGGCAGGGGAGAGGCTGGTGTGGTCAAAGGCAACAAGTAACATTTGCGTGGTGCTGGGGGGAGGCCCCGACGAGAGAAAAGGGGCAGGTGGTCAGAATGGGATATGGAGACGAAGAGGAGGAAGGTGAGTCTGAGGAAGAGTATGATGAGGAAGCTTTCTTTTCAAACTTGTCCTCAGTGGGTCCAGAGCTGACAGCCAGTCAGGAAGAGGGGTCAAAGTACATGGTGAGGGGACTGTCAAGGTTCCCGAACAAGACTAAAGGGAAAAGCTATTTTTTGAGATCCGGGAAAGTTTGTAAGATCCGTTCAACACGCTATGGAAAATGAGGGGTATGTCCTCTCACCCAGGAAACGTTTTTTTGGTTGAGGAAGTGGGTCACAACCGTGCACAAGGATCTACCTTCAGACACTGTTTAGAATAATATATATTTTTTCTGGCACTGGGTTTGTTTGAGCTTTGTTAATTCTCCCATGTAGTGCATGAGGAGACGCTGGTGGTTGGCGGGGACTGGAACTGTACGATGGATTTTTACAGAAATGAGGAGGAGCCTCATTCAGGGTCAGTGCGACATCATTAATCAGTTTGACCTAGTGGATGTTTGGAGAACTAGACATCTCAACACAAGACAGTATACGTGGGTGAAGGTCTTTGGGGCTAGGGTGAGTGGAGCCCGACTCAATCGGCTTTACATGTCCAGGAATCAGAGCAATAGGCTGTTGGGCGCTATCATTCTCCTGGTAGGTTTTTCAGATCACCATGTAAGCATGGCTCGGATGTCTATTTCACCAGGGCCTCAGCATGCATCATATTGGAAGTTTAATGTACATCTCTTACAAGATGCCAACTTTTGCTCAGGTTTCCAAACTTTTTGGGAAAGGTGGAGGCAGTGAAAAGAGGAGTATTGGTCTGAGTCAATGCTGGGATGTGGGAAAAGTCCAAGTTCGGCTTTTCTTTCAACAGTACACAGCTCTCTCATCAGAGGCTAGGAGAGTATTGGGGGAACTCAAGTGTAGTATCAGGGAGGTGGAAGTAGAGCTGGTGAGGCAAGGCAATGTAGGCATCCACGTTAACTTAGCAGAATTACGTAGGGACCTGGGCAGTTTTTTCCAGGTTAAAGCAAAGACAGCAGTGTTCTAAGGCACTGTATCTCAGTGCTAGAGGCATCACTACAGACACCCTGATTCGATTCCAGGCTGTATCACAACCAGCTGTAATTGGGTGTCCCACAGGGTGGTGCACAATTGGCCCAGCGGTGAACAGTTTTTGCCAGTGTAGACTGTCATTGTAAGTAAGAGTTTGTTCTTAATTAACTGACTTGTCTAGTTAAATAAAGTTTACAGTTCCGTATTCTTTGGTTTGGAAAGACAGAGTGGTGAATCCAAAGGTATGCATTATTGGATGGGCGGGTGACCTCAGTGGTGGGAGAGTTGTGGGAGCGGACTGTGGAGTTTTCTACTGAGTTGTTTAGGGCAGAAATGTGTGATCCTATGTGTGCTCAGGTTTTGTTTGCGGAACTCCCTAAGCTTTCTCTGGCACAGAGGTAAGAAATTGACATTTCGGCATAGGCCGTAACCCAGCTGTTGATGGACTCCCAGTGGAATTTTCAAAAAAATTCTGGGGAATAATTGGAATCTACTTCCTTTGCGTGTTGCATGAGTGCATCGGTGTAGGAGAATTGCCGATGAGATGTCGGGTCGTCTCCTACCAAAGAAAGGGGACTTGTGTGAATTTAAGAACTGGAGGCCTGCGGCATTGCTCTGTGCGGACTACAAGATATTTGCCAAGGTCCTCGCTAACAGACTGAAGTCCCATCTGGACTCTATAGTACACAAGGACCAGACTTATTGAGTACCGGGATGCTCAATCACGGACAACCTGTTCTTAATCAGGGACATGTTGGACTTGTCGAGAGTTTCTCATGTGAACTTTGGACTGGTCTCTTTCGACCAAGAGAATGCTTTTGATACAGTGGACCATAAGTATCTGTTTAATGTGATGTCTGTGTTTGGGTTTTGGGAAAGGTTTTTGGCCTGTGCGACAATGTTTTATGCTGGGGTGTCATGTATGGTCAAAGTGGGAGGAGGGCTCAGGAGGCCGATCTGGGTGAGGTGTGGCTTTAAACAAGGATGCCCTCTATCGGGGCAGTTACATACACTAGCCATTGAGCCTTTTTGGGGCCTGCTACGCAGGACACTGCAGGGAGTATGCAGGACAGGCATAGGTGTGTTGACAGGCAAAGCAGTGTCAGTGTATGCAGATGACGTTTATTATGGTCAGGGATGGGCAGGATATGCAGGCACTAGACACTCGTCTGATGGTGTACGAGGGCACATTGTCAGCTCCGGTGAACTGGAGCGAAAGGGGTGTTCTGTTATGTGGGACATGGAGAAGTTGTGAATGGATTGTAATTTTGGGGTTGTAACTGGGCTCGAAGAGATGAGTCAGGAAGAACTGTGAGGGGCTGTCACAGGCAGTGGTGTCAAGACTGGCCAGGTGGATGTGGCTCCTAAGTGACCCCAAGTGTCATATAGAGGGAGGGTGCTGATAATCAACATCCTGGCGGCATCCTGCCTGTGGCATAAACTGGCTGTCCTCAACCCCCCCACCGGTCTGCTCACAGACCTGCAACACAAGCTGGTGTATTCTTTCTTGTCGGGCCATCTCTGACTGAGGGCGCAAGTGTTGTATATGTCCATCCTGGAA
This sequence comes from Oncorhynchus masou masou, assembly GCF_036934945.1. Lineage (NCBI taxonomy): Eukaryota > Metazoa > Chordata > Actinopteri > Salmoniformes > Salmonidae > Oncorhynchus > Oncorhynchus masou. Next base: position 54,508,952 of record NC_088235.1, on the reverse strand, counting down.
CGCAGGGTGGAACTGGAAAGCAGGGTGGCTGTATTCTGACTAAAGGCGGTGCAGAGACTGCTGTACCATACTGATGTCAGCTGGCGGGAACCAGCATGCGCACTGCTGAGGAGAATTGGCAGATTAGGCTTGGACCGGCAGCTGTTCCTCATGAGTCTGGAGAGGCTGAGTACAGCATGTCTCTCTGATTTTTACTCTGCGGTGATGAGGGCCTGGCAGCTGCTACGGCCCACACAAGAAGAGCCTGGACTGTGGGTGTGGGAGGAACCTATCTTCCACAACCCAGACATCCTTTTGAGATCGGTTCAGTCGGACAACCTGCATAGGCTACTGATGGTAGGTTTACAAAGGCTGGGAGACCTGTGGCTGCTGTGGGAGGAGGGGTGGAAACCCTGAAAGTCCTGTCACATCAAACAGGACCAACATCTCTTACACTGCTGTAGAGATTCCTGGTGCAGGCCCAGGAGGCACTGTCTGAGCCTGTAAGGGGGGGATGTTTAAGCGGCCAAAAGGGGATGGGCCACCAATGTTTCCGACACTGCAGGTGACGGCAGAGACTGGGTACTTGCAAGGGGGTCTGGAGAACTTGTTGGACTTTAACACTCCGATCCTGGGGGAGTTTGAGGGTGTGGAAGGTAAAGCCCTCTACAACCTCTGCATTAAGGTGAGGAACATTAGGAGCCTAACGAGAGTGAAGGCAAATCAGTGGCGGGGCATATGTAGGGCGGAGAGGATGGTGGGTTTTAGATGGAGAGGGTTCTACAAACTCCCAGTACTAAAGAGGTCGGGGGACCTCCAGTGGAGGGTTCTACAAATTCCCAGTACTAAAGACGTCAGGGGACCTCCAACAGCTGGTTGACACAGGTCAACCCGGGAGCCAGACAGAGGTGTCCTTTCTGTTTCATGAATGCAACCTTGCATCGTGTGTTTTCTGTGTGCACCAGGTGAATGCCAATAATGTCTCCTTTGGAATGTATCTGTGAGAGGTTGGGGGTAGAGTTTACTGTTGGGATGTTTATAATGCGGTACAGGTATTCAAATAAGGAAAAGGCTAAATGAGTGTTGTTTAATTTTGTGTTTGCTCATGGCAAATTTGGCTATTTGGCTAACAAGGAGGAACAGGGTCAAACGTGGAGAGATAACAGGCCCTTTACAGTATGGAGATGTTTCAGGAGATATGGTGTTTCAGTGGGCTGTCTGTACTGCTGGGGAAGATGGGTACGATATACGCTTGTAGAAGTGGTGAGGCTTTGGTTATTGTGATGTGTGGTGATGTTTTGTACTGTGGGTTAGAGAGCAAGATGAGTATGTAGTATGTTTATTTTTAAAGGAGGGGGGTGAGGTTTTAATGAAATGATTTTGTATCATTAAAGAAGACAAAAAGTCAAAAGAGTGTCTCTCTCTCAATCTCTCCATTCATCCATGCTGCCACCATGACACATACCGCAGATCCCAAGATATATTCTGACAACCAGGGAGGATGCAGGGGCACAGTGACAGGGTGAAAGGACAGTCACCACACACACGCACAAAAACAGTGTGTATGGAATATGTCAGGATGCTATCCCTGTCTTTTCCCACAGCTCCAGGCCAGCAGTGACGTCCGTGTGTGTGTGTGTGTGTGTGTGTGTGTGTGTGTGTCAACTCTTGTCACAACTATTTTGGGTTTCCAATGACTCAGTCACCCAGGCTAAGCTGAGGTGAGTATGTCCCTCTTGAGCCACCCTAATAGACACATTCACTCATTACTCTGTGTGCTCTGTAGACTGCTGTCATTGCAAAGTTTTCACTATGTTAAAAAAAGGAAAGATATCTGATTTTTATATCCTTGAATGACCATTAGCCACCAACAATACTCCAAATAAGACTGTCATAGACATGATAGGAGAAGATAGACAATGATCAAGTTTAGAACCTTTTCAAAGAAAATATGAAGAACCATCATAGTACAATACAATATTTCTAATTATCTCTTCACACAGGATGATATGTGTTATTGTTTCAAGGCAGGAAGGAAATCGTATTTGCTCTAATTTAAGTCAAATAAATGATCATTTCAAAAGTGAAGCTCAAAATGAACAATAGGCCTACACTGCCTTTCGTCTATACAAGAATGCTATTCATTGACTACAGCTCAGCATTCAAAACCATAGCACCCTCAAAGCTCATCACTAAGCTAAGGATCCTGGGACTAAACACCTCCCTCTGCAACTGGATCCTGGACTTCCTGATGGGCCGCACCCAGGTGGTGGGGGTAGGTAGGAACACATCTGCACGCTGATCCTCAACACTGGAGCCCCCCAGGGGCGCATGCTCAGTCCCCTCCTGTACTCCCTGTTTACCCATGACTGCATGTCCAGGCACGACTCCAACACCATCATTAAGTTTGCAGATGACACAACAGTGGTAGGCCAGATCACCGACAAAGACGAGACAGCCTATAGGGAGGAGGTCAGAGACCAGGCCGGTTGGTGCCAGAATAACAACCTATCCCTCAACGTAACCAAGACTAAGGAGATGATTGTGGACTACAGGAAAAGGAGCACCGAGCACGCCCACAATTCTCATCGAAGGGGCTGCAGTGGATCAGGTTGAGAGCTTCAAGTTTCTTGGTGTCCACATCACCAACAAATAAGAATGGCCCAAGACAGTCGTGAAGAGGGCACGACAAAGCTTATTCCCCCTCAGGAAACGAAAAGGATTTGGCATGGGTCCTGAGATCCTCAAAAGGTTTTACAGCTGCAACATCAAGAGCATCCTGACTGGTTGCATCACTGCCTGGTACGGCAATTGCTCGGCCTCCGACTGCAAGGCACTTCAGAGGGTAGTGTATACGGCCCAGTACATCACTGGTGCTAAACTGCCTGCCATCCAGGACCTCTACACCAGGCGGTGTCAGAAGGAAGGCCCTAAAAATTGTAAAAGTCCCCATCCACCCCAGTCATAAACTGCTCTCTCTACTACCGCATGGGAGGCGGTACCGGAGTGCCAAGTCTAGGACAAAAAGGCTTCTCAACAGTTTATAGCCCCAAGCCATAAGACTCCTGAACAGGTAAACAAATGGCTACCCGGACTATCTGCATTGTGTGCCCCCACCCCAACCCCTCTTTTACGCTGCTGCTACTCTCTGTTTATCTTATATGCATGGTCACTTTAACTGTACATTCATGTACATACTACCTCAATTGGCCCGACCAACCAGTACTGCCGCACATTGGCTAACCGGGCTATCTGCATTGTGTCCCGCCACCCACCACCTGCCAACCCCTCTTTTACGCTACTGCTACTCTCTGTTCATCATATATGCACAGTCACTTTAACCATATCTACATACTACCTCAATCAGCCAGACTAACTGGTGTCTGTATATAGTCTCGCTACTGCATTGAGCCTGTCTTTTTACTGTTGTTTTATTTCTTTACTTACCTATTGTTCACCTAATACTTTTTTTGCACTATTGGTTAGAGCCTGTAAGTAAGCATTTCACTGTAAGGTCCTGTTGTATTCGGCGCACGTGACAAATAAACTTTGATTTGATACAGGTGTGGTGCATGACATGGAGAGTGGAACGCTCAGATAATCTGTCAATCTTTTTTGTTTGAAAATCTACCCAAATCTCATTGTCAATAACAAAGTGTTCTGAAATGGTTATCAATAAAACTGTGCTAGAACAATCTACAGTGGATTAACAACTCATACAGTGCAATTTAGATGCTCATAAACAAAATATTAGTCTACAATGGGATTACTTTCTCATATACTGTGCATTACAGATTTTTAATAACTCCCGCTCACTCTCTCTCTCTCTCTCACACACACACACACACACACACACACACACACACACACACACACACACACACACACACACACACACACACACACACACACACACACACACACACACACACACACACACACACACACACACACACGCACACACGCACACACGCACACACACACACACACACACACACACACACACACACACACACACACATCACACACACACGCACACACGCACACATTTTCATACAGCCAGTCTTGTACAGCTAATCTTGTGGGGACACACAATTCAGACACATTCAAAATCCTATTTCCCCTAAGCCTAAACCTAACCCGTACTCTTACCCTACCCCTAACCTTATCCAAAAAATCCTAACCTTAACCCATTCCCTAAAACTAACCCTTAAACTTAATTCTAATTATAACCCTAACAGTAATTCTAACATTAACCCTAATCTCCCTAGAAATAGCATTTCACCTTGTGGGGACCAACAAAATGCCCCCAGTTGGTCAATTGGTTGTTTCTTTACTATTCTTGTGGGGACTACTGGTCCCCACAAGAATAGTTAAACATGTCCACACACATAAACACACACACACACACACACACACACACACACACACACACACACACATATAAGACTGGAGAGAGAGTTGCATTCCTGTGGTGCATGCTCCCTACTCCTGTTGGAACATGACAACACGGACACTGACTGCAAGGCTGGGATTTTGAGTGTGCATGTGTGTGTGTGTGCGCGTGCGTGCCGCATGTGTGTGTGCGTGTGTGTGTATCCATGTTGCTGAGGTAATGCTGTGCATTGGCTTTGAAATGGAAGGTTGGGGGTGTGTAAGGTCAGAGCTGTGTTTCCCAGCAGATGTCAGTGAGAGCCAGTGCTGTTGTGTCTACACTCCAGAAGGTACAAGAGGGGGGAGCTATAGGGGGGAGGGAACAAACACACACACACACAAACACACACATGCACACACAATTTAGACACATAGAACCCTATGAGGACACAACTATGAAGACAGAACTCACAACTACCTTTGAGTCTCTTCATCTGTGTACAAGAGACTTGAGTGAATGTGTTTGTGAGGAGAAATACGTTTTATGTTAAACCTCACTAGGGTACGTGGGGTACGCTAGCGTCCCGCCTGGCCAACATCCAGTGAAATTGCAGAGCGCCAAATTCAAAAACAGAAATACTCATTATAAAATTTCATAAAACATGCAAGCGTTATACATTGGTTTAAAGATTAACTTCTTGTTAATCCAACCTCGGTGTCAGATTTTTAAAAAAGTAGAGGAGTTCCACAAGTCAGAAATAGTGATAAAATTAATCACTTACCTTTTATGATCCTCATATTGTTGCATTCACAAGACTCCCATTTATTCAATAAATGTTAATTTTTTTCGATAAAGTCCCTGTTATTATCCAAAAACCTCAGTTTTGTTCAGTAATCCACAATATCAAATGCAATCACAAAAGATCCAAATAGTATTTGTAAAGTTCGTAGAAACATGTCAAATGATGTTTATAATGAATCCTCAAGTTGTTCTTTGCCTAAATAATAGATTATATTTCAACATATTTCAACATTATATTTCAACAACAAAAACATTGTCAATATAAAAGGTAAGCAAGAAAGGCGCGCTCTCGGTCATGCGCATGACAAACCTCTGGGACACTGTAGGATCCATTCATTCAGAGTGGTCTTACTCTCTCATTTTTCAGTATACAAGCCTGAAACTATTTCTAAAGACTGATGACATCTAGTGGAAGCCATAGGAAGTGTAATCGGAGTCCTAGGTCTATAGATACTGTAATGACATTCAATATAGAACTACAAACATGAAAAATCTCACTTCCTGGATGGATTTTTCTCATGTTTTCGCCTGCCAAATCAGTTATTTTATACTCACAGACATTATTTTAACCGTTTTGGAAATGTTAGCGTGTTGTCTATCCAAATCTACCAATATATATGCATATCCTAGCTTCTGGGCCTGAATAGCAGGCAATTTACTTTTGGCACGTTTTTCATCCGGAAGTGAAAATAGTGCCCCCTAGTGTAGTTAAACATTTTAGCCTGCTGAATTTGCTTTCATTTTGATTTCGGCACAAATTAAAACTTGACACTGACTTGCCCATGGATTGATGTTTTAGCATTGTCTCAATGAAGATTTTGGCATTTAACGAGCCATGTGTATCAGGTTTAAGGTAAGACCCAGATGCAGACCATTTTGAATAAACAATAGTTTAATGATCCAACAGGGGCAGGCAATAGACATGTCAAGGCAGGCAAGGGTCAGTAACCAGAGGTGAGGAAATGGTACCGGACGGCAGGCAGGCTCAGGGTTAGGGTAAGCTGAGGTCAAAAATCCAGCAGGGGGCAAAGGTACAGGTAGGTAGGCAGGCTCAAGGTCAGAGGCAAGCAGAGTGGTCAGGCAGGTGGGCTCGGAGTCAGGACAGGCAAGGGTCAACACCAGGAGGGTGAGAAAAGACAAACTTGAGAAAAAGCAGGAGCTGAGAAACTAAACACTGGTTGACTTGACAAACAAGACGAATTAGCAACAGACAAACAGGGAACACAGTAATATATACACAGAGGATAATGGGGAAGATGGGTGACACCTGGAGGGGGGTGGAGACAATCAGGCGACATGCTCGCACAGTAACAAGACCGCTAGATTTAGCTGAAGGCCGATGAGCAATATCCACCGTCACCTGAGCGGTATATTATGGTATATGTACACATTCTCATTGTCGGAACTAGAAGCAAAAGCATTTCGCTACACTCGCATCAGCATCTGCTAACCATGTGTATGTGACCAATAACATTTTATTTTATTTGATGTTTTTCAAGCATCAATTTCAATGTGGTTCCAAACCTCAAAATTGATCATGTTTAAGATTAAGTTCAGGGATTAACTCCAAATTTTTAAGGGTAGGGTTACGTTTGGGCATTAAGTATGAAATATTAAGGTTAGGCATTATCTCAGAATGGTTAAGGTAAGGGTTAAGGTTTGGGATAGGCTGGATTTGAACATGACACCTTGGCACAAGAGGCTCATGCGAGAACTACCCATCCCGGATCTGGGAGAATTGTCATCAACTGCACTAATTAGCATAGCGCAACCGTCAAAAAATATTACGAGAAAATATTCATATTCATGAAATCACAAGTGAAATATAGCGAAACACAGCTTAGCCTTTTGTTAATCACCCTGTCATCTCAGATTTTGAAATTATGCTTTACAGCCAAAGCAAGACAAGCGTTTGTGTAAATTTATCGATAGCCTAGCATAGCATTATGTCCAGCTAGCAGCAGGAAGCTTGGTCACGAAAATCAGAAAAGCAATCAAATTAAATCGTTTACCTTTGATGAGCTTTGGATGTTTTCACTCACGAGACTCCCAGTTAGACAGCAAATGTTCCTTCTGTTCCATAAAATTATTTTTATAGCTGAAATACCTACTTTTCCTGTCCACGTTTTGTTGAGAAATCCACTGGAAATTGCGGTCACGACAACGCTGAAAAAACCCTCCAAATTATGTCCATAATATCGACAGAAACAAGGCAAACGTTTATTATAATCAATCCTCAAGGTGTTTTTCAAAAATCTATTCGATAATATATCAACTGGGACAATTGGCTTTTCAGTAGGAGTGAGAGGAACAATGGCCGCCTTTGTCTATTACGCACAAATCACTATGAGAGCCACCACCCGACTACTGACGCAATGTTGTCGTTCACGCTCATTTTTCAAAATAAAAGCCTGAAACTATGTCTAGTGGCTGTAGACACATTAGGGAAGCCATAGAAAATATCCCTTTCAATGGGCAATAGGGATGCACAGGAACACAGGGGTTTCAAAATAAGAGTCACTTCCTGATTGGATTTTCTCAGGCTTTCACATGCAATATCAGTTCTGTTATATTCGCAGACAATATTTTTACAGTTTTGGAAACTTTAGAGTGTTTTCTATCCTAAGCTGTCAAGTATATGCATATTTGAGCATCTGGTCCTGAGAAACAGCCCGTTTAATTTGGGAACGTTATTTTTACCAAAAATGAAAATAGTGCCCCCTAGTTTCAAGAGGTTATGCCCATCTTTCATCCACATCTATCATCTCCATCCCCATCTACAATCACCTTCCCCGTCTACCATCTCCATCCCCGTACACCATCTCCATCCCCGTCCACCATCCCCGTCTACCATCTCCATCCCCGTCTCCCATCTCCGTCTACCATCTCCATCCCCGTCTACCATCTCCATCCCTGTCTACCATCTCCATCCCCGTCTCCCATCCACGTCTACCATCTCCAACCCCATCTACCATCTCCATCCCCGTCTCCCATCTCCGTCTACCATCTCCATCCCCGTCTACCATCTCCAACCCCATCTACCATCTCCATCCACGTCTCCCATCCACGTCTACCATCTCCATCCCCGTCTACCATCTCCAACCCCATCTACCATCTCCATCCACGTCTCCCATCTCCGTCTACCATCTCCATCCCCATCTACCATCTCCATCCCTGTCTACCATCTCCATCCCCGTCTCCCATCCACGTCTACCATCTCCAACCCCATCTACCATCTCCATCCCCGTCTCCCATCCCCGTCTACCATCTCCATCCCCATCTACCATCTCCATCCCCGTCTACCATCTCCATCCCCGTCTCCCATCCACGTCTACCATCTCCATCCCCATCTACCATCTCCATCCCCATTTACCATCTCCATCCCCGTCTCCCATCCACGTCTACCATCTCCAACCCCATCTACCATCTCCATCCACGTCTCCCATCCCGTCTACCATCTCCATCCCCATCTACCATCTCCATCCACGTCTCCCATCCCCGTCTACCATCTCCATCCCCATCTACCATCTCCATCCCCATCTACCATCTCCATCCCCGTCTACCATCTCCATCCCCATCTACCATCTCCATCCCCGTCTACCATCTCCATCCCCGTCCACCATCTCTATCCCTGTCCACAACACAAAACCGAAACCTACTTGAAGGTAACAGCGCTCACAGTTGTCCCTAGTGGCCGGTTTCCACGTAATCTCCAAATGTCCTCAGACATGGATGGATATCGAATAATGACTTGGCATGTTTATTTCCTGTAACGTGTGCTGTTGCCCAACTATTACAAAGAACAAGACAATATTTAAGACTCGCAATCAGTTCTTATGACTAGGGCATAGGGAAGGTGAAACAAGTACCGAGTGCAGGAGAGGAGAGCACTGTCACATGGGACTCTGTATTGATTGAGCTCTGACACTGATTGAGGCTCCCTTCACAATGCCATCCTGCTTAATATGTGTGCATTAAGTGTGTGTGTACACCTGTGTGTGTGTGCATAGATCACATAGATCCCAGTCCCATTGCAGCTGGCCTAATATTACTACTTCTGTATGTCCAGCCATGGTGGGATATAAAAAGGGTCTCCCTCTTCACGCCACTCGTTCTTTGTTTACTCTCATCCCTTTGTTTCTATTCATCATTAATCCCTCCGCCTCAGTCAGGGATGTCAGTGTTTTTCTTTCTCTCCCACCCTCTCTTCCTCCGCCTCCCTCTCTCCTGCTCTTGCTCCTTGTTCTCTTTCTGTGCTTGTCATTGGTGGCCCAGTCACTCTCCACCATTCAGCCCCTGACATCCCTACGCTCGGATAATTACCCCCCTCCCTGTGTGTGTGTGTGTGTGTGTGTGTGTGTGTGTGTGTGTGTGTGTGTGTGTGTGTGTGTGTGTGTGTGTGTGTGTGTGTGTGTGTGTGTGTGTGTGTGTGTGTGTAGATGTAGGCTGGAGGGATGGATGAGGGGCCAAGTTCAAGGGCACATGCTGGAACCCAGACACATAAACAAGGAGAATGGTGTGAGAGTCCATAAAGACAGAAAGGTTAGCAGGAGGGCAGACTGTACACTAAACAGCCCCCATTACCTGCTTCTTTGTTTATATAAGAACCTACTGAAAACACTCTACATGGCCGGTGTAGCTGAACCCTCCCAGCAGTATGTCAGAGTGTGTGGGTTGTGCGTTCACATTCTTGCCATGCTCTCGTCTTTGGATTTGAGGGAGACCTTCTTTAATTAAAAAAAGTTTAGAGGGAAGTAAATAAACAAAGCCGTTTTTTTTCTTTTGCGAGTGCTGGCCGATCGCGAGGTAGGATCGGAAAGTGGACCCCCTCCTGCTCTTCCCTCTCTCCTCTTCCGTATCATTCTCCCTATCAGATTCCCAGCGAGTTTTGGGTATTGATTGGATGGGTCTGCATCTCGGCACTGGAAAATGACGGTTTGGTGAGGCTTGGAGATAGAGAGAAATTCTCTAGTATACATGAAGATGTAAAGACTGAAGGCACCCCATAGACAGACACACACACACTCCCCTTTAACCCTTTCAAATCCAATCAGGCCTAATAGATTGGCTGGCAGTAGTAGCATATCAAAATATCTAACTCACAACCTTCTATTTCAGCCAGCCCCACACTCCGCCCCTCTCTGCCCTCTAACCCATATGCGAGGAGGATGTACCCTATCTCCCCCAGTTACCATGCCAGCAGTGTGTGTGTGTGTGTGTGTGTGTGTGTGTGTGTGTGTGTGTGTGTGTGTGTGTGTGTGTGTGTGTGTGTGTGTGTGTGTGTGTGTGTGTGTGTGTGTGTGTGTGCACATCCTGTCAGATTTTCATGTGTGTGTTATCTATTTGAATAAATTGTGCTAGTTTATAACCCTGGTGATGTGGTACGGCCGGTGGTGCTAATTTACAGTCAGTCTAGTGTGTCCCCGGCTTGATGACACCATCTGAAGCATGTTGTCTAGACGACATTGAACCCTCTGTCCGCCCGGGGTAATTGTTTTATGCAAATGGTAAAAATCCAAGGGTGACGTGTCGGAGCCCAGCCTCAGCCCAGCCTCTCTCTCTCTGTGTTAGTTGATTGAGGTGTGCTGTGACTTTTGCAAGCCAGTCAGCAGGCTACATAAGATAAACTGGCCTATTAACAATCTGTGGTGTTATTATTATTGTTATTATCGAGATGATTATGTGGTGTTGCCCTCAAGGCCTATAGGGGATGGGATTGGGAGAGAGAGAGGAATTATACACACAATACAAGTGGTAACTGATGATATAAACACACACACACACACACACACGTCGTGATAGACACATATCGTCCACGCACAAAACCCACACAATACACACTGAGGAACAACACTCTCACACACCCTCAGGTCATTGAAAAAAGGCCAAACACTCACACGTGCTCCCACACTATAACAGCTTTCGCTACCTAAGTATGGTTCTCAATCAGAGACAACGATAGACAGCTGTCCCTGATTGAGAACCATACCCCCGCCAAAACAAAGAAATACAAACACATAGAAAAAGAACATCGAATGCCCACCCAAATCACACCCTGACCAACCCAAAAACAGAGACATAAAAAGCTCTCTACGGTCAGGGCGTGACAGTACACCCCCCAAAAGGTGCGGACTCCGGCCGCAAAACCTGAACCTATAGGGGAGGATCTGGGTGGGCATTACTCCGCGTTGGCGGCTCTGGTGAGGGACGTGGACCCCGCTCCCCCTCTGACTCGGCCCACTTAGGTAACGCCTCTAGAGCCGGGACCCTCACCGCCGACCATGGACTGAAGGCCCTCGTAGAGAGTGCCACTGGAACGAAGGGCGCTTCTAGACTGAAGGGCACCTCTGGACTGAAGGGCGCCTCTGAAGGCTGAAGTGCGCAGGATACCCTGGGCCGAAACGGCGCACCGGAGACCAAACGTGCTGAGCTGGCACAATCCGCCCTGGCTGGATGCCCACTCTTGCATGGCACTTGCGGGGGGCTAGCATGTAGCACTCCGGGCTATGAGCGCGCACTGGAGACACCGTGCGCTTCACTGCATAACACGGTGCCTGACCAGTATCACGTTGCTTCCGGTAAGCACGGGAAGTTGGCTCAGGTCTATTGCCTGACTCCGCAAATCTCCATGTTTCCCTCCCCCAAAATGTTCTGGGTGCTGCCTCTTGTGCCTGCTGTGCTGCCTTGCCTCATATCGCCGCCGCTCAGCTTTAGCTGCCTGTCTCCAGTGTCCAGTGTCCCTGTCCGTCCAATATCTCCTCCCAAGTCCAGGAGTCCTGAACCCTCTGCTCCCTGTTACCATGCTGCTTGGTCTGTTTGTGGTGGGTAGTTCTGTAATGGCTTTTGTCGGATGAGGAAGAGTAGTCAGACCGAAGCGCAGCGTGGTAAGTGTTCATATTATTAATTGTAATGAACACTAAATACAAAAATAACGAGAGAATAAATGAAACCGGAAATCCCGTAAGGTGAAACACTGATACGGAAAACAACTACCCACAAAAACTCTGTGGGGAAAAGCTACCTAAGCATGGTTCTCAATCAGAGACAACGATAGACAGCTTTCCCTGATTGAGAACCATACCAGGCCTAAACAAAGAAATACAAACACATAGAAAAATAACATAGAATGCCCACCCAAATCACACCCTGACCAAACCAAAAATAGAGACATAAAAAACTCTCTACGGTCAGGGCATGACACACACACACACACTCTCACCCTTCATTCCTTTGCTATCTGGCTCCCTATCAGAGGCCGAGGGTGTAATGTGGTCCAAGTCATAAGTGTAATTTCATGCTGGATTTGCAGTGCTCATCTGAATTGCATGTGAGCACAGGCTGATGGGCCTACGTCTCAGTCTCGGAGATTCAGACACAGATGTTGCAGTCACACACACACACATACACACACCCACACACACAAGATCAACAAGATGGCGCCGACAGACACGGTAGCCCTGTTTCTACTTCCTAGCCAACTTTGCATTATAATTATATTTTTTTTGTTATTTATTTATTCATTTTTGTCAGAAAGATTATTGTATTATTAACTACAGCCTCGACGGTCACTCACCAGAAATTAGAGCAGAAATTCGACTTCCCTGACCTGGATCCTTTGTTTGAACTTCTCGAGGCAGCACTATTTATCCCGGGGGCTGCACTAAAACGCTGATGCCGGAGAAAAGGAAGAAGAAGTGGGGCCCTCGTCAGACTCAGGTGGCATGCCTACCATTCACCACTTCCGAGTAACTTCAAAACTGTAACTAGGCCACTCAGGATCATTCAATGACATCTTGGTAAGCAACTCCAGTGTTTATTTGGCCTTGCATTTTAGGTTATTGTCCTGCTTAAGGTGAAATTTTCTCCTAGTGTCTGTTGGAAAGCAGACTGAACAAGATTTTCCTTTAGGATTTTCGGTTTATTTTTATCCTGAAAAACTCTTTAGTCCTTGCTGATGACAAGCATACCCATAACATGATGCAGCCTCCACCATGCTTGAAAATATGAAGAGTGGTATTTATTTTTATTTATTAGGTTGGATTTTCCCCAAACATAACACTTTGTATTGAGGACATTAAGTTGATTAATTTGACACATTATAGGTAGTTTTACTTTAGTGCCTTAATGCAAATGGAATGCATGTTTTGGAATATTTATATTATGTACAGGCTTCCTTCCGTACACTGTCATTTAGGTTAGTATTCTGGAGTTACTACAATGTTGTTGAACCATCCTCAGTGTTCTCATATCACAGCCATTAAACTCTGTAACTGCTTTAAAGTTACCACTGGCCTCATGTTGAAATACCTGAGCGGTTTCCTTCCTCTCCGTCAATGACTCAGAAAGGAAACCTGTGTCTTGGTAGCAGTGGATGGCGGAAAAACAGAGAACACTGCAAAAATACAGCAAGAAATGTGGCAAATCAATTCACTTTTTGGCCTGATTACAAAGTGCTATGTTTGGGGCAAATCCAATACAACACATCAAGCATAGTGGTGGCTGTATCATGTTATCGTTATGATTGTAATCGTTAAGGACTGGGAAGTGTTTCAGGATAGAAAAAGAAACAGACTGGAGCTAAGCACAGGCAAAATCCTAGTGGAAAGCCTGGTTCAGTTTGCTTTCCACCAGACACTGGGAGATTAATTCACCTTTCAGCAGGACAATAACCTGAAACACAAGGCCAAATCTACACTGGAGTTGCTTACCAAGAAGACAGTGAATATTCCTTAGTGGCCGTGTTACAGTTTTGACTAAAATCTGCTTTAAAATCTATGGCAAGACCTGAACATGATTGTCTAGCAATAATTACTAATTTGACAGATCTTGAATAATTTTGTGTACAATCCAGGTGTCCAATTAGCTACTTTTGGGCACGCAATTCATCCAAAGTGAAAATACTGCCCCCTATCCCTAACAGGAGTTACTACATACGCTGAGCACTTGTTGGCTGCTTTTCTCTTGGAACCACCAAGAGTCTTCCTCGAGCTGGCCTCCCGGCAAAACTGGTCAATCTGGAGAGTAGGGCCATGTTCAGAGAGGTGACCAAGAACCCGATGTCTCTCTGACAAAGCTCCAAGAGTTGTTTTGTGGAGATGGGAGAACCTTCCAGAAGGACAACCATCTCTGCAGCCCTCAACCAATCAGGTCTTTGCTTCAGAGTGGTCAGACAGAAGCCAGTCGTCAGTAAAACGCACATGACAGCCCGCTTGGAGTTTTCCAAAAGGCACCTAAATGACTCTCAGACCATGAGAAACCAGATTCTCTGGTGTGATGAAACCAAGATTGAACTATTTGGCCTGAATAACAAGTGTCACGTAGTGGAGGAAACCTGGCACCATCCCTACGGTGAATCATGGTGGTGGCAGCATCATGCTGTCGGGATGTTTTTCAGCAGCAGAGACTGGAAGACAGGTCGGGATCAAGGGAAAGATGAACAGAGCAAAGTACAGAGAGATCCTTGATGAAAACCTGATACAGAGCGCTCAGGACCTCAGATCGGGGTGAAGGTTCACCTTCCACCAGGACAACTACCCTAACCACACAGCCAATACAACTCAGGAGTGGCTTCAGGCCAAGTCCAGACATGATGCTATCCTTTCAGGATATATCAATCTCTAAATTGTCTTCTGCAATCTTTCTTGATTGTGTTTGTGTATCTATATCTCTACGTTAAGGCCAGTGGCAGTATCCATCCACCTGTTCTTATTACATTTCCTAATCAACTCTTGAAAACCTGTCACAACTCTCCATTAAAACCCAGCGTCTCCTCCGTCTCCTCCATTTCACTCATCACACGACTCTTTCGTCTGGTCACTAATTTATTGTATCTTCAAGCTTTTGTCTGTTTCTTTTTTTTATCAATCTGTTCAGTTTGTGAAGTGGAGTAAGAGAAATACGCCCAATTACCAGGTTACAAGGCTCAGAGCAATTAAGGAAATGTACAGTTCAGACGAGGTTCAGGGTTTCAACAAGGCCCGTCAGACACACACCGAGAGCCCCATAAAACTATGACTCATATTTTGCACCCAGTAAAGTCACAGCGAATCACCATGTCTGAGAAAAGGCATCGTTGAGTGATGGGCGTTGCCCAGTGAAATAATTTACTCTGCTCTAGCGATAAACACTGTTTGTTTCATTAAGTTGATTGTTTAACCCTTCGTGTGAAGAAAGGGATGTGTTGTTGAGGACAGGTATGAGGAATATACTAAAGGTGACACATTTTGTTTGTGAACTGATGTGAAGTACCAGACTAGCGTTTTAGATTCAAGCAAGTATATAACAAGTTAATATTTGTTACGGTGCACAGGTTTTTCCAATGGGTAATCGTACAAAATGTTTGGTTTGGCAACCACAGCTCCCTAGGACAGCTGATATCTCAAGTCCTCCCTATCTGGCAGTGGAAGGGAACAGGTTGTCGTCTTCATTTCAGCCTGTTGCTCCCAATCTTTGACTCAGCAGTTGCTCAAGGGGCATGGACAGAGGCGAGAGGGAAGAGAGAGAAAGATAGCTATAGCAGCTGAGCTTTCAGGCCTCTTTAGGAGGATGTCTGTTAGAATCATTGACCTACACTGGACAAGGGGAGAGAGAGAGAGAAAGAGAGAGAGATGTGGTGGTCCCAGTGACATATACTAAACTGACCCTCAACAAGAAAAGCAGCAGAAATAACGTGTGGAAAGACGAGGACTGTTTTTCTACAAAGAGAGAGTGAGCGAGAAAGAGAAAGGGAGAGAGATACAGTGAGCTCCAAAAGTATTAGGATAGTGACAGATTTGGGGTTGTTTTGGTTCTATGCTACAACACTGGGTTTGAAATGATACAATGACTAAGAGGTTACAGTGCAACTGTCAGGTTTTGGTATTTTACTTATTTTATTACTGTCCCAATACTTTTGGAACACACTGTATATAGAGTGGACCCAGTGGGGTCTAAACTAACCCTCAACAAGAAAAGCAACACAAATAACTCACTCAACACAGACGTAATTTCAATGTCTAGTTTCATTTAGTTTTGGTTGTTGTCAACTAACATGAATCCAATGTGAAATCAACAAAAACATTTTGCGTCATTGGATTGAGGTTTAAAGTTGGGTTAAGAAATTCCCTAGGTTGATGCATTGGGGGTCCATCAAAATGAAGGCAGTTTATACAATTTTAAGAACATTACAATACATTCACAACAAATTCAATCCCTATTCACATTAATTCAGCATCATCACATAGAATTGTGTTGCCTTACATTTACAGTCACTCTTATCCAGAGCAATTTACAGAAGTGAATGCATACATTTTAATACCTTTTTTGTACCAGTCCCCAATGGGACTCAAACCCACAACCCTGGCACTGCAAGCACTATGTTCTAAAAAATGAACTACATGGGTCTACCTTACCATTCATCCTAAACCCCTCAAGGAGGAAAGTAGTGAAGAAGGAAAGTAACAACAGACACATTAAACACACACACATTCTCTCCCCCTGCAGGTCACCTCCGCCTCACCATTCGGCCGATCTTTGAAAGGCGACGTCCCAGAATTCCTCAGGGCCCCTCATTAAGCCTTAGCTCCATCTCTCAGCGGGCTGATGGGTAAACTTTGGAGAGGTCACCTCCTTTCCTTTCCTCTCCTCCCTCCCTTCCTCCATCCTTCCTTCCTCTCCTCCTCTGGTCCTGTCAGCGTGGAGTGTAAACAAGTAGAAAGGTTAGTGCTGTTTTCACCTGACGCTGTCTTCTCCCATTAGGGACAAAGGACAGTGAGCTAGCAGTCCTGGCTACACAGATGAACACTGCCCCCGTACACCCAGTTACAGTAAGCGAGGTGTGCTGAACTGTTTTGTGTGCTGTGAAGCTGTGCTGGTGTGCGAATGCTTCTCTGGTTAGCATCACTGCATTGTATTAATTACCAAAGTTAGCATATCAGTTTGAGTAGGCTTTAGCCAGTAACGTGTACATTAAATTCCTGCAAATACACACTTTGACTGGCTAGACATATCTCAGCCAGATCGTTCAAGATTCACATTGAAATTGAATGCCTGTCCATGTCGTGAAGACATTGGGAAATGCCTTCTAGGGACAATAGTTCACCCATGACTCTGGATCCGAAGGCTGCGTCTTCAATCCCAGTGGTAGATATTAATTTTGTATTTTTATGTTTTAACCCTAATCCAAACCTTAACCCTTTAGCTGAAATTCATTTTTAAAACCTATCAAAAAACTTAACCATTAACATCTAAATGTTACGTCTGGAGCAACTTTGAAATGTGACTTTTTGAGAAACCAAACGATGTGTAGCAGGAGGAGTAACTCAGGGTTTCAAAAACAGTTCAACATTTTACGAATGGGAAAACATGGATAAATGTCAGAATCTGAAGCCAAATTTGTTAAACCGTGAGATCTTGTTGCATATCTCCCTTTCTCAACCCTTTCTCCTCAGTGCAACCTCCTCCGTTTGCAGTCTCCGGTCATCTCTCTTCATTCTCTCTCTATCTGTCTTTCACTCTCTCGCTCTCTCGCTCTCTCTCTCTTCCTCTACCCTGTTTCTCTCCTCACTCTCCACTCCTCTCCCCTCCAGTAGTGGTGGATGTGTCTCAGAGTGTTCCTCAATCCTCCCCAGCCCAGCCCAGCCCAGCCCAGGCCAGTAAACATTCATTAGCTGGTGGCTTTCTCTCCCGGAGCTGCCTGCTGCCTGCCTGTCTGCCTCTTTGCTGACTGCTTGTGGAAAAAGCCATTTAGCCTGCAGAATGTCAAGGTTAGTGTGCGCTGTCCTTGTCATCAGTCTCTGCGGCAGAAGGTCAGGGATAAGCTTTCCTCAAATGGGCAGCGTCAAACAAAAGAGAGGCTGACTTAACTCACCCAGAGAAAGAGGACCTTCTCTCTCTCCCAGTCGATAAACAATCCTCTGGGCTGCACCTTTCTTTCTTTCTTTCTTTCTTTCTTTCTTTCTTTCTTTCTTTCTTTCTTTCATTGTCCGCAGTCTCTGCAATTTTAACCCCCCTCACTGACAGTGTTAACCCCCTCACTGACACTCCACCCCACCTCACTCCACAATACACACACACTCGCACTTCAATCATGGTCTACTGTATGGCCCTACTGCAGTGTCCTGTAGGCTACGTTGGTCCCAAAACCTCACCCTGAGTGGGTGGTGTTATGTAAAGGAATGACAGCTGAAGGGTAGGACAACTGGGTCACTTCTAACATCATCACCCCATGTGGTACATTGGTCTTATCGCATCATGGTGCCAGCAGTGTTTCCCCCAGTTTTATTCAGCAGCAGTGGCAGCGTTCGCGGAAGGGGGGTTGGGGTCGGGGTTGTGGGTGTGGGCGTGGCTTGAATCAATCTGGAATTTGTATTTGTACTTATTATGGATCCCCAGTTTGGTTGTTGTCAACTAACACGAATCCAATGTGAAATCAACAAAAGCATTCACCATGTCACATGATTGAGGTTAGAAGTTGGGTGAAGAAATTCCCTTAGGTTGATGCATTGGGGGTCCATAAACTTAAGGCAGTTTGTACAATTTTAAGAACATTACAATACATTCACAGATTTCACAACACACTGTGTGCCCTCAGGCCCCTACTCCACAACTACCACATATATACAGTACAAAGTCCATGTGTACTTGTGTGTATAGTGCGTATGTCATCGTGTGTGTATATGCTTGTGTCTGTGTCTATGTTTGTGTTCCTTCACATTTCCTGTTCCATAAGGTGTTTTTAAATTCAAATTGTACTGCTTGCATGAGTTAGTTGATGGGGAATAGAGTTTCATGTAGACATGGCTCTATGTAGCACTGTGAGCCTCCCCGAGTCTGTTCTGGACTTGGGGACTGTGAAGAGACCTCCTGTGACATGTCTTGTGGGGTATGCATGGGTGTCTGAGCTGTGCGCCAGTAGTTCAAACAGACAGCTCTCTTAAAAAAAATATCACCTCTTACACACTAAATGTATGGAATTCAAAGTTACAATGTTTGTCTTTCATATATTTGGTCAGATATATTTGGATGTGTAGTGTCAGCATTTGTTGCTGCTATGTCATGACTCAATTTGCTAGTCTTGCCAATTAAAAAATAATTAAAATAGTTGGCAATATCAGTTGGTTTTGTGATGAATGAGCCATCTGATTCAATTAATGAGTTTGCCTTTTTTCCCACAATTTCAGTCAAGGTGCTCCAAAGCAATTTACTACCATTCTTTATTTCATTTATATTTGATCTTTGTGTAGTTTCTTCTTAATTTTATTCAGTTTAGTCACATGCTTTCTCAATCTGCAATAAGTTTGCCACTCGGTTGTGCAGCCAGACTTATTTGCCATTCCTTTGCCTCATCCCACTCAACCATACTATTTTTCAACTCCTTATCAATCCACATGGATTTAACAGATTTTATAGTCATTTTCTTAATGGATGCATGTTTATTAGCAACTAGAATAAGCAATTTCTTAAATGTGTCAAGTGCAGTGTCTGTTTGCTCCTCATTACACACCAATGGCCAACAGATTGTCTGCACATTAATAATATAGGAATCGCTACAAATGGCAGCAAAGATAAATGTTTGTTGTTTTCAGCAAATTTCGTGCAATTCTATACATTTTTTAATTGCTCTGAAAGAAAATGTTGCAGTATGAAAGCTAATTTCCTGCAATTAAATGCATTTGCTATTTCTGTGTTCTTATGGTCAAACATTATTTTAAAACCAATTGGGACCCCAATCAGGGCCCCTGGGCATGTACCCTGCGTGCCCTGTCAGTAATCCAGCCATGCCAAAAATACTCTTAATTAATTGTTTTGGGAATGTTCTATTCTACCTGCCTCTCTAGATTTTATTTGGTGATTTCTAGTTCTCAAATCTAATATTATTTAAACATACGAGTGTATAAAACACTAGAAACACCTTCCTAATATTGAATTGCTCCCCCTTTTGCCCTCAGAAAAGCGTCAATTCGTTGGGGCAAAGCATCTACAAGGTGTCGAATGCATTCAATAGGGATGCTGGCCCATGTTGACTCCAATGCAGTTGTGTCAAGTTGGCTGGATGTCCTTTGGGTGGTGGACCATTCTTGATACTGTAACGGCGCTCTTCGTTTGTCGCAAGAGAGTCGGACCGAAATGCGGCGTGTTGGTTACTCATGTTTTTTAATGAAACAAAATGACGATTACATGAAAATACTGAGACAAATACAAAACAACAAAACGGAACGTGAAACCTAAGTACAGCCTATCTGGTGAAACTACACAGAGACAGGAACAATCACCCACGAAATACACAGTGAAACCCAGGCTACCTAAATACGGTTCCCCATCAGAGACAACAAGAATCACCTGACTCTGATTGAGAACCGCCTCAGGCAGCCAAACCTAAACTAAACACACCCCTAATCAACCACAATCCCAATGCCTACAAAAAAAACTATACGACAACACAATAACATAAACCCATGTCACACCCTGGCCTGACCAACTAATTAACTAAAACACAAAATACTAAGACCAAGGCGTGACAGATACACACAGGAAACCCAGGTGCATCCTGTTTACATTGATCGTCCTTGAGATGTTTCTAAAACTTGTTTGGAGTCCATCTGTGGTCAATTCACACGTGTGGAGATCATCCGTTCACCTACTCTGACACGGTGGCTGGATCCAAAAATCTCAAATTTGGACTCATCAGACCAAAGGGCAGATTTCCACTGGTCTAATGTCCATTGCGTGTGTTTCTTGTCCCAAGCAAATCTCTTCTTATTATTGGTGTCATTTGGTAGTGGTTTCCTGGCAACAGTTTGACCATGAAGGCCTGATTTATGCAGTATCCTCTGAACAGTTGATATTGAGACATGTCTATTACTTGAACTCTGTTATGCATTTATTTGGGCTGGTAACTCTAATGAACTTATCCTCTGCAGCAGATTTAACTCTGGGTCTTCCTTTCCTGTGGCGGTCCTGAAGAGAGCCATTTTCGTCATAGAGCTTGATAATTTTTGCGACTTCACTGAAAAAAACCTTCAAAGATCTTGACATTTTCCTGATTCCTGACTGACCTTCCTGTCTTAACCTTGATGTCACACTGTTCTTTTTATCAGTATAAATTATCTATTTTGGAGGTTTTCAGTGTATTTTGAACACTCTCAGACAATGTGATTATTTGTGCACATAAATGACAAAAAGTTCACTTGAGTGAACTGATTAACTCTGACAGCCCTACACAAAACACGTCACACTTTTTTCATCTTTCTTTTCTGATTAAAATGATTTTGCCCATCTATACCAATTACACAACCCTAACCTCCACCATTTCACATGAGCCTGGTTGTGTCAAAGCCACTGTTTTAATCATATTATCAGCAGGTCTTCAGGCCAGAGGAAGCATAAGACGAGGTAACCCAAGTTCACATGTGTGTGTGTGCGTGTGCATGCATTTGCGTGTGTGTGTGTGTGTGTGTGTGTGTTTCTTCTCGTCCGCTCTGTAAGTCCTAAACAAATACCACTAACCCTTTGATTAGCCTGTCCACTACAGTTCCCCTTTCACTCTTTCATTCACTCTGGCCTCCATTCATTCCCTCTCTCATACCCTCTCGCAGATTCACTCCTCCGTACCTCTCCAGGTCAATGTTTGAACAGATGTATGTGGTTAAAGTCTGTTTTGAATGACACTGGATGTTTGTGTGTTTAGTTATTGAAAAGAGAGACAGGATTATTATGTTTGAAGATTGGGCCTAATACAGAGCAGTGAGTGAGCGTGGTGTGCAGGATGATGAAATTAGTAAGTGAACCCTTTGTTTATCGCTGTGACAGGCAATCTCCAACCGTATTCTGTGTTCAATTTGACTTGTTTTGAGAATCTTCCATTGAATAAAGCGTCAGTCCAAACTGTTATCTCAACCAATTTTGATGATAACTCGACCATCTACAACATCCTCATCTAACTTTTGCCCCTTGTGATTTCTATAGGTTTGAATGATGGGTTGATAGGCATGGATTATCTGTGATGAAAATGATTAGACAGTACATTTACATTATGGGATTGTAACCCCCTATCAGTCTGACCACACGTGAACCTTTTTTTAACATAGTGGTAGCTTACAACATGTTTGACCTTATCAAAGTCCTCCACATTCTTCCTGGCATAGCCCCATAACTCAGAAATGTGCAAATAAATAGCATGGCTATTAAGGGTGACAAGGGAGGGCTCAAGACACATCATGTGAGCTCTGTGAGGGGGGAGTCACAAGGCTTTCCACCAATGCATTCGTTTGAAGATGAGGGCTGTAAAATAGAATAGTAAAATCATCTTTGGATGTTCTGTTCAGTAGTCTTGGGATCTGGTTATGCTCGTGAACTCTGGTCACTTCGTGAACTTTGACCATTGTCCTCTTCTCATACAGAGGCTATTTTATGCTTCCTATGGCCTGAGGACTGGATGATAATGCAATTAAAACAGTGGCTTTGACGCAACCAGGCTCATGTCACATGGTGTAGGTTAGGATTGTGTAATTGGTAGAGTGGATTAAAATAAATTAATCCGACAGAAAAGATAAATGACAAAAGTCTGACCTGTTTTGTGTTGGGCTGTCAGTTAATCAGATAATTCTAGTTAACTTTTTGTAATTTTCATGCACTATTTTTTTGTTGTTGCTATTAATCACGTTGTCTGAAAGCGTTCAAAATAACCTGAAAACATCCCAAATACATAATCTATACAGCTAAAAACAACAATGCAATGTCAAAACAAGTGGACATTGGGGTGAAGAAGGTGTGCTTTATCAATTTACCTGATTTTGTTAACCGTTACTTTGGACAAAATCAAGACGTCAATACTCTTGAATTACAGCTCAATTTGAGAAAATCCTGAATTTGTGATTAATCGTGATTGATCACAGCAAACCTGCGCTGGATTTTTTTTTTTTTTTGACATTCCTAGTCTTATTTTTTTTAACTGATATTCTAAAACCCTTACTCAAGAGTACAATATGGTGCAAAAATATGTAGTTTACTTGAGTTAGTGTAGGCTGTAGGGTTGTCACCCATACTCCCTTTAGTGTCACTTTTCCATCACTACAGACACATAGAGAGATTCAGTAAACCACCCAGGGAGAAGTGGAGACAGGAGGCTGGCTTTAAAGAATGGACACATGGGAGGGAGTGGGAGAAAAAAAGGGGAGATGGTGAGAAAAATAACGGAGCAGGAATATAATCTATGGCAGATCAAAGGCTACAGCAGGCCCCTCTGCCATACCACACACACACACACACACACACACACACACACACACACACACACACACACACACACACACACACACACACACACACACACACACACACACACACACACACACACACACACACACACACATTCTCTCTCCATCACACGGCCCTGTACCTGCTTTACCTCTGCCTCCCCTTGCACTCTCATCTGCATATCCCTTGCACTGCACTATAAATTCCACCAGAAACGGGCACTTATTCCTTCATAAATCTCTTCGTTGTCACTTTCAAATTAAAGAGATTTATTCACAGATGAACAAACCAGAGCAAAGCCGAGAAAGGGAACAGGGGATAACGGGGGGGAAAACCTCTTCATCTTTAATGACCAACATGGCGGGCGGTGTGGGGTATGTATCTGCATATGCCTTTTGTGTATGTCACGCTGGTGGCAGCCCCCAAGAAGGGAGGGTGTGCGCGTGCCAACAAAGCCCTGACAGCTCCCTGTGCCACAATCTCATCTGTTCCAGCCAGTGCGCTCCTCGGAAACTATTTAACTTTCATTACACACTGTTTGATATGGACTGAGAAAGGAAGGCATGCAGCGCCCGTACACTCATACGCTCTCATTCATTCTATCTACTGCTGTTTCTCCCTTTTCACTCCCCCTCTCTCCCAGACTCATTCTCTTTCTCCGTTGGTGACCCTCTATCCTCTTTTTTTCCCCTCTCTCTCTATCTCCCTCTGTGTTCTCTCCTCTCTCTCTCTTCATCCCCCTCTCTCTCTCTCTCTCTCTCTCTCTCTCTCTCTCTCTCTCTCTCTCTCTCTCTCTCCCTCTCTCTCTCTCCTCTCTCTCTCTCCTCTCTCTCTCTCTCTCTCTCTCTCTCTCTCTCTCTCTCTCTCTCCCTCTCTCTCTCTCTCTCTCTCTCTCTCTCTCTCTCTCTCTCTCTCTCTCTCTCTCTCTCTCTCCCCCTCTCTCTCTCTCTATGGCTGCCTGTCAGAGGAGTATGTAGGCTGGTTAAATGGGGGACCTTTGAAGCTTTAGTTAGAGCTCACATTCCTCTCTTCCTTTGTCTGCGTCTCCTACTGTTGAAACAGTGATTCATGTACTGCTCGTCCAACCTCCATTAATTTCATGTAATGTAGCTTTTATCTCCGTCGCTGGGACCACTATCTCCTCCACCGTCTCTCTCTCTCTTTCTCTTTCTCTCTCTCTCTCTTTCACTCACACACACACACACACACACACACACACACACACACACACACACACACACACACACACACACACACACACACACACACACACACACACACACACACACACACACACACCCCTACTGTCTACTCTTCTCTATGTCTGGCATCTCGCTTGCAGATTATTTTATTTTTCCCCTTCTTTCTCTCTCCTTCTTTTTCTCAAGGCAACTGGTTCTATTTGCCTCCTCCGCTGCTGTTAAAGGGTATTGGTGTAGAGTGTATTTTACTGGCAACAAAGACTGTCCACACTCCTTTACATCCTACACTTCTTCATCATCATCATCATCCCCACCACCGTAAACATCAAACAAATCCATGAAATCCCAGACAGAAGATAGAGTATGTAAATGTTCCCTGTCAGATAAGCTGAGTTTCTGTGTGCGTTGTGTTTAGCACTCTGTCACTCCCCGAGAGCATGTCACTGCACCGAGCCATGGAAATGTCAGGGGTCAAGTTTACATTGGAAAAGTTGGAACACTAAACCACTGGCCACCCTGGGCCACAGAAAAGGTCAACGCCATGGCAACAGCTGGTGGATACTGTCACTTTGGACCCTCCAGTCACAGTTAGATCCCTCCATGTGACATCACCCCTTTGTTCATATTTATTTTGCTTCCATCTGTATCTGCAGGGGCCACATTTTGTGGCATTAGAATGAAATGTAATCATTTTAATTTTCTATGTAGTGCTTAACAAGGAGAACAAAGGGTATTGCATAGTATGGGAAACCATAATGTCGTATAGTGAATGTTCCCTGTTCAACATCAAGAAGAAAATAGCCGTTAGACACAGATCTGGGATCAGCATACGCTGCCCAAATATTAACCATAATTGTTTTGGGGTTTAATGCAAAACTGACCTTAGATCAGTGTCGAGGGATGACTTCGTCCTTTTCCCATCAGGACCTGGGCACCATTAATCATTAGTCTAAGTGTCTCAGCAGTTAAGAAGGGCTAGGGAGGGAGATAGCAGCATGTTACCTGGGTTGGGGCCAAAAACGCCATTCCCCAATCTCCTCTCCTCCCTATCCACTCTCCTGTTTCTCTTTTACTCCCCCTTTCTTCCATTCTGAAAGCTGTGCAGGTTGATCTTTAACCTCACCCTCTCTCCTCTCTTATCTCCTTCCCCCTCTCCCTGCAGCAGACCCAGTTGACTTGCTCTTCTCTATAGGGGGTATGATGTAGAGGTCTGGTCTTACACAGCTAACATATGTAAGAACACCTGAGCACCAGCCAGGAATCCCCACTCCCCCCACACTACCCGCTCCCCTCCTCTGCCACTCAAGGGTTAATGTGCCCCCCAGCCGCGTGGCAGGGCAAGCTGGCCCGCTTCCCTCTCGCCCGGCCAGCCCCCATGCTGGGCAACCACGGCCCACCGACAAAATCCATCGCCCCGTCATGATCACATATGGAAGCCTTCCACCACCACCGACGCACCGGCAGGTAGGGGCCAGCGGGAAGGACGGATGGGAGGAAAGAGGGAGGGAGAGTTGGTTTTAACACAGCATATAGAGAATCAAGATTTTATGCAGCATTAAAAACACAGCAAAAGAAGAAAAGCTGTCTCCTTCTATATCAGCTTACTATGTGCTGTCCAAATAGACCCGTGGAAAAAAATACATGTAAATTGTAGCAATTTTAAACACATTTAATGCATGTAAGAACAATTTTATTTGTATTTTATTATCATTTAAGTATATTAAATACACTTAAAATGATCTAAATTGAGGCACTTTTTTTAATACTTACTTATATTCTTAGTATGTTAGATATAGAGCAGAACAAACATACTTAATAATACACCATAACTAAATGTTATGTATATTCTCAGAATTTTGAATTATACTAAAACGGTGTTGTGTTTCAAGTATAATTTTACGGATACCTTTCTACTAATTAACCACATCAGCTATTGTAATTAGCCATGTAAAGGTTACCGTGATTGGCCAAGGCATCTTCTCAGCCAATGTTAACATGCTATTTGCCAAGCAGTTGTGGCTGGAGCAGCAATTTACAAGTATCACTTTGAGAGTTGATCCATTGGCATTTCACACATCACAGTAATACATTAACAGTTCAATCAAATGTGTCATGTGTAATCTGTAACGTGTAATTAAAAGTACAGAATCACTTCCTTTGAAAATGAACATCAAAACATTTCAACAAAGCTAAATACGAGGAACAACATCATATTATAAATCAAAATGTTGTGCAGAAAAGGATGCTTTGCAATATGCACATTTTAGTGCACATGTGTTTTTGAAAGTCCACTTTAAATATATTGTGTGGACTTAAGCAGAATGAAGTACTTTTTCTTGAGATATGAATAAGCATACTATGAGGAAGCATGTTCCTCAGCTGTGAATGTTTCCTTATGTAGAATAAACCATCGTTATCATTGTCAACCTTGTCTGCGTCCTTCTGAACAGGAATTCAGAAACTACTTCAAAAGTCATTATAGACACTGGCACTACAGTGCCTTGCAAAAGTATTCATACCCCTTAGATGTCTTCACATGTTAATTGTTACAAAGTGGGAGTAAAAAGAATTGAATGTTGCTTTCATGTTAACAATCTACACATGTTTCTTTAATGTCAAAGTGGAAGATTTCTAGAATAATACAAAAAAGGTGGATATAAATTAAATATCTAAAATACGGTCTTTGCATAAGTATTCAACCCTCTGAGTCAATACATGTAAGAAACAATTTGGCAGCAATTACAGCTGTAAGTCTTCTTGGGTAAAGTCTCTTAGAGCTTTACACGGGATTGTGGAATATTAGCCCTTTATACTTATCATAATACTTTGATCTCTGTCAATACGTTGGTGCTTATGGCTACACAGTCATTTTTCAAATATTGTCATAGATTTCAAGCAGATTTAAGTCAAAATTGTAACTCGGCCACTCAGGAAAATTCACTGTCTTCTTGATAAGCAACTCCAGTGTAGATTTGGCCTTGTGTTGTAGGTTATTGTCCTGCTGAAAGGTGAATTTCTCTCCCAGTGTCTGTTGCAAAGCAGACTGAAGCAAATTTTACCTAGCTCGATCCCGTTTCTTTTATCCAAAAAATGTATCCATTAGCTGCTGTCAAGGTAGCAGTTACTCTTTCAGGGGTCCGGCAGAATTAAGGCAGTTACACCATTTTTTTTTTTTTTTTTTACAAACATGACATTCCCCACGCCACAACCACATATCTACAACACAAAATCCATGTGTACGTGTGTCTATAGTATGTATGTTGTCATGTGTGTGTATGCATGTGTCTGTGCCTACGTTTGTGTTGCTTCACATTCCCCGCTGTTCCATGAGCTGTATTTTTATCAGTCATTTTTGAAATATGATTCTACTGCTTGCATCAGTTACCTAATGTGGAATAGAGCTCCATGTAGTCATGGTTCGAGGTAGTACTGTGCACCTCCCATAGCCTGTTCTGGATTTGGGGACTGTGAAGAGACCTCTGGTGGCATGTCTTGTGGGGTACGCAGGTGTTGTTGATCCATCCCTACAATTACCAATGGCCTCATGGTAGCATTGTAATCCTGTCCTGCAGCTCAGTTCAGAAGTATGACTATCTTTGATGTGTTTGGGTGGTTTAATTTAATTTAATTTATTTTACCTTTTTCAGTTAAGAACAAATTCTTATTTTCAATGACGGCCTAGGAACAGTGGGTTAACTGCCTGTTCAGGGGCAGAACGACATATTTGTACCTTGTCAGCTCGGGGATTTGAACTTGCAACCTTTTGGTTACTAGTCCAACACCCTAACCACTAGGCTACCCTGCCAACCCATAATACATAATCCACAGCATAATTATTAACTTGACCATGCTTAAAGAGATGTTCAATGTCTGATTTGATATTGTTGCCCATCGACCAATCACTGCTCTTACGAGGCTTTCAAAATGGTCCTTGGTCTTAGTAGTTGAATCTGCTCTTGAAATTCATTACTGACTGAGGGTCCGTATGTATGGGGGACAGAGGAAGAGTTAGTTGTAAAAAAATGTCAAAAAGTATTAGAGCCCAAAACTTCATGTTCATCACAAAAGGAGGGCGTTGGAAATCTCTTTCCAGATTCTGACAAAAACATAGTTTACAGCCTTTGTCAGAGGACTTTATTATTCTGGGCTTTTGGAAAAAGATTTCCAACACCCTCCTGTAATTGAGCTTCTTGATAGGGGGGGGGGGGGGTGCAGGTGGCTAGATGCTCTCACTGCAGTCTGATCCACAAGTCTGTTTTGACCTGCTAAAACAGAAAAAATAATTAGAGAAGGGGGAGGGACAAAGAGGAACTACTTTCACATTTAAATGTTC
The DNA here is from genome assembly GCF_036934945.1 of Oncorhynchus masou masou. Lineage (NCBI taxonomy): Eukaryota > Metazoa > Chordata > Actinopteri > Salmoniformes > Salmonidae > Oncorhynchus > Oncorhynchus masou. Next base: position 54,480,028 of record NC_088235.1, on the reverse strand, counting down.
TTACTCGTTTCATTGCAGAGAAGTCCCTCTCACAATGAAAGGAAGACATAGGTATAGTCAGTGCGATTGCTGCTAGGGAGGAAGAAACGCTGCCATCAGTGTAGACTGCCCCCACTCATCAAACTGCGGGTCCAGCGGAAGGCAACAGAGTGGTAGTTCAACAGGAAAAAAGTTATGGCAACACACACGCCAAACCTTGAATACTCCAACTAGCACATGTTGCTTTTATGAGAGCCACCGTTGCATCACAGCAGCCTTTGGCGCTTGCAAGAACGGCCTGGAGAGGAGGGTCAGGTTAAAGATGTTTATCGTCTCACTAGAGAACACGGCCTGAGGTCCCAAAACACTGAAGGCCCCAGGTTTCGGAACCTCCGTTCTAGGCTGTCCTGGAGGCCCCCAGAATCCCCAGGTGTTGGAACCTCCGGTCTAGTCTGTCCTGGAGGCCAACGAGATATAGATCCATGACCCAATTACAGCACAAAACAGAAAATAAATGATTAATAGCTGTTTGTTTTAGTTTATCCAAAACATATGATGTAACATTGGTTTCATCACTGCATTTGAAAACAAGTGTTTTTATCTCCTCTCTGAACTGAGCCCAGAACTACTCCCTGATCTTGGTCTTCTGCAGCTGGACTCTCCCTCTCCTCAATGTTGAATGCGCCCAGACACATTGGGTCATCGAGGTCCTGGTGGAGTTGGCTCAAAAATAAACACATAATGCTGTAGACTAGTACAGACTAAATATGCACACACATTTTTAGCCATTAGCCTAATTAAAGGAAATGTTACTAGCCATGTTGCATATTATATATCCACGGCTTCAGTCTGTCAATTTTAACCACTATCCGGATTGCCGGTGGAGCGCACTTGGCCTTACTCCTCTCCTTTTATCTACTTCTCTTTCTTCTCCTTCTCTGCTCTCCTCTCCCCTTTTCTCCTTCCATCTCCCCTCCTGGCTCTCTTCTCTGCTCTATTCTGTCCCACATGCATCCCTACCTCACTCCTGGGTTTGTGCCTCTTCTCTGTCAAGTAAAGTAAGCCATATACTTGTTATGAAAACAATAGCTAAAGCTTTTAAAGAGTTAGTTAATTATTAACTAAAGAATGTTAATTTAATTCAGCCTGATTTAAATTTCGCAAGCTAAGTTAACGTTACCTGACACTCTTGTCCCGGTTTCCCCTTTCTCTTTCGCTGCTGTGCCTGGAAATATTTCAATAAACTCATCTGAGAAAAAAAAATGAAGACGGATAAATGTAGCTGTCTTGCTTGATACAGTTCCAGACGAACAGACTAGCTAGCTAGACTGGTAACGTTTGATAGAAACATTGTTAACTATCAACATACTTGTGGATATTGGAAAGCTAATTCTTACCGTTACAATTATGGCATCAATATTTTAGATCAAAATGATGTTAGTTGAGTTTAGGTTATAGCTAGCTCATGTAGTTAAATGAAAGCAGAGGAAACACTTCAACCCCTATTATTTCACACAGAGTCCATATAACATATGTGATTTGTTAAGCCAAATTTTACTTCTAAACTCATTTTGGATTGCCTAAACAAAAGGGATGAACACTTACACAATGACTATATTTGTAACGGGGTTCTCCCTGGGAAGGAGAGGCGGACCAAAATGCAGCGTGGTTATAAATCATGGTTCTTTAATAAAGAACCTATATATGAATAAACTACCGAACCGTGAAAACCCGAGACAGTCCGGTGTGGTACAAATACTGACACAGGAGACAATCACCCACAAAACCCAACACCAAACAGGCTACCTAAATATGGTTCCCAATCAGAGACAATGACTAACACCTGCCTCTGATTGAGAACCATAGCAGGCCAAACACAGAAACAGACAAACTAGACACACAACATAGAATGCCCACTCAGATCACACCCTGACCAAACAAAACATACAAACATACAAAGCAAATTATGGTCAGGGTGTGACAATATTTTAGTCATCAAATTGTTACTATAATTATTTTTTTTACTTTGACATTACAGAGTATTTTGAGTTCATTATTGACAACAAATGACAATTAAATCAATTTTAATCTGAGTTTTCAACACAATACAATATGAAGAAATACAAGGGGTAAGAATACTTTTTCAAGTCACTGTACTGTAGACTTGTATTGTACTTGATCACTCACAAGCAGAGTTTCATAAAAATATACTAAATTAAAGTACAGTTTTAACGAGTGTGTTTAAGTTTAATGATAGTGGACATATAGTATAGTTAAAGAATGAAAAACAATTCATTTAAACTACACTTTTAATAACTGTATTGAAGACTAATGATAGCATATGTATAGTATACCTAAAGATTGAAAAAACAATTAATTTAAAGTACATTTTAAATAAGTGTATTGAAGTGTGATGATATATAAACCGAAACAGTCCCGAAATATTTACAGTAACCTTCAGATATACTAGAAAAATACATCTCGGATTTGAAGTATACTATTTCAATGTTTTTGTATATTTAAGTATACTTTAGTATACATATTGAAATATGTTGTTATTTTCACTTGTTATTTTCACTTGGGAAGATGATTTTGACCCAACGGGACAGAAAAGGAGGTAGATACACCTAGAATGAGCAGAGAGACAGAGAGAGATAGAAAGAAAGAAGGTGAGAGGGGTTGAGAGAGGGGAGGAAGAAGGAAGAAGAGTGCGGAGACAGCACTTAATCACTTGCTTTCAAAGTCTCAATCTTCCTCTCGTCTTTAGCATTTCAAGCGCTAAGGTCCCCAACGCCAGCAAAGGTCAGGGCTATGATTTATTGGTCTCTTATGGAGGTGCTGTCTGTAGGGCTAAGCGTTGTGCCATACACCTGGACAGCAGCCAAAATTACTGGCTCCAACCCGAGCCTTGACTAGCGAGGCACGAACAGGGTTTGAAATCAGGCTTGAGATCAATTCCATTTTCACGTCAAAATAATGACTTGTCATGAAGCGGGAAAATTTCCTTAACCCTATAGTGTCTAAGCTGGGGACTCTAGTAATGCCACATTTAGAATATGGCATTACTGCTATTAGCCAATAGAAACACATTGAATAAGAGATTCACTGCATGGAACAACAGAAAGTCCACCAAAAGAATCAAATGGAAGCTTTTTCCTGAACTGCCTGTCCTATATCTGAGTGATATAAGAAAGATCAGGAAATGTTTTATTTGATTTTTTACATCTATTTATCCCCTTATTTTTCATATACAGTGTATACTTCCGTTCATTTTTTTTAACTGGTACTGGGGGCCTTCAGGTGAGTCTTCTGAGGCTTGTCGGATGCTACAGATGTTTTTTGTGAGGAGATCGATTTTCGGGATGTCTCATGGTCTGACAAACACCAATTTAGGTCTGCCATCTTTCACTGCAGATGCAGAAGGGCGATATTGGCGGATGAAGGGGATTGAGACCTTATTGAGATCACATATCTCTAGCTTAAACAGACCTATTTTGATGGAGATTTTTTGATTTTGTTAATGAGATTTCTGTGTGGCCGCGACCATTGTAGGCCAAGGGCTAGCATATTTTATTTGTAAATCATTTATTGTCATAGCTTCCTACAGTTTGTACGCACTTGTGGCCACAATCTGCAATTCTACATCCGCAAAGTGAGTAAATGATTGTGTATTTTCTTTCCATCATGTGCATACTGTAATACATGTCTAATATGATATATCTTAGAGTGGAAATATGAAGCAATATTTTAATTAAAAACTTTTTCAGATTATGTCCTTGTGATGCCAACATTTTATGAAATAAGGAGAATACTCTTGTCAAATCTTGTTGCTTGCTCAATTTTATGTAAATACATTTAAGTTAATATGCTTCAGTATAATTTTCTTCCTACTTGTCAATTCAGTGTTATTGATCACTTGATAATTCAAGTAAAAGTGTATTGATTATTTTCTCAAATGACATGGCAAGGTCTCAGCTCATCATTGTAAACAATTTAAAGACTAAATCATGGTAAACATTTTAAAGATTGTATTACATTTCAAGGTGGGGGGTATTGTAATGGTTTTCGTCCTCCTCTTCTGAGGCGGAGTAGGAAGGATCGGACCAATGCGCAGCGTGGTAAGTGTCCATAATATAATTTTAATTCAATATAACTGAACACAGAAAACAAAGAATAAGAGAATAAATTGAAACCGACACAGTCCAATATGGAGCAAACACTGACACAGTAAATAATCACCCACAACCAACATGGAGAAAACAGGCTACCTAAGTATGATTCTCAATCAGAGACAACGATCGACAGCTGCCTCTGATTGAGAAACATACCTGGCCAAACAAGGAAATATAACATAAAAAAAAGAACATAGACTACCCACCCCAACTCACGCATTGACCAAACTAACACAAAGACATAATAAAGGAATTGAGGTCAGAACGTGACAGTACCCTCCCCCCCACGGTGCGGACTCCGGCCGCAAAACCTGAACCTATAGGGGAGGGTCTGGGTGGGCGGCTCTGGCGCGGAACGTGGACCCCACTCCAACATAGTCTTGGCCCACTTAAGCGCCGCCAACCTCGTACTGGGGACCCTAACAGGCCCACTTAAGCGCAACAGACCTCGTACTGGGGACCCTAACAGCGGAGGACTGGAGACTCCGGCAGCGCAGGACAGGCGGGAGACTTCGGCTGCACCGGAGTGAAGGGCGACTTCGGCAGCGCCGGAGTGAAGGGCGACTCCGGCAGCGCCGGAATAACGGGCGGCTCCGGCAGCTCCTGACTGACTGGCAGCTCTGGCAGCTCCTGACTGACGGGCGGCTCCGGCAGCTCCTGACTGATGGGCGGATCCGGCAGCCCCGGACAGACGGGCGGCTCCGGTAGCCCAGGACAGACGGGCAGCTCTGGCAGCTCAGGACAGACGGACGGCTCTTGCCTTGAGAGAGACCCTGGAGGGAGGCGACTTAGAGACAGCCTGGTGCGTGAAGCAGCCACAGGACCCACCAGGCTGGGGAGACCTACAGCAGGCCTGGTACGTGGAGGAGGCACCAGATGGACCGGGCTGTGGGGGAACAATGGAGCTCTGGTGCGCAGCCTTGGCACCACTCCTTCAGGCTGGATGACCACTTTAGCCCGGACCATCCAGAGTGCATGCAGAGGTTGAACTGAGCTGTGGGTGAGCACTGGAGATCTGGTGCATACTACTCACACCTCTCCCTTAGGCTCAATGCACACATTCGCCCGGCACGGGCGGAGTGCAGGCATAGGACGCACTGCACCCTTCCAGCCCCCCGAGACACAACACGCAGAGCCGGCGCAGGATACCCTGGGCCGAAACGGCGTACCGGAGACCAGACATACTGAGCCGGCACTGGATGCCCACTTTCGCATGGCATTTACGGGGGGCTGGCCTATATTGCTCTGGGCTATGAGCACGTACTGGCGACACCGCACACACCACCGCATAACACGGTGCCTGACCAGTACAACGCTGCTTTCGGTAAGCATGAGGAGTGGGCTCAGGTCTCCAGCGTGGTAAGTGTCCATAATATAATTTTAATGAAATATAACTGAACACAGACAACAAAGAATAAGAGAATAAATGGAAACCGACACAGTCCCGTATGGAGTAAACACTGACACGGAAAATAATCACCCACAACCAACATGGGGAAAACAGGCTACCTAAGTATGATTCTCAATCAGAGACAACGATCGACAGCTGCCTCTGATTGAGAACCATACCAGGCCAAACACAGAAATACAACATAGAGAAAAGAACATAGACTACCCACCCCAACTCACGCCCTGACCAAACTAACACAAAGACATAATACAGGAACTAAGGTTAGAACGTGACAGCTATTGCCTAAGATGTGTGTTTGTAAACCAAAGAAAAAGTAGAGACATAATTCTGCTTTCTGGTTTCTCATTGAATTGAATTGAAGAATAACATATGCAAGACTTCCTTTGAATATTGCATTCTTCCAGGTTCTTGTCTGTCTCTTTATTTCAGCACTTCAAAACACCATGACATTCTTCAGTTTTTCAACTTAAAAAAAATATATATCTACAAAACTGTAACATCCCATGATCTCTTTGGTTTACTATGGAAAGGGTTAGCACTGCTTCTGGCAGGGTAAGTCTCTACTGCACCCATGTGATGACTATGGCTAATGTCATGTGTTGATAGCATCCACACCTGGGGCTGTGGTGAGAAAATTATTATCTGATCACATTTTCTGCTGGAAGAAACCAGTGCTGTGCACTATGGTACTGGAGTGTTTTTTGTTGTTGTTGTTGTGTGTTAAACCTTAAACTGTAATTGCTTGAATAAGAGTGAAGGTGAGAAACAAAATAGTGTAAAATCATGGCCAGGGGGTGATGTGTAAGAGGGACCTGCTGTGGCACTGAAACTCTACACAGCACATACAGCACAAACATCTCTAGAAATATAGAACAGATAACAGACCTTGCCATTAGATTAGATACAGTGCCTTGCGAAAGTTTGCTGCACTGAAAGTAAAGGGGCTGAATAATTTTGAACGCCCAATTTTTCAGTTTTTGGTTTGTTAAAAAGGTTTGAAATATCCAATAAATGTCGTTCCACTTCATGATTGTGTCCCACTTGTTGTTGATTCTTCACCAAAAAATACAGTTTTATATCTTTATGTTTGAAGCCTGAAATGTGGCAAAAGGTCGCAAAGTTCAAGGGGGCCGAATACTTTCGCAAGGCACTGTAGTTTATTAGTCACATGCACAGTGTCGCAGATGTGATTGCAGGGTACAGTGAAATTCTTAAGGTCCGAGTTCCAACAGCACAGTCAAAGAGGAAGCCCATGGGGAAGGAGGGGTAACGGAGGGAGGAGGACAGGGCAGGTAGCTTACTAGTTGTGGCTATTCAGTGGCCTTATGGCCATGGAATCAGTAATGGTAAAATGCATTACCATGCATTATCGGCCTACACTGGATCATGCTTTAGGTCAGCGGCATAAGCCTTACATCCATTATGTGGTAGGATTTGTTGCTGTAGTACAGTACAGTATGTACAGCACATATGTTTTTTTCGTTGTAATGCAGCAGTGTTATGTTTCAGTGGTGGTGGAGCTCTAAGGTGTCATTGTACAGCTCCTCTTTATTGTGACACCATCCCTCCTCTCCTTTCCTCTCAGGCTTCCAGGACAGCCTTAGCAAGATGTTTAGCCGCATTCAACAACATGAAAGACGGCCTCTCTCTGCTGACATACAACTTGAAAACGCCACCTCCAGTTTGCTTTCATGAGGGGTGGAAATTGAACACAACAGCTATTTGAAGTGTGGATTGAGACACTTTTTTTCTGAAGTGAATGAACGGACAACAGAGAGCTTTCCCCATGGCCTAATAACCACTGGGTTCTTTAAAGCTTCCTACGCCCCAATGGCAGAAAATGAAAATATACAGTATATGGATATAAGGTTCTGTGTGGGAGGAATGGGTGCTCGTCCTCTGCGTTACGAACAAAGGACCAAAACCTTCACCAGTGAAGAGTAAGGTTCCCTGATATTACGCCACAAACTGGTGCCGGAGACTCACCTTCCTTCGGCAAACCTTCATATTGATTTGTTTCCCTCTAACACGACTCTTAGTGTTGAACAGTCTTGAACTACAGTTCTCCTCGCCTTGCTTTCTACACCCCTGGTCAGACAGATGGCTCAGGATTTCATATAGAGAAGCCCAAACACAGGCTGACTGACTAAACTAGATGTCCACATCCTATTAAACTGGTCACACTGCAGGAGGGAAATGTGTCAGAAGGCTTTACTGATCCATGTCTGACTGGACAAGACTGTTCTCGTACAACTGTGAATGTTCTCAACAGTTCAAATGATCATGCATTGTCAGCATGTGAGTGTCATTTTCAATGCAATTGGTTGATAGGAAAAATAAAAAACAATAAATGAAAAACTCCCCAAAACAAAATGACAATTGAGCCCTGTTGTGTCGATGGGCCTACATTATTTTGCTATTTTAGTCATTATGTCAGCAAATGTGCATTCTAACTACCTTTATAAACAGAATGGCTCTGTTTGTTTGTGTACTCCAGGTCTGTGCATGCTTAAATGCTTGGAGTGAGGCTAGAGAAATCACTGGTAAAGCTCCCCAAAGAAGACAGAAAGCTTCAACCCTCAAATTAGAGGATCACCTCTGACTATAAAGCAGCCTCTAGAATAAAGATGGCATGGCTCTCACTCTAAATATTAATCAAATAAAGGGCTTTCAGAACTGGTATTTCCCTCCTGGAGAAGACGTACTACTCTCCTGTCACATGAATTAATGTAAAAGGCATTTAGTGACAAATAGGTGGCCTTTTCACCATGCCATATAACTCCATGCTGACTTAAAATGGTTGTATTTTAAGAGTTTGATATTGCAAATTATATTTTTTTTGTAGAGAAAGGTAGAAAGTAAGAAAGTAAGAAATAAATACACTGAGTGTTCAAACATGTATAACACCTGCTCTTTACATGACATAGACTGACCAGGAAAATCCAGGTGAAAGCCTTGATCCATTATCGATGTCACTTCTTCAATTGACTTCAATCATTGTTAATGAAGGGGAGGAAACAGGTTAAAAACGTATTTGGGATAGGGGGCAGCATTTTTACTTTTGGATGAATAGCGTGCCCAGAGTGAACTGCCTCCTACTCAGTCTCAGATGCTAATATATGCATATTATTATTTTTTCTCAAGCAAAAACCTGAGATAAAATCCAAACAGGAAGTGGGAAATCTGAGGTTTGTAGTTTTTGAACTCAGCCCTATCGAATACACAGTGGGATATGCGTCAAGATGCACTTCCTGAGGCTTCCACTAGATGTCAACCGTCTACAGAAACTTGAATGAGGCTTCTACTGTGAAGTGGGACCAGATGAGAGCTCTTTGAGTCAGTGGTCTGGCAGAGTGTCACAGCCTCATGACGGGCAGTCACGAGAGAGTTAGATCTCGTTCCATGGCTTTTCTACAGACAATGGAATTCTCTGGTTGGAACATTATTGAACTTTTATGATAAAAACATCCTAAAGATTGATTCTATACTTAGTTTGACATGTTTCTTCGACCTGTAATATAACTATTTGAAAGTTTTGTCCGACTGGACCAGATCTCGCTTTTCGATATGTTTACCAAACGCCCGAACAAAAGAAGCTATTGAACATAAATGGACATAAATGATGGACATTATTGAACAAAAGAAGAATTTATTGCGGAACTGTGATTCATGTGAGTGCATTCTGATGAAGATCATCAAAGGTAAGTGAATATTTGTAATGCTATTTATGAATAATGTTGACTACCCAACATGGCGCATATTTCTCTGGCTAGTTTAAGCTCTGAGCCCCGTTCTCAGATTATGCTTTTTCTGTAAAGTTAAAAAAAAATCTGACACAGCGGTTGCATTAAGGAGAAGTTGATGCTAAAGTTCCATGCATAACACTAGAATTTTCATCAACATTTATAATGAGTATTTCTGTGAATTGATGTGGCTCTTTGTACAATCACCGCATGTTTTCGAACTACTGAACGTAACGCGCCAATGTATAATGAGATATTTTGATATAAATATGAACTTTATGGAACAAAACATACATCTATGTGTAACATGAAGTCCTATGAGTGTCATCTGATGAAGATCATCAAATGTTAGTGATTCATTTTATCTCTATTTTTGCTTTTTGTGACTCCTCTCTTTGGCTGGAAAAATGGCTGGGTTTTTCTGTGAGTTGGTGGTGAATTAACATAATAGTTTGTGGAGCTTTCGCTGTAAAGCGTTTTTTAAATCAGACACTGTGGCTAGATTAATGAGAATTGTATCTTTAAAATGGTGCCTAATACTTGTATGTTTGAGAAATTTGATTTATGAGATTTCTGATGATTTGTATTTGGCGCCATGCAATTTCATTGGTTGTTGGCGAGGGCATCCGCTAGCGGAACGGGATTAGACAGGTAAAAGAAGGATTTTTAAGCCTTGAGGCAATTGAGACAAGGATTTTGTATGTGTGCCATTCAGAAGATGAATGAGCAAGACAAAACATTTAAGTTTGTTTGAACGGGGTTTGGTAGTTGGTGCCAGGCGCACTGATTTGAGTGTGTCAAGAACTGCAAGTTGCTGAGTTTTTCACACTCAACAGTTTCCCGTGTGTATCAAGAAAGTTCCTCTACCCAACAGACATCCAGCCAACTTGACACAACCGTGGGAAGCAATGGAGCCAGCATCCCTGTGGAACGCTTTCCACACCTTGTAGATTCCATGCCCCGACAAATTGATGCTATTCCGGGGGCAAAAGGGCGTGAAACTCAATATTAGGATGGTGTTCCTACTGTTTTGTACACTCAGCATCAATCCTGTAGTAAAAAGAGAACCGAAGAAAAACACCAACAGACAAAAAAGGAGTGAAAAATTAAATTAATAAAAATTACTTCTAATTCGTATTTACTGTGTGATGTACTACAGGTCCATATTCTGACATGTGTTGAGGATGTTGTTTACTCTTTCATGAAATGCTACCATCACCGTATATTCCTTTAACAGATGTTAGATCAGTTGTTTACATCTCTCGTTCTTTCCTCCAACAGATCATCTGTTCCTTGGGACACCAGAGACCCCATTTAAATCTGAACAGCACTGAACGTCACTGAATGGCACACTCCAAAGGTTGGATATGCTGCAGCCCTTTTTGTGGTATGTTGGCATTTAACTTCACACGTGTCAGCATAACTCACCTCTCAAGTAATAGCCATTGTGATGTGTGATGTGTGTGTGTGTGTGTGTGTGTGTGTGTGTGTGTGTGTGTGTGTGTGTGTGTGTGTGTGTGTGTGTGTGTGTGTGTGTGTGTGTGTGTGTGTGTGTGTGTGTGTGTGTGTGTGTGTTTGTTCACACCGGCAGCCACACAAAAGGGAATGTGAAAAACACTGTATATCTGTGTTTTTGTGTTTGCGTGCGTATGCGTGAACATAATCATGCAAAATGTATGCACATAATTGCAATTTGTATTTAAAATCTATATCATGTTATTTGAAGTGTCCTCTTCAAATAATTATATTACATAGATAGCTCTCCATTGTCTTACTAGGCATAAATATAATTTCACCCTGAAATGGACCTGCAACGACTGATGCCCCACAGTACGGAAATTTAAAAGATACCCGCTAATGATCCACAATACAGATTTTTTTTTCTTCTTCGAGATCTGTTGCAATTTCTGTGCTATTACGTTGCATTATATTACAAGTCTTGTTCATAGATGTAGGGGAAGCATGTTTGCCTACTGAAAATACAGGACATCTTGACATTTTTATCTACTCACTACTGATAAAGTAGGCTATTGCACTATAATGAGAAACAATATGTTTTCAAAATTTCTCTGTGATCTCTTAATTTATATGACACATGATCAGGACCTTAAAGTCTATATCAGTCACTCAAAGCACAGGCTTCCACTATTGTATTGTGAGGAAACTAGAACACCCAACTAAAGGACAGTCTTTTTTCATCCCGCCTCAATTCCTGTAGAACAGTGGAGGCTGGTAACTTGAAAAATGTATGTGGATGGGAGACCCATGGTATAGGAGTGGACCGAACTGAGACGACAAAGTGTGTTTAAAAAATCTTCAAAAACGACTTATTTTAATTAACCTTAAATAAAATAAAAAATGTGTAGTACAATATTATGGGGAATGGGAATGAGAGGGCTAATAACAGTGTCGGGAAGGCATCACAGCAGTGATTGAATGAGGGTACGAGGCATTAGTTGAGGTGTTCCCGAGGCTTGACTTAACTGCAGGACAGGGGTTGAGGTGTTCAAAGGCTTCAGTGCAGGATAGGCTCATCATGGATGGATGGTGTTTAAGAAGAGCTCAACACTTTTTTAAACTATAAACTATAAATGTTTGTTTTGTTCGATAAAGTCCATAATTTATGCCCAAATACCTCCTTTTTGTTCATGTGTTTAGTACATAATCCAAACTCACGAGGTGTGGGCACCTCCAGGCAAAAGTTCAGATGAAAAGTCATATTACAGTTCGGGAAACATGTCAAACGAAGTATAGAATCAATCTTTAGGACATTTGTATCATAACTCTTCAATAATGTTTCAACTGGATAATTCCTTTGTCTGTAGAAATGCAATGGAATGCAGCTAACTCTCACGTGGGCACACGTGATCAGCTCATGGCACTCTGCAAGACACCTGACTAAATCAACTCTCATTCCCCCCTCCTTCACAGTAGAAGCCTCAAACAACGTTCTAAAGACTGTTGACATCTAGTGGACGCCTTTGGAAGTGCAATATGACCCCATAGACACTGTATATTCGATAAGCAATGGCTTGAAAAACTACAAACCTCAGATTTCCCACTTCCTGGTTGGATTTTTTTCTCAGGTTTTTGCCTGCCATATGAGTTCTGTTATACTCACAGACATCATTCAAACAGTTTTAGAATCTTCAGAGTTGTTATCTTAGTAATATGCCTATATTAACAACTGAGCCTGAGTAGCAGGCAGTTTACTCTGGGCACCTTATTCATCCAAGCTACTCAATACTCCCCCCCAGTCCCAAATAAGTAGGTCTGAATGTGGGCCTACCCCAGCCAAACCCTGACCCAGACAACGCTGGGCCAATTGTGCGCCTGCCTTATATAGTGGCAAGCAGCAATAAACGGGGTTCACAGGGTGACAGAAAGGACACTAAATCTTTTGGAAAACAAAGCAAGCGCTCAATGATGTAGGAACTATCTTTCTTTGTTTAACTCTCAATACCACAAGGATGACACAAGTTGAGTTTAGTCAAGTGCTGTGGGTATTTAAATACACCAGGAAATAATTATTGAATGTTAATATGCAAGTTATGGGTGACCCTATGCCTCCCCAATTCTTGTCTAGTGTTTTCACTTTGAACAAAAACAAGGGTGTTGAGGCCTAAGTCGCCTTGGGCTGGCCTTCTGGGCAAGGTGTGTCTTTTGCGTTAAATCCTGCCTACTCAATTTACCCTACTGCCATGGCCCTGGAGCTGTAGAGGGAGTGAAGGTCACTTGTACGCTTACAATACAGCTGCCAGAAAACAACACAGAGAAGACGAAGCCATCAATCTAGCTAACTTGTTTGCAAATAAACTTTGTCTTTGTAGCAGGCACAACTGAAACAAGCATAATTCTCGGTTCTTGGATCTGAATCAACTCTACCCCAAAAGAGAAAAGAAGTGAGATAAAGACTGATCATGACCAATCCAGAAACTGGATAAACATTGGAAGTAATTTTGAAAGGTGGAGAGTGATGCCAAAATGGTCCCCATTCTCATGAACTGTTAGGTAAGTGTTGGGTTGTGTTTTTAGCCTGCTAGCTACGTTAGCTGATAACCTTAATGCAAGTCTCTCCAAACCTGTTCCTGCAGAGCTACCCTCCTGTAGGTTTTATATTCAACCCCAGTTGTAACTAACCTAATTGAGCTTATCAACCAGCTAATTATTAGAATCAAGTGTGCTAGATTAGGGTTGGACGGAAAACCTACAGGACAGTAGCTCTCCAGGAACAGGGCTGGAGAGCCCAGTCTTAGTGTGTTCAATGTTCAAGCTAGCTAACACAGCTACTTAGCAAGCTTGCTAACATCTGCTGTATTCAGACTGTTTTGTACTCAAAGGACTCGAACATTAGCATCATGTAGCTACACTGCATAAAACCCATAAGTTGCCCAATGACGTTATTTTAACTAGCTAATGTTAGCTAGCTAACGTTACATAGGCAGATTGTTGACATGATAGTGTGTTTGATTTATAGATGACATTGCTAGCTAGCTAGGTGGTCAACGGCATTTTAGGTGCAGGACCGCCACAAGAAATACTTACAGCAACATCACACAAACATGTATTTCTCAGGGAGATACTGGTGAAGGGTCTGATTTCAAGGCAACCTGACGTTGTAGAAGTTGTGGTTGTGGAAAAATATATACAAACGTGTTTAAATAAGAAATGTGTTTAAATAATTATTAGGTTGGTAATCGACCAAAAAACACAGAAATGTATTTAACTAATTATTAGTTTGGTTATCGACCAAAATAGTCAGCGACATGAAGCTATGTTTGCTTGTTCATCACATTGCCTATATACCATGCCATTGACTACTACTGTGAACTGCCCAACTTGAAGGACTGAATTAATATCCAAAGAGGTCAGTCAAGTAAACAATGGCTCATCTGCATTACATATTGTAGACTATGGGCCATCAAGTAATAGGATGGCTATATTAGCATGACACATGTTACACTGATTATAGCACAACACCACATCCTATGTATGTAAAGGACACTGATGTGACCCTGACTTATTTCGTAGTAATGTCTTTCCACTCCCCATTTAGCAGTAGTCAACAGGGCATTGAAGGTGATTCACAACCCTTGAGAGATTTGAAGAAGATTAGAAGGTTGAATTAATAAACAAAGTCAGCCATATATGATGACAAACATATTAACCCTTCAGCGACACTACATGCCCACATAAGCATTGTGGCAATGTGATGTTCTACCTGCTACATCAGAAACCAATCAAATCACCTTTACTTCTCATTATTTCAATTCACAAGACAGAATGAACGCACATGTCAGCCATAAAACCTCTCTAGGCTAGGGGGCGGAATTTTCACATCCGGATGAAAAGCGTGTCCAAATTAAATTGCCTGCTACTCAGGCCCAGAAGCTAGGATATGCATATTATTAGTATATCTGGATAGAAAACACTCTGAAGTTTCTAAAACGGTTTGAGTGATGTCTGTGAGTATAACAGAACTTATTTGGCAGGCGAAACCTTGAGGACAAATCATCCAGGATTTTTTTTTCTGAGGTCACTCTCTTTTCAATGGGTTTCTATGGGGATCTAGATTTCTAAGGCACTTGTTGCAGTTCCTATCACTTCCATTGTATGCCTTTGTGTAATAAAGAAGTAGGGCTGTTCAGAACGAGGCTCGAGTCTACTGTACTGATTGTTAGAGGCGCGTGACCTGAATGCACGCTCCACGTTGTTTCCGTCCGGTATTGAATGCAGTTTTTCCCGTGTTAAATTTTATAAATTAATTACGTTAAAAAAATACCTAAAGTTGTATTAGGAAAGTTGTTTGAAATGTTTGGGCAAAGATTACTGGTATGAGACATTTTGTAGTCATGTTGCGTGAGTTGGACCGGTGTTTTTCTGGATCAAACGCGCCAAATAAATGGACATTTTGGATATATAACGACAGAATGAATCGAACAAAAGGAACATTTGTGATGTTCATGGGACATATTGGAGTGCCAAAAGAAGAAGCTCTTCAACGGTAAGGCATGAATTGTATCGTTATATCTGAGTTTTGTGTCGCGCCTGGCGGGATGAAATATGATTGTCTGTGTTTGTTTAATGGGGTGCTGTTCTCAGATAATTGCATGGTTTGCTTTCGCCGTAAAGTCTTTTTGAAATCTGACACCGTTGCTGGATTAACAAGAAGTCAAGCTTTAATTTGACATATTAAATGTGTATTTTCAAGAATGTTAAATATTTACAATTCTGTAGTTTGAATTTGGCGCCCTGCACTTTCACTGGATGTTGGTCAGGTTGACTTTTTACCACACGATTAAACATTTTTTGACTATTAAGCTAACCATTCTAAAATCTCATGTGAAATTAGGTTGTGATGTTGGTGTAACAGTAACATTATACTAATATATCATACTTGGTTCTGTTATGTAGAATACTAATTTATCGTTATGTGATCTTCCAAGAATTTGAATCAGGTTTGATCTAACTTTAGTGATTGATTGTTGTAAGGAGCCACACATGCAAAGATAATTATTTGTTGTGTCCCTCTCCCAGTGAGCACCTGGCTGGCAAAGAGTGTGGGAAAATACTACATTGTTTACAATGTGTCGAAATAATATACTGCAATAACATTGTGCAAGTTCCTGCAAGACATTGTGTAGTTTCACACACTACAAAGGGTAAAGAGAATGAGAAAAGCGGGAGACAGGCAGGGACACAGCAGGCCCAGGGAGGAGTTAGACAGCCAACCTTTGAGTTTAATTTTTCCTTGTTTTCACATACACACACACTTTTCCACACTTTTACTACCCTCGGGTCCAGTGGAACCAAACACCATGTAAGTAATATAAATGTGCACAGTGTGCACTCAATGAAAATGTGATATTTTACATGTTTTTCACAGATGATAATGAGCCAAGGCCAACAAGTCTCAGGTACTAAATAAACTAAAGTACAGAGTCAAGGTAATTTGTACATGTAGGTAGGGGTCAAGAGGCTTTGCAAACAGTGAGTAGCAGTAGTGTAAAACAAAGGCGAGGGGGATGTCAATGCAAATAGTCCGGGTGGCCATTTGATTAATTGTTCAGCAGTTTTATAGCTTTGGGTTGGAAGCTGAAGGAGCCTTTTGGACCTAGACTGGGCGCTCCGGCACCGCTTGCCGTGCAGTAGCAGAGAGAACAGCGTATGACTGATTTGACTGGAGTCTTTGACAATTTAGTGTAAGCCGCCTACAAAGTCGTTTTAGAGAATTTGGCAGTATTTCCAACCGGCCTTACAACCACAGACCAGGTGTAACCACGCCAGCCCAGGACCTCCACATCCAGCTTCTTCCCTTGAGGGATCGTCTGAGACCAGCCACCTGGGATAGCTGATGAAACAGAGGAGCATTTCTGTCTGTAATAAAGCCCTTTTGTGAGAAAAACTCATTCTGATTGGCTGCGCTTAGCTCCATAATGAGGGGCCTATGCCCTCCCAGGCCCACTCATGGCTGCACCGCCCTGCCCAGTCATGTGAAATCCATAGATTATGGCCTAATGAATTTATTTAAATGGGCTGATTTCCGTATGAAGTGTAACTCGGTAATATCTTTGAAATTGATGCGTTGCGTTTATATTTTTGTTCAGTATACTTATAAAAAGAGTGCTTCTGATGAAGAGCTACAAAAGTAAGTCAGTAGCTTTATTAGACTGAAAGATAAAAAATGTTGAGTCTGTCCATGCTGTTGCTCATTTAATTTTCTGCCACTTCACTCAATCCCTCTTTAAAAGTTTCCCATCCTAACTGTTTTACATTCTGTGAGACCATCCAGAAATGTTTCCTTGACCTAATATTCCCAGATATTCATAAAACAGCCACTCGCGGTCGCTCGTTTCCGCATCCCTAAAGGTTGCGGGAGGCAAATTAGTATGCTCGGTGTGCTATAATTAGCTCTTTCGGTACAGCAGGCAGGGGTGTAGTGCTGCTGAAGCGCACCGGAGTATTGTTGCACCACTTGTCACAATGGTGCTCCTTTAGTATGGCAAAAATAATCTCTGCTCAGAGGGCCTTATAAATTATTTTTGCAGAGAGAGAAGTTAGTGTGGAAGGAGCAAAGCATTTTCCAAATATGAGGATCATGTCTCTGTCAATTCGGAGTCTGACAGTGAGTTGGAAGAAGAGGATGAGATAGACCCTCATCCAGCCCCAGGACCAGCCCATCAGCAGCCAGCCCCAGGACCAGTCCATCAGCAAACAGCTCATCAGCAGCCTGTAGGAGGAGAAATATCGATGTCAAAAAATGGTGAAATTAATTAGTCTTCTTGCCCAAGAATGAGTCACCACCATCAATGTGATAAGGATGCAACCAGGACCAACGTGGATGGGGGTTACTCATGTGCAGGACATGAAGTCCATTCTTGACTGCACTAATTTGGAGGGAAGGCGTGTTTTTGGAGAGAGGTGGAAGGAGATAGACCAAACTCATTTACATGCATACTTTGGGGTTCTTATCATTGCTGGTGTTTTCAGATCCAATGGGGAATCCACGGAATCCCTGTAGGATGCAGAAACTTATTTCCAGGTTTATTCGCTTCGATAACCGAGACACCAGACCGCAGAAAGACAAGCTAGCTGCAATCAGGTCAGTGTGGGACAACAGCCCTGTGCCCAACGTTACTGTTGATGAGCAGCTTATGCCAATTAATGGCTGCTGCCCCTTCAGGCAGTACATAACGTCTAAACCCACAAAATATGGAATCAAGATCTGGGCTCCCTGTGATGCTGCTTCATCATACCTGTAGAAACCAGATGGAGGAGCCCCTGAGAAGAACCAAGGGATGCGGGTTGTCTTCGATGTGATATCAATGTGGCCACGATATCACATGCAATAACTTTTTTGCTTCATACAAGACAGGAAAGGAGCTCCTCAAGAGTAAGCTGATGATTGTAGGAACAGTATGAAAAAACAAGCCAAAGCTCCCACCTCTGCTGTTGAATACATGGAACAGGCCTAGGAATTCCTCTATGTTTATGTTCACGGCCGACACTTCCTTAATGTCCTACATGCCAAAGAAAGGCAAAAATGTGGTACTCATGAGTACGCTGCATAGGGAGGGGAGAATCTGTGGCCAGGAACATCAAAAATCAGAAATCATAACGGATTACAATGCCACGAAAATAGTGGTGGACAATTTAGACAAGCTGGTGACTGGCTGAAGATATTCTTCAACATCTTGGACACTTTTGTCATCTGGATGGTGTTGAACCCAGATTGGAAGACAGTTAAGCCCCAGAGTAGATGGCTCTTTCTCGAGAAGCTGGGCACGGCATTGGTAAGACCTCATATCCAGAGGCAACATATCCCAAGGACCCCAGCTTCTGCAGCCATCGTGAGGAGGATTCAGGAGGAGGATGCTGGTGACCCATCCGCCACAGAACCAACAACTCAAATACCGGAAGTAAGTGTGAATGATGTTGTTGCATGTGTGTGTCTGACTCCTACCTTGGCCTGTCGTAACTATATATATGTGAGTGAGTGAGTGAGTGAGTGAGTGAGTGAGATGTTAGTAAAATCCCTGAACTAAGTGTTTTTATCATTCTAGATTGTAGCCGCTAGCAACTAGAAGAAACATTGCGATGTGTGTGGACCCAAGAAGGACAGGTAGAAACAGTACACATGCATGAAGTGCAAGACATACATTTGCAACACACACACAGTATAACACTGTCCCTTGTGATTTGTAGACGGGCCTTCATTTGCATTCAATGGGGCTCATTTATAATTTCCATAAAATACGGTACGTAAAGATTGTACTTCCAATTTCTTACGTTCAAAGCTACACTTAGTTTGGAGTCATTAAATTTTTCAACCACTCCACCATTTTATTGTTAACAAACTATAGTTTTAGCAAGTCGTTTAGGACATCTACTGTGTGCATGACACAAGTAATTTGTCCAACAATTGTTTACAAACAGATTATTTCACTTATAATTCCCTGTACCACAATTCCAGTGAGTCAGAAGTTTACATACACTAAGTTGACTGTGCATTTAAACAGCTTGGACAATTCCAGAAAATTATGTCATGGCTTTAGAAGCTTCTGATAGGCTAATTGACATAATTTGAGTCAATTGGAGGTGTACCTGTGGAGTATTTCAAGGCCTACCTTCAAACCCAGTGCCCTTTTGTTTGACATTTGCTTGAATGATGTCTGTGAGTATAACATAACTCATATGGCAGGCAACAACCTGAGAAAAATCCAAACAGGAAGTAGGAAATCTGAGGTTTGTAGTTTTTGAACTCACCCCTATCGAATACACAGTGGGATATGGGTTATTTTGCACTTCCTAAGGCTTCCACTAGATGTCAGCCATCTTCAGAACGTTGTTTCAGGCTGCTCCTGTGAAGGGGGGCCGGATGAGAGCTGTTTGACTAAGGGGTCTGCCGGGAGCCTCGTTCTCAGTCACACGTTTTCACATGAGAGGTATCTCTTGTTCCATTCCTTTTCTACAGACAATGGAATTCTCCGGTTGCAGCAAAATTGAACTTTTATGACAAAAACATCCTAAAGATTGATTCTATATTTAGTTTGACAAGTTTCTTCTTTTCGTCCCGACTGGACCAGAACGCGCTTTTGGATTTGTTCACCAAACGCCCTAACAAAAGAAGCTATTTGGACATAAATGGACATAAATGATGGACATTATCGAACAAAACAAGCATTTATTGTCGAACTATTCATAGGAGTGCATTCTGATGAAGATCATCAAAGGTAAGTTAATATTATAATGCTATTTATGAATAATGTTGACAACCCAACATGGCGGATATTTCTCTGACTGGTTTGGGCTCTGAGCGCCGTTCTCAGATTTAGCTTTTTCCGTAAAGTTTTTTTTAAATCTGACACAGAGGTTGTATTACGGAGAAGTGGATGTAAAGTTCCATGCAAAACACTTGAATTGAACGTAACGCGCTAATGTAAAATTAGATTTTTTGATATAAATATGCACTTTATCGAACAAAACATACATGTATTGTGTAACATGAAGTCTTATGAGTGTCATCTGATGAAGATCATCAAATGTAAGTGATTCATTTTATCTATATTTCTTCTTTTTGTGACTCCTCTCTTTGGCTGGAAAAATGGCTGGGTTTTTCTGTGAGTTGGTGGTGAATTAACATAATAGTTTGTGGAGCTTTCGCTGTAAAGCATTTTTTAAATCAGAGACTGTGGCTGGATTAACCTGTTGAAACTCTAGGGGCGCAATTTCATTTTTGGATGAAAAACGTTCCCGTTTTAAACAAGATATTTTGTCACAAAAAGATGCTCGACTATGCATATAATTGATAGCTTTCAAAAGAAAACACTCTGATGTGTCCAAAACTGCAAAGATATTTTCTGTGCATGCCCTAGAACGTGAGCTTCAGGCAAAACCAAGATGAGACGGCATCCAGGAAATGAGCAGGATTTTTGAGGCTCTGTTTTCCATTGTCTCCTTATATGGCTGTGAATGCGAGAGGAGTAAGTCTGCCCTTTCTGTCATTTCCCCAAGGTGTCTGCAGCATTGTGACGTATTTGTAGGCATATCATTGGAAGATTGACCATAAGAGAGCACATTTACCAGGTGTCCGCCCGGTGTCCTGCGCCGAAATTGGTGCGCAAAAGTCAGCTGCAAGTATTTTTCCATGGAATTTAGAGAAGAATACAGGCTTCCACGAACGATATATCAATGAAGAGATATGTGAAAAAACACCTTGAGGATTGATTCCAAACAACGTTTGCCATGTTTCGGTCGATATTCTGGAGTTAATTCGGAAAAAGTTTGACGTTGTAGGTGACTGAATTTTCGTTTCGTTTCGGTAGCCAAATGTGATGTACAAAACGGAGCGATTTCTCCTACACACAGACACTTTCATTTGGTATGTAACTGAGAGTCTCCTCATTGAAAACATCCGAAGCTCTTCAAAGGTAAATGATTTTATTTATTTGGTTATCTGGTTTTTGTGAAAATGTTACGTGCTAAATGCTATTCAAAATGCTAAGCTAGCTTAGCATACTCTTACACAAATTAGTCAATTGCTATGGTTCAAAAGCATATTTTGAAAATCTGAGATGACAGTGTTGTTAAGAAAAGGCTAAGCTTGAGAGCAGGCGCATTATTTTCATTTTATTTGCGATTTTCAGAAATCGTTAACGTTGCGTTATGCTAATGAGCCTGAGGCTTTAGTCACGATACCGGATCCGGGATGGGGAGATTCAAGAGGTTCAAGAGTTTTATCTTTAAAATGGTGCCTAATACTTGCATGTTTGAGAAATTTGATTTATGAGATTTCTGTTGATTTGTATTTGGCGCTCTGCAATTTCATTGGTTGTTGGCGAGGGGTGGAACCCTAGTCCTAGACAGGTTAAGTAGCCCTATTTTGAGATGAGAGGTATCACAATCTCTTTCAATCATGGCAGGAATGGAGGAGGTCTTTATCCTAGTAAGATTGCCAAGGCGAACACCGCCATGTTTAGTTTTGCCCGACCGAGTTCGAGGCACAGACAAGGTCTCAATGGGGATAGCTGTGCTGACTACACTGACTGTGCTAGTGGCAGACTCCACTAAGCTGATAGGCTGGATAACAGCCTGCTGCCTGGCCTGCACCCTATTTCATTGTGGAGATAGAGGAGTTAGAGCCCTGTCTATGATGGTAGATAAGATGAGAGCACACCTCCAGCTAGGATGGAGTCCGTCACTCCTCAGCAGGCCAGGCTTGGTCCTGTTTGTGGGTGAGTCCCAGAAAGAGGGCCAATTGTCTACAAATTCTATCTTTTGGGAGGGGCAGAAAACAGTTTTCAACTAGCGATTGAGTTGTGAGACTCTGCTGTAGAGCTCATCACTCCCCCTAACTGGGAGGGGCCAGAGATAATTACTCGATGCCGACACATCTTTCTAGCTGATTTACACTCTGAAGCCATGTTGCGCTTGGTGACCTCTGACTGTTTGGTTGGTGCAGACGTGGATAACAATATCTCTATACTCTACACTCGCCAATTTTAGCTTTAGCCAGCACCATCTTCAGATTAGCCTCAACGTTGGTAGCCCTGCCCCCTGGTAAACGGTGTATGATCACTGAATGTTTTTTTTTAAGTCTAATACTGCGGGTAATGGAGTCGCCAATGACTAAGGTTTTCAATTTGTCAGAGCTAATGGTGGGAAGCTTCGGCGTCTCAGACCCCGTACTGGGAGGAGTAGAGACAAGAGAAGGCTCGACTCGTGCTTAATGGGGATAACCGGTTGAAAGTTTCTGTCGGCTGAATGAGCAACACCGGTTGAGCATTCCTACAGCATTTCCCTCCAGAAGCCATGAGAAAGTTGTCCGGCTGCAGGGACCGTCTCCTGTATATTATGAGAACAGCAACTGCAATTAGAAGGCATCATGTTAATGTTGCTACCTAGCTTCGGCTGTTGGAGGTCCTGACGAACCACGTCCGGAGTGAAATAGTTGAATGAAAAAAAAGTTGAGTAAGGGAAAAACTAAAAATATAAATGGTAATTAAAAAGTAAAGACCGAAAATTTGTCAGGTAGCAAAGTAAGGTTGGCAACAAAACGCACAGTAACACGTAAACAAGTCTGCAAGTTGTGACCGGAAATGACGGTCAGACAGATTTGATACCAAATCTATCAAGTATTGAACATTTGAATTATATTTGTATACCTCATGTTAGTTAGAAATCATTCAATTTGTCTTTCTTTACTAATAAACAGGGAAACGGTTATAACACACACACACACACGCACACACACACTAACTGCAAGTTCCATCTCCATAAAACAGGGAGAACAAGGTGGAGGGTCTGAAAGGCTGAAAACTCTTTCCATCCTGGGGGAGGAAAAAGGAGACAGGGGACAATGACAGACTCTCATGATGCCTCCCTAAAGGGGATTACCAGACAAAGGTCTGCAACTGTCTGAACTTAGACAGTTAGTGGCATTTAGGGGCACATGGGGTGAGTATAGCGTAGGAGCAATAAGTGGGTGCCCACCTGAATGAGGCACCCCTGCTTTTCTGCAGGGAAAGTGGTTTTTGTTCTGCCTAAAGAAGACACTGCACTTTGAAGACGAGGGGCGAGGGGCGAGGGGGTCATGGCTTAATATGGCAGAAATGTGAGAGGGGAAGCAGAGAGAAAGAAGGATGAGAGAGTAGGTAAATAATTGAGGGAGGGGGAGGGGGTGTGAGAGATATCTCCATTATGAACATTTTGTTCGCTTTCCTTTGATGACAGATTGCAACCACAAACTCACAGTAAATTGATCATTTGTCTTTATCCTTGTTATTATCGTATTACGGTGTGCCAGCGAGGAGCATGGGGATAGAGCATTGGCACATCAGCCCACTGAAATTAAATACATCCAGCATATAGAGGCTGAGAGAGACACTCTTCCTTTGTATGATGGTTCACTCTAAATACACACACACACACACACACACACACACATACATACATACATACATACATACATACATACATTATATATATATATATATATATATATATATATATATATATATATATATATACAGTGCCTTGCGAAAGTATTCGGCCCCCTTGAACTTTGCGACTTTTTGCCACATTTCAGGCTTCAAACATAAAGATATAAAGAATCAACAACAAGTGGGACACAATCATGAAGTGGAACGACATTTATTGGATATTTCAAACTTTTTTAACAAATCAAAAACTGAAAAATTGGGCGTGCAAAATTATTCACCCCCTTTACTTTCAGTGCAGCAAACTCTCTCCAGAAGTTCAGTGAGGATCTCTGAATGATCCAATGTTGACCTAAATGACTAATGATGATAAATACAATCCACCTGTGTGTAATCAAGTCTCCGTATAAATGCACCTGCACTGTGATAGTCTCAGAGGTCCGTTAAAAGCGCAGAGAGCATCATGAAGAACAAGGAACACACCAGGCAGGTCCGAGATGCTGTTTTGAAGAAGTTTAAAGCTCGATTTGGATACAAAAAGATTTCCCAAGCTTTAAACATCCCAAGGAGCACTGTGCAAGCGATAATATTGAAATGGAAGGAGTGTCAGACCACTGCAAATCTACCAAGACCTGGCCGTCCCTCTAAGCTTTCAGCTCATACAAGGAGAAGACTGATCAGAGTTGCAGCCAAGAGGCCCATGATCACTCTGGATGAACTGCAGAGATCTACAGCTGAGGTGGGAGACTATGTCCATAGGACAACAATCAGTTGCATGTTGCACAAATCTGGCCTTTATGGAAAAGTGGCAAGAAGAATGCCATTTCTTAAAGGTATCCATAAAAAGTGTTGTTTAAAGTTTGCCACAAGCCACCTGGGAGACACACCAAACATGTGGAAGAAGGTGCTCTGGTCAGATGAAACCAAAATTGAACTTTTTGGCAACAATGCAAAACGTTATGTTTGGCGTAAAAGCAACAGAGCTCATCACCATGAACACAACATCCCCAGTGTCAAACATGGTGGTGGCAGCATCATGGTTTGGGCCTGCTTTTCTTCAGCAGGGACAGGGAAGATGATTAAAATTGATGGGAAGATGGATGGAGCCAAATACAGGACCATTCTGGAAGAAAACCTGATGGAGTCTGCAAAAGACCTGAGACTGGGACGGAGATTTGTCTTCCAACAAGACAATGATCCAAAACATAAAGCAAAATCTACAATGGAATGGTTCAAAAATAAACATATCCAGGTGTTAGAATGGCCAAGTCAAAGTCCAGACCTGAATCCAATCGAGAATCTGTGGAAAGAACTGAAAACTGCTGTTCACAAATGCTCTCCATCCAACCTCACTGAGCTCGAGCTGTTTTGCAAGGAGGAATGGGAAAAGATTTCAGTCTCTCGATGTGCAAAACTGGTAGAGACATACCCCAAGCGACTTACAGCTGTAATCGCAGCAAAAGGTGGCGCTACAAAGTATTAACTTAAGGGGGCTGAATAATTTTGCACGCCCAATTTTCAATTTTTTATTTGTTAAAAAAGTTTGAAATATCCAATAAATGTCGTTCCACTTCATGATTGTGTCCCACTTGTTGTTGATTCTTCACAAAAAAATACAGTTTTATATCTTTATGTTTGAAGTCTGAAATGTGGCAAAAGTTCGCAAAGTTCAAGGGTGCCGAATACTTTTGCAAGGCACTGTATACATAAATGAGAGAGAGAGAGAGAGAGAGAGAGAGAGAGAGAGAGAGAGAGAGAGAGAGAGAGAGAGAGAGAGAGAGAGAGAGAGAGAGAGAGAGAGAGAGAGCAGATAATCATCATCATTATTATCATCAATATCATGCTACATGTTTGTTGTTGGCATTAAAACCTTCCCGGGTTTAAATCTGTTGACGTGTTCATTTTGTGTTCATATTGTTCTTTTCCATTTCTTCTCCTTCTCCATCCCACCTTCCCTCCCCCTTTCTCCCTCCTCCTTGCTGTGCAGATCTGTGTATTCACAAATGAGAGCTATTCATCTGGGGGCCTGGCTATTCTTTAGCTGTCTCCAGTACTGCCTGAGTGTCAGAGCAGCGCTTCCCTGTCCGTTGTGCTCCGTCTCACATCCCTTTGACCCTGCTTTACACACCCACACAAACACACGCACACACACCCAAACATACACACACACCGAGGTTCACAACCTCCTCATATGCACTGTTCATCATCCCCATGACCCAGTCTCAACATCGATCGATCGAGAGAGAGAGAGTATGTAATGGCTAGTGTGCCTGAAAGGGAGGGGGCTAATTTGTACTTGCCTGATAAAAAAGGAGGACAGGCTAATTACGGGCTTAACAAGGGCAGAGGCGGTGGCTGCTCATGTCAAAAGGACAGGCCTAGTTACTAAGCATCAAAGTGCATTCATATCGCAGCACAAAAGAGAGGGGGAGGAAAGGAGGGAGGGAGCGCAGGAGGGCAGGGACAAATGGAAGGAACGGGCTAATAGACAGTGCTGAGAGGTGCATTATGGGGCCCTCTGCTCTTCTCTTCTTATGAAGGCCACATTAAGACACTGACACTCACAGCAGCATAGCATCCTGAGGAGACAAGTGGCTATAGCGGAAGAGAGGAGGTAGGGGTGGAGGGAGTGAAGGAGGGAAGTGGTAGAGAGAGAATGCCAATTAAAGGACTCCATATGCTTAGACTTGGTGATGGTGGGGGACATGGGGGGCAAGGGCAGAGGGGCTGTGAATGAATGGGAGTTGGTGTTAGGGTGAAAGGGGCTGAGGCCTAGGGTCAAACTGGGTCAGACGGTAAAGGGGGGGGGGACTGTGTGTATGTGTGTGGGTGTGTGTGTGTGTGTGTGTGTGTGTGTGTGTGTGTGTGTGTGTGTGTGTGTGTGTGTGTGTGTGTGTGTGTGTGTGGATTTATGTGTGTGTGTGGGTGGGGGGCAATAGTCAGTCAGCATCTCTTAAGGACAGAGTCAAAATAGTCAGAAATGTGTGACCGAGGAGAGAGTTGGGGTGTGTAAATGCCCTACCATTCTCGCGCTCAATTCCACAGCCATCACTGAAGATATACAATCATGTTCCGGAGTTAAAGACAACTTGTATTCCTGTTTGGGATTGTGACTATGTCTGTGCAGGGAACAGGGTGGGCACCATCATCCTGCAGTGGATTGCAGTAGGAACTGTAAACCGCTGGTCTGGTTCCAGAAGGCCTGGTTTCCAGTGAGAGGGCCCATAAATCCAAGAGTGCAGCCCCAGTCCCCTCACACTGTGGCTGGGCTGGCAGGGGATGAAGGGAAGGGCATGCTCTGGTCTAACCAATCACAGCAAGGCCTGATCCGGTTCCCCAGCCGGGCCCTTTGCCAAAGACCAGTTTATTAGCGAGCACCATGTGCTGCAGTGGACAGAGAGGAATGTGCCGGTCGAGATTACAGTGCTTAGACTGTATCTGCAACGAAAGGGCACTTATACGCGTGTGTGTGTGTGTGTGTGTGTGTGTGTTTGCGTGTGTGTGTGTGTTTGCGTGTGTGTGTGTGTTTGCGTGTGTGTGTGTGTGTGTGTGTGTGTTTGCGTGTGTGCATATGTTTTGTGGTTAGTGTGTGTGTGTGTTTGTGCGTGGACATTGATGATGTAGGCTATGTTCTACCTATATTTAACTCTATGGGGTGGTGTGTAAAGCCTTTAATAGAAGGCTTGTGGAATAGCAGTAGTAAAAATGGCAATCAGTTTAGCATGGACCACAGCCAGAGCGGAAGTTTGTTTCCTTGCTTTTAACCTAAAGAACAATCACCCACAACAGTTTTAAACCTGTAGATGTGTTAGAGTACATTATTTAACAAAACAATAATAATACACACTCAATTAAATCTTTGAAATTGTATATGCGCAGGCAGGCAGGCCCGGCAGGCATTCCACTAATACTGTCATTTTACAGTACATTTGATAATATACATGTATTTCCGTCTCCTCTGTGGTTTTAATGTTGAAGCGAAGGCGAAAGGCTGGCCAGCAGAGGTGAGGCCAAATAAATTAGATTATAACTGGGATGGTAATTATGTGCATTTTATCCCCTCCTCTTATAATATCCATAAACATAAAGGTGCTTGTCAGACAGAGCGCTTTGTTGACTAGAACCAGGGCCCTCTCTCCTCACCTATAAACCTCCCATACCATCCATTAGAACACATTATGGAAATGATTGTTGTTGTTTTTTAATATTAGCCTTCATTTGACAGGTTGTTTTGCATTTAGTTGCTCAATATTTTATTTATTTGCAGGTTTATATCAGGGACGGCAGAGCTTGTGGCGCTTTATCCACTTAAGAATAGAGAGAGGACAGAGAGGACAGAGGGAAAAAGAGAGATAACCAGTAGCCTTGAGTTGTATGAGAGGCACTTGTTACCAGTGCTTGACTTGGGCAGGAGCTCACCGGAGCTGAGTACCGGCACCTAAAATGTGTACTGCTTGAGATCCTGTTTCTCTTATAGATTTTCTGCTGAAAAATATTGTGGAGCTTCTGCATCTAAATGTAAACCGCATTGGTAACCAAAATTGAGAACCAGCACCTGCTTATTACAGACGACATCGATCTTTCAGTGAAAAGTGAAAAAACGTGCTACCTTTAAAGGATGATATGTTAATTCTACACTCAAAAGGCTCTTCAGAGGGGAATGTATTGTATACTGTAACTACTCAGCTAAGCTAGTAGAGTGTCTGCTAAAGTTCTGATGCTAGTCTCCCAATGAGACTTCAGGAAAAAAAACAAAGCCTCTGACAAAGACTATCAGCTCTGTCTGATAACCCTCAGACACAGAGACCTTGCGCTTACAGACACAAGGGGGTCTGAGAAGAAGGATCGGGTCCACAGGGCCACTCAAAATAGGCCCCCTTCAATCACCGACCCCCCCCCCCCCCCAGAGAATTGAGGTCCGTGACACCCCCCTTTACTCCTCTCCTCTTTCTACCGCAGACATGTTTGCCAGCGGAGAGAAGGGTCTTTCATTTTTCTGACACCTTTGTCCTTCAGCCTATTGATCGGCGGCTGAGGCAGCGTAGCCCTGTCGGCCACTAATAGAAAGTGAAGTTCATCAGCCTCCGACCCCCCCTCCCCATTCACCCGCCGACCCCCCTCCTCAGACAGGCCGATCTATAAAGGCCACCCAACTAACCTTTACTGTGCTTTTCTTACTTCCTGTTCTCCCTCTTTTCTTGCCACTTTCCCCTCTTTCGTCCCCCCACTTGGTTTATGTGTGATTGTTATTCGCTGGCTTTAAGCTTACATTTATGGCAAAGAATAATATTGTGAACTTTAGTATATTTTGAAATGGTGTTTATTTGTCAATATCCTTTTCTCCTCTGACAACTTTTTGCCCTTGTGTGTCCTAATAAGCAATGTAAACCTACCTGATTGTGGCTTATAGCAACATTTCGATTGGTATGTCAAACAAGTCTGATCTTGGATGATAAAAATGTTTAGGCCTATGAAAAATGCAAACAGAACATTTGCATTAATACATTGAAATGTGAATATGAAAACTGTCATTATTTATCCTCGAATTGTTCACCGCATCTGAAGTGAGTATGCTGTTCTTGTTTGTATGGATTCTATTTGTGAAGGATACACTGTTAACATTGTTATATAGAATTGGCTTTACATACTGTATCAGAAGAAAAGAAGTTGAGCCATGCTTATTCTCATTAGGTTGAATCATTGCATGTTTTTAAATGTGCAAAAGGCATGCAGCAATCTACCCTTGTTAGGGCCGAATAATGAGTCTTTCCATTGACAGAAAGTACAGTGCAAGTGCCACAGTTGGAGGTCCACCACTTTGCAGCTTCCATACAGCATCAAGAGATGAACGATGACTAAAAACCGAAGACAGAGGATGTGACCGTTCAAAACAGCTAAACTTGTCCACTCAATTAAAAATGTGGAGGCTTTAGTAAATCAAAGACAATTACAGTGTTTAGAACTGCATGACTGTCATTAGAGTTACACAGCAGATCTCTCTGGCCAAGGCTTCAGTTGGAGCTCTTGTCTGTCTGGGACAAACCAGCAGGCCTGTTTTAGCCAGTGGAGGGCCATTCCAATGGTACAGTGCTGTACAATTCTCCCTTCAACTAACTTTATGTAGGAGAACAGTGGAGATATGGTGTGAAGAGTGCATAAATGCTGCGACACGGGTCATACACCTGTATGCATATGCATAGGAGAAAGGTCTGAGGACTGCATTCCCAACAATTTGTATAGAACATTTCTACTGACTTTCTCAGCTTTTCTGCATGGCGCATCATGTATTGGACTATAGAACACATTTTACATTCAGTCTTTAACCTATGTTCTGTATCTCACAGAAGGGAAATCCTTTGTCTTACGTTCATAAAAAAAGCCTCATTTCCATCTTCCCTCTCCTGTTTTATTCGAAGTAGCATGAAGTGTGGCCGGCGTTAACCTCGGATGGGCACTTGAGATGCAAAGCGAGGAAAACTTCCACCCAGCCACCTCTCCAACACACATGCACAAGCACACCACACCAAGCCCATGCCCTCGGTTCTCCACCTTTGCTGGGTTCTAACTCGAGACCAAAGGCTCCTATTTGGAGCTGAGGCAGGGCCGCTGACAGGCCAGTCAATACCAATGAGAGGGCTACTTCATTAATGATCTCTAGTGGGAGGTTGAGCGATAGAGAGGCCAGAGAAACAAGCCTCTGATGGCCAGACATCAGCCTGACACAGACTTCACTTCCTCTGGCCAGAACCAATCGCTTAAACCTGTGTCACCACCGAAATAAAGCACATTTGCGTTGAGTTTACAAGTTCAAGGGATAATTCACCAGTTAGACTTCCTAGTTTCTATTTTTAGGAATCAGAGCATGCTGTAATATATATTTTCTATGGCCATTTTAGTGTGGTGTGTTGGGGTTGTGCTGCAGAGCATCATGGGGCTTGTTGATGTTGGGGATGATCATGTTCGAGATAAATGGATGAACTGAAATCTTGTTTCCTGTTTCATCATTGTTCAATTGTTATAAAGATCATAAGTCAAAACAAAAGATTGTTTACAAGTTAGTCTGAACTAACAGGAACTATTCTGTGGTACAATCTACTGCAGAGACAGCCTGCAGAGTTATGTCATGTTATCCAGGTCTGTGCCGAAACAGTTCAAGCTTCTACTTTTAAAAATCCACCTATCCAGAAATAAGTCTCTCACAGTTGTAGCTTGTTACAGCCCCCCCTCAGCCCCCAGCTGTGCCCTGGACACCATATGCGAATTACAATCTTACAATCTAAACTAGATTCCCTCAATCCCACCCAAATTATCAAGGAACCAACCAGGTACAACCTCAAATCCGTAAACACGGGTACACTCATAGATATCACCCTGACCAACCTGCCCTCTAAATACACCTCTGCTGTCTTCAACCAGGATCTCAGCGATCACTGCCTCATTGCCTGTGTCCGTAATGGGTCCATGGTCAAATGACAACCCCTCATCACTGTGAAACACTTCCTAAAAATCTTCAGCAGCAGGCCTTTCTAATCAACCTGGCCAGGGTATCCTGGAAGGATATTGACTTCATTCCGTCAGTAGAGGATG
Organism: Oncorhynchus masou masou; assembly: GCF_036934945.1. Classification (NCBI taxonomy): domain Eukaryota; kingdom Metazoa; phylum Chordata; class Actinopteri; order Salmoniformes; family Salmonidae; genus Oncorhynchus; species Oncorhynchus masou. The sequence goes on along the minus strand of NC_088235.1, from coordinate 54,448,698 downwards.
CCTGGTTATTCTTTAAAAGTGCTATCCTCACCATCTTAAAAAAGAATGTCCCATTCAAAACATTTAGAACCAGGAATAGATATAGCCCTTGGTTCACTCCAGACCTGACTGCCCTTGACCAGCACAAAAACATCCTGTGGCATACTGCATTAGCATCGACAAGCCCCCGCGATATACAACTTTTCAGGGAAGGTTGGAACCAATATACACAGTCAGCTAGGAAAGCAAAGGCTAGCTTTTTTAAACAGAAATTTGCATCCTGTAGCACAAACTCCAAAAAGTTCTGGGACACTGTAAAATCCATGGAGAATAAGAGCATCTCCTCCCAGCTGACCACAGCACTGAGGGTAGGAAATACTGGCACCACCGATAAATCCACGATAATTGAGAATTTCAAGAAGCAATTTTCTACGGCTGGCCATGCTTTCCACCTGGCTACACCTACCCCGGTCAACAGCTCTGTACCCCCCACAGCAACTTGCCCAAGCTTCCCCATTTCTCCTTCACCCAAATCCAGATAGCTGATATTCTGAAAGAGCTGCAAAATCTGGACCCCTTCAAATAAGCTGGGCTAGACAATCTGGATCCTCTCTACAATGATCCTCCGCAATTGTTGCAACCGCTATTACTAGCCTGTTCAACCTCTCTTTCATATTGTCTGAGATCCCCAAAGATTGGAAAGTTGCCGCAGCCACCCCCCTCTTCAAAGGGCTAGACACTCTAGACCCAAACTGTTACAGACCTATATCTATCCTACCCTGCCTTTCTAAGGTCTTCGAAAGCCAGATCACCGATCATTTCGAATCGCACCGCACCTTCTCCGCTATGGAATCTGGTTTCCGAGCTGGTCATGGGTGCACCTCAGCCACGCTCAATTCCTAAATGATATCATGACCGCCATCAATAAAAGACAGTACTGTGCAGCCGTATTCATCGACCTGGCCAAGGCTTTCGACTCTGTCAATCACTGCATTCTTATTGGCAGACTCAACAGCCTTGGTTTCTCAAATGACTGCCTCAACTACTTTTCCTGTTGTCCGGACGTCTGGCAGTCTCTATGGGATGCCACAGGGTTCAATTCTTGGGCTGACTCTTTTCTCTGTATACATCAATGGTGTCGCTCTTGCTGCTGGTGATTCTCTGATCCACCTCTACGCATACAACTCCATTCATTATACTTCTGGCCCTTCTTTGGACACTGTGTTAGCTAACCTCCAGACAAGCTTCAATGCCATACAACTCTCCTTCCGTAGCCTCCAACTGCTCTTAAGTGCAAGTTAAACTAAATGCATGCTGTTCAACTGATCACTGCCCGCACCTGCCCTCCCATCTAGCATCACTACTCTGGACGGTTCTGAATTAGAATATCTGGACAACTACAAATACCTAGGTGTCTGGTTAGACTGCAAATTCCCCTTCCAGACTCACATTAAGCATCTCCAATCCAAAATTAAATCTAGAATTGGCTTCGTATTTCGCAACAAAGCATCCTTCACTCATGCTGCCACACATACCCTCGTAAAACTGACTATCTTACCGATCCTTGACTTTGGTGATGTCGTTTACAAAATAGCTTCCAACACACTACTCAGCAAATTGGATGCAGTCTATCACAGTGCCATCTGTTTTGTCACCAAAGCCCCATATACTACCCACCACTGCGACCTGTATACTCTCGTTGGCTGGCCCTCGCTTTATATTCGTCACCAAACCCACTGGCTCCAGGTCATTTATAAGTCTTTGCTAGGTAAAGCTCCCGCCTTATCTCAGCTCACTGGACACCATAGCAGCACCCACCCATAGCACGTGCTCCAGCAGGTATATTTCACTGGTCATCCCCAAAGCCAATTCCTCCTTTGGCCGCCCTTCCTTCCAGTTCTCTGCTGCCAAAGACTGGAACAAATGGCAAAAATCACTGAAGCTGGAGATGCATATCTCCCTCACTAACTTTAAGCATCAACTGTCAGAGCTTATAGATTTTTGCACCCATCTGTAAATAGCCCACCCAACTATCTCATCCCCATATAGTTTTTTTTTGTTTTGTTTTTTTGCTCCTTTGCACCCCAGTACCTCTACTTCAACATTCATCTTCTGCACATCTGTCACTCCAGTGTTTAATTGCTAAATTGTAATTATTTCGCCACTATGGCCTATTTTGTGCCTTACCTCCCTAATCTTACCTTATTTGCACACACTATATATAGACTTTTCTATTGTGTTATTGACTGTACGTTGTTTATTCCATGCGTAACTCTGTGTTGTTGTTTGTGTAACATATCTTGGCCAGGTCGCAGTTGTAAACAAGAACTTGTTCTCAACTGGCCTACCTGGTTAAATAAATAAAACAGTCTATGCAAATGTAAGCATAGTATATTGCTTGCAGAGGCAAGTGCATAGTCAAGCTAAGAGCGAGAGATAGCATCATCATGGACGGCAGAAAGGGAACGTAAATGGACGTCGGAGTGGGAAAACAACATGATTAAAAAGGGAGGATTTACAGTGAGTAAAGGACAGGACATATTTTCAACTGTGAAGACAAACTTTGGAATTAAAAACTGCTAAATAAGCGAACTTGAGAATGAAACGTCAGTGAGTGATGTGAATGAAGATCATGTGAATGAGGAAAATATTGCTGTGGCAGAAGAGGACGTTGCTGTGATTGAGGACAATATTGAAGTGAGTGACATGAGCCAATTGAGAAACTGAACAGCTGGATTTGTTGGAAACATTGGCCAGTTTGATGAAAGTGTTGAGAAGTGGAGCTCATATGCAGAATAGTTAGAATTTTTTGTTTTTACAAATTATATTGATCAGGACAACATTTTATGGGGCAAAATGTATTTAATTTACTACACAGCCAGCTACAGCCAGACAGGCCGGTTAATAAGGGGATATTGTGGAAATACTGAAAGGACACTATTCACCAAAACTACTAGTTATTGCTGAAAAGTTCCACAGAAGAAATCAAGAAGGGGGAGAATCAGTGACAGTGTTTGCTGCACCAAATCAACTATCAGTGCATTGGTGAGTTTAATGATGTTCTAAGTGACACCATTAGAGACAGACATGTATGTGGGCTACGGAGTGAAACTACACAAAAAAGACTATTGACTGAAAGTAATCTGACCTTGGCAAGGGCCATTGATGTCAGTGTCTCCATGGAACTAGCTGCCAAAGAAACTCAGAAGTTGAGTTCATCAGGAAAAGTGCAGAGAGTTGCAACTGAAAATCAGAGACAGGGAAATCAAGGCACGTGCTTCCACTGTGGCAAAGTAGGACATAAGGCATCTACATGCAGGTGTAAGGACATGGGTTGCCGAGCCTGTGGTAAAAAGGGCCAGATCGAACTGGTTTGCAAAAAAAAAGCTCAGAGAAAACGTCAAGGACTGAAAACAAGCAAGAGACATTCTATTGCTCACGCTGTTGAGCAAGAGAACACAGAGGTGAATGACACACCAGCCGAGGAAAACACACTGAAGATACTGACTGTTACTGGGAGGCTGCACGGCTACTGTGTCTCTCCCTTACTAGAGGGACCGTCAGTGCATATGGAGTTCGACACAGGGGCAGCTGTATCGCTTGTGTCACAGTCTACAAAAAGAAACTGAAACACTGCCCACTTCAGCCAACCCACATTGTGTTAACCCATATTCTAAACGCTGTCTAAACCAGGGGAGAAGGGGGTGGGAGGGGTATTACTAAGCTATATGGAATTGTTTTCGGGAAGGTCACGCAAAGATGTCCGTGCCCCCACGGGAACCTAATTAGCATAATACCAAATTCATCCATAACAATCTGTCACTCTATGATGGAGATATACTGAATGTATATGTTTTAATCTGATGCGTCTTAATCTACCGCATCCGCCTGTGTAACACTTCCACAGTCACGTTGAAAGGTGACAGAGCTAGAGTGGTGTTTGTCAGACCATGGGACATTCCAACGTCATCTGTAGAGTCCGAACTGTTTGACCTACAACTATTATTACCCCTCTATGGAAACATCAGACTCTCGCGAACACAATGTTCTTCTCCATTTTGCTCTACAACCCACGCAAAAGCCTAAATCGGGATTTGTCTAAAGTCGGTACAGCCGATCTGCCAACTTCTGTCTGTAGGGTTCGAACAGCTACACGCTGATATGAATCATCTTTGTAAAGGTGAGATTCTCACGAACACGTACATGGCGGGCATTTAGCTGTAGGACTCCCTTCAGACCTCACAAGACGCATCTGAATGTCCCCCGGTACCAGTTGAAAATATTAATAAAATATAAGTATGTATGGAGACAGTTTAGTGACAAAAACAAGGGGATCCTCAGTGGTGTTGTGATCTAAGACACTGCATCTCAGTGCAAGAGGCATCACTGCAGTACCTGGTTCAAATCCAGGCTGCATTACATCTGACTGTGATTGGGAGACTCATAGGGTGGTGCACAGTTGGCCCAGTGTTGTCTGGGTTTTGCTGGGGTAGGACATCACTGTAAATAAGAACTTTGTCTTAACTGACTTGCCTGGTTAATAAATAAATAAAACACTTTTTTTACAAATGTTTCCTGATCTTTCTTATATCTGTCAGATATAGGATAGATACTTTAGAACAAACTTCCTTTAGATTTTTTTTTGGGGGGGCCGGATCGTACCCTTTTATTTCAATTTTCACCTAACATTCCCAAATGTAAATGCCTGTAGTTCAGGACCTGAAGCAAGGATATGCATATTCTTGATACCATTTGAAAGGAAACACTTTGAAGTTTGTGGAAATTTAAATGAATGTAGAAGAATATAACACATTAGATCTGGTAAAATATAATACAAAGACAAAACATGATTTTTTTGTTGCTGTTCCTTTATCTTTGAAATGCAAGAGAAAGGCCATAATGTACTATTCCAGGTTAGAAGCAATTTAGAATTTGACCACTAGATGGAAGCAGTGTGTGTGCAACATTTGAGTCTGATTCAATGAACTATTGTGTTTCTGTTCAAGACTGCCCAAACGTGTCTAATTGGTTTAGTAATATATTTAAGTTCATAACTGTGCACTCTCCTCAAAAATAGCATTGTATTATTTCACTGTAATAGCTACTATAAATTGGACAGTGCAACTAGATTAACAACAATTTAAGCTTTCTGCCCATATCAGATATGTCTATGTCACGGGAAAGTTACTTACAACCTCATGCTAATCATATTAGCCTACGTTAGCTCAACCGTCCCGTGGGGGGGACACCGATCCCACTGAGGTTAATCCAATATGTCATAAAAATGTGTTAATTCATGTATTTTTATGGGCTAATAGCAGAAGTGCAACATACTGTACATATATTTTTTTAATACTTCAAGGGGTCTTATAATTAAAAATCAAATAGCAAAATAAGGTAAAAAATAAGGTCAACAATATTTTTTTTTATACTTCTATACTTCTTGTGTAGTGTTTTCGACTTGGGCTGGCCTGGCCTTCTGGGCAAGGAAGTGAAAGTCACTTGCAAGCTAACTTTACAGCCACCAGAAACAAACACAGAGCAGACGAAGCCAACAAGTTAGCTAACTTGTTTGCAGACAAACTATTCTAATAGCATAGACAACAGAAACAAGCATCATTCTTGGTTCTTGGAACTGAATCAACTCAATGCCAAAAGAGAAGAAGAAGCAAGACAAAGACTGTTCATTACAAATCCAGAAACAGGAAGAACAATGCAAATAATTTTGAAAGGTGGAAAGTGAAAGGTTTGGTTGAATTTTTAGCCTACTAGCTGTCTTAGCTGGTAACCTTAGTGTGTTCAATGTTAAAGCTAACTAACAAAGGCTACTTAGCTAGCTAACATCTTCTGTATTCAAACTGTTTTGTACTCAAAGGAGTCTAACGATAGCATCATGTAGCTAAACTGCATAAACCCCACAAGGTGTCCAATGCCTTTATTTAAACTAGCTAATGTAAGCTAGCAAAAGCGAGATATGCAGATTCTTTGACATGATAGTGTGTTTGGTTTGCAGATGATAGTGCTAGCTAGTTGCCTGGAAGGAGCAGGAAGCTGCCTAGTGGTGGCAATTCAGCAGCTTGATGGTCTGGAGGCAATCTGACAGTTTTTGCCATGATGCTCCTATACTGTCTGAGTCATAGAGGCGGGGAGAACAGGCCGTGGCTCGCGTGGATCAGGTTCTTGATGATCTTCATGGTCTTCCTGCTATGTCTGGTGTTGTAGATGTCCTGGAGGGCAGGCAGTGTGCACCCAATAGTGCGTTGGCTGAGCGTACCACCTTCTTTAGAGCCTTGCGGTCAGCAGCAGTGGAGTTACTGTACCAGGCTGTGATGCAACTTGACAGTATGCTCTCAATGGTACTCTGTGAGGACCTTCGAGGACAGGCCAAATTTCTTCAGCCTCCTCAGGTTGAAGAGTCACTGTTGTGCCTTCTTCACTACTGTGTCCATGTGGTTTGACCATTTCAGTTCCTCAGAAATGTGTACGCAGAGGAACTTTACATTTTTGACCGTCTTCACGGCGGCCAGTTGATGTGGATGGCGGCATGCCCTGCATGGTTCCTCCTGGAGTCCACAATCAGCTCCTTTGTTTTGATGATGTTGAGGGTCAGGTTGTTTACCTGGCACCACACTGTCAAAGTGCCTACTTCCTCTCTGTAGGCCATCTTGTTGTTGTTGGTAATCAGGCCTACTACTATCGTGCCGTCAGCTAACTACAGAGGGTTCCCTACAGATTCAATGGTTGTAAAGCTGGGGAGTTGCCGAGCCATAATAAAGAGATGCTCTGCTTTTTTGATGCCACACTCCAAAAAGCAAGTTCTGCAGGCTCTAGATTTGTCTAATCTTTATTATTGTCCAGTCGTGTGGTCGAGTGCTGCAAGGAAATAACTAGTTAAGCTGCAGCTGGCCCAGAACAGAGCAGCACATTTAGCTCGTAATTGTAATCTGAGGGCTGATATAAATACTATGCACGCCAGACTGTCTTGGCTAAGAGTTGAGGAGAGACTTACTGCATCAATTTTTCTTTTTACAAGAAACATTCATGTGTTGAAACCCCCAAATTGTTTGCATAGTCAACTTACACACAGCTCTGACACACACACACACTTATCCCACCAGACATGCCACCAGGGGTCTTTTTACAGTCCCCAAATCCAGAACAAATTCAATTAATTGTACAGTATTATATAGAGCCCTTATTGCTTGGAACTTCCTTCCATCTCATATTGCTCAAATAAACAGCAAACCTGGTTTAAAAAAATCAGATAAAGCAACACCTCACGGCACAACGCCTCTCTCCTATTTGACCAAGATAGTTTGTGTGTATGCAGTGATATGTAGTCTACGTGTGCCTTTCATTTTTTTTATATAGTTCTGTCCTTGAGCTGTTCTTGTCTATTAACGTTCTGTGTTATGTAATTCTGTATTATGTTTAATGTTTGTGTGGTCCCCAAGAAGAGTAGCTGCTGCTTTTGCAAAAGCTAATAGGGTTCCTAATAAAATACCAATACCAATAACGCTCTGTATTGCAGACATTAAGTTCATTTCTGTGCCATATTTTTGGCAGTTTTACTTGAGTGACTTATTTGAAACAGGATGAATGCTTTGGAATTATGTTATTCTGTACAGGCATCATTCTTTTCACTCTTTCATTTAGGTTAGTATGGTGGAGTAACTACAATGTTGGTCCCTCCTAATTTTTCTCCTATCACAGCCATTGAACTCTGTAACTGTTTTAAAGTCATTGTTGTCCTCAATCCCTGAGTGGTTTCCTTCCTCTCCGGATTTGAAGGTTTAAAATGCAATGTATTTGTTTTACCCATCTACCAATAGTTGCCCTTCTTTGATAGGCATTGGAAAAACTCCCTGGTCTTTGTGGTTGTATCTGGGTTTGAAATTCTGATCATTGTGCGCACAGAGATGAGGTAGTTAGAGACAAATCATGTTAAACACTATTATTGCACACAGAGCGAATCCATACTTATTATGTGACTTATTAATCCTTTTTTTTTACTCCTGAACCTATTTATGCTTGACATAACAAAAGGGTTGAATACTTAATGACTCAAGACATTTCAGCTTGTGAATGAATTTGTATTTTTTTTTTTTTACATAATTCCACTTTAACTTTCTGGGGTATTGTGTGTAAGCCAGGGACCCCAAATCAGAATTTAACAGATGTTTAATTCAGGCTGTTAGACATCAAAATGTGTAAAAAGTCAAGCGGTGTGAATACTTTTCGAAGGAACCTGCTCTCTTTTAGGTGAGACCATGGCCAGAACAGTTGAAGTCAGAAGTTTACATATACTTAGGTTGGAGTAATTAAAACTCGATTTTCATCCACTCCACCAATTTCTTGTGAACAAACTATATAGTTTTGGCAAGTCGGTTTGGACATCTACTGTGAACATGGCACAAGTAATTTTTCCACAATTGTTTACAGGCAGATTATTTCACTTATAATTCACTGTATCACAATTCCAGTGGGTCAGAATTTTACATACACTAAGTTGACTGTGCTTTTAAACAGCTTGGAAAATTCCAGAAAATGACATCATGGCTTTAGAAGCTTCTGATAGGCTAATTGACATCATTTGAGTCAATTGGAGGTGTACCTGTGGATGTATTTCAAGACCTACCGCTTTGCTTGACATCATGGGAAAATCAAAAGAAATCAGCCAAGACCTCAGAAAAATAAATTGTAGCATTTTATGTTTTAAGAGTAGCCTAGTGGTTAGAGTGTTGGACTGGTAACCGGAAGGTTGCAAGTTCAAAACCCCTGAGCTGACAAGGTACAAATCTGTCGTTCTGCCCCTGAACAGGCAGTTAACCCACTGTTCCTAGGCCGTCATTGAAAATAAGAATTTGTTCTTAACTGACTTGCCTAGTAAAATAAAGGAAAAATAAAAATAAATAAAACATTTAAATGAGTTTGATGTTTTCCCACAGTGCCAACAACCCCCACAGACTAGACGTTGTCCCTCCTGTCCCACTACTAACCCATCAAGAGTTTCTCCTGGAACATTGGTGCAAGGGGCATGCGAGGAAACTTTTGTTCATACAGAATGGTAGAAATGATGCTCATTACAATTATTTTCCCTTTTCCTGAGGAAACTTTATGAATTAATACACAATTACGTTGAGTTGGAATCAATACTATGAAAACTAGATTTGGAAATGCCATTGACAGGAGATCTTTAATATCAATAGCAGTCAATTATGAATTGTCACCTTATTCAAGTTGAATCAGCAATACACAAATTGGCTTATTATTTATTTACTAAATACCGAAGTAATCACACAGAATTACATTTCCATACACAGGATAGATAATGGGCTATCCCGATATGACGGCTGGTTACACAAAGGAAGGGAGTTGTGTTTGAATGAAAGAGCGGGAAGACTGAGGGAGCTTGAGAAGCTATGCTACCGTAAATACAGAATCTTATGCATTCTAAAAACTGCCCATTCGGAAAAGGAAAATGCAAGATATATACTTACTCTGAGCTGCACTTCAATAGATGGGTCGAAGATGGAAGACTGGTTTACCCAACAGAGATCACCGTTGTCCTTTGAAGAGTCTTTCTGGTCGTAGTGTTGTAGAGCGGATACCTTAAAGTACCCTGTCGTTCTTCTGAGATTGTCAGTCCTTTCCTAGGCCACATATGTTTACAGCTGCAGCTGATAACTCACCGTCTCGGATGTATCACTTCTTTAGTGAATATTCGTTTAAAGTTCCCACCAAATTGCCATGATCAGCTCGCGCTGTATTCTGGCAGGTCTAGTTGAAATTCACCATTCCAGCGTGGTGATCGTTACCTCCACCTTGAAATTCACCCCTTTAAACGTTAGGACAGTAGTGCTGACATTTCTAGATCTAAATGTTAATTTTGTCATGTTGTAGTTGAAATGAGCCATTTTAAAAGTACTGACACCAGTCCTCACGTCATCGGGAACTGAGGTTGACTTCCGTCAACGGGCTTTTGTACTGGGGGAGAGAAGTGCGTGTTGTATAGTTCCCAACAATTGTCTGTTCACTTCGGTGTGGCCACTGACTGGGCCCACGTTTAATATGAAACAATTCTCTTATTTAGGAGACTAAAATTACATTTAATCTTTTCACAAATAGTTTCTTATTTAAATATTTATATTACACAACAATTCCATGTGAATCTGATAACTAGAATGTGTAGACCTCCCAATATACATTTTATGTCATCCAATCATCAGATATTATGTCCCAGACAAAAACAGATCTGACATCATATTCTTTAAGTGCCAAAGGACACTTTCAACTTTTTGAGAAAGGGAAATATTATTCCATTCCCCAAACTTTTGACGTTACCATGCTTTCTCTGCAGTATCACAAGACTTTCCAAGAGTCCATTCTGTAGAGTGGACAGAAAGGGGGGAAAGGTATTTATGGGGGGTCATAAACCTCACCCAACATCATGACACCACATAAATCTGTTATGTAAAAATCTACATGTTTTTAGTTTAAATCACAATTTAACACTTTACATGGTAAAAGTGACTGTTAAAAAATAAGATTGACAATTACAACTGAACTTTTGCAGAACTGAAATGAAACACACACAAGGCAAAACTTGGGTGACCAAATGTCCCGGATTGTGTGGTACAGTTCTGCATTTTGGCCCTTTGTCCCAGGTCCTGTAACCAAACAATCATGTCACGCTTTTTATCAACAAATTCAAACTAATTTAGAGAAAAAGATTGATTTGTCTCAGTCAGACTTTCCAACCTGTGTCTTGCAGTCACATTGTGCTTCTGGAAATATGTATTATAAGGATGTGGTACTGGTGATTGTGGCACACTTCTCCAATCGTTGTTGAGGTCTGATATACTGTCATCAACCAATATCATGTTTCTCAAATCCTTTTCGACTAAACATGAAAAGGATTTGAACATGAACGCAACTTGTAAAGTGTAGGTCCCATGTTTCATAAAACGTCCCAGAAATGTTCCATACACACAAAAAGCAGAAATGTGTTTACGTCCCTGTTAGTGAGAATTTCTCCTTTGCCAAGATAATCTATCCACCTGACAGGTGTGGCATATCAAGAAGCTGATTAAACAGCGTGATCATTACACAGGTGCAACTTGTGCGGGGGACAATGAAAGACCACACTAAAATGTGCAGTTTTGTCACACAATACAATGTCACAGATGTCTCGAGTTTTGAGGGAGTGTGCAGAGCTGTTGCCAGAGAATTGAATGTTCATTTCAAATCAAATTGTATTGTATTAGTCACATGCGCTGAATACAACAGGTGTGGACCTTACGAGCCCTTAACCAACAATGCCGTTTTAAGAAAATAAAGTTAATTTGAAAATTATCTTTGTTTGGTGATTGGCAATGTTTTTTGCACTTCGCTTGCTCTTAACTGTCTGTTTGAAAATAATGTGTGTGAAACATTGTTGCATTTAAACTTTAGATTACTGGTTACTTGTGTGCTAAACATAATAAAAAATATGTTTGCAATAGGAAGTAATAGTTACTTTACTGGCCTATTATGAATGGGTTGCTTTTACCAGCATGTGGTTTGTGATGTTCTCTTTCTATCTGCCATGTCTACGTGTTTTACAAAAAGTGCTCTCTCCTACACGGAGTGTGCAGATTACGGTCACTGTCTTTTCATCACCATGAGCCTGTCACCTTTGATGTGTCGCTGTTGTCATTGGCGATAGTGATGGTGTTAGGCTACAACAGGTTGTTTAAGCGGTTGTTGTTGTTGTTGCTTATCACATTATTCCAAGCCGGACATGTGAGTGACAGCCCGATGCGTGGCTCAGGCCTGTTTGTTTGATTAATTCATGATGTCATCAAAAATCATAGGTACTTCTGCATTAGATCTAGAGATAATGTGGTTTGCATTAAGTATTTTTTTATTTATTTTTTCAAGTTTTTGAAGATTTTGAAGATTTTTTCACGCCTAAAGGCCTAGGTCCAATAGTCATGGTACGCCACTGAGTACATGGGATAGTTGTCATCACTAATTATGTTAGTGAAAAGTAATCGGACTAATTGCAGGGGTCAGCTTTCCAAACACAACGGTTTCAGACGCATAATTCACTGCAATTTGGGCTGGATCGATGGAGGTGTGAAACAATTAAATAATGCAATAAACAAAGATTGTATCTAAAAGCACAAAGTAATCACACACAATCATGACAGTTGCTTTATTTAGCGTGCACGATGCGATGCGGCAGCAGCTTTTTGGTATAATGATCAGTGTCATTACATGCATTCAGCAGCATTAGCCCTATTCCCCCAGTGATTGAGGATGCACACACACAAACGCACAGACACACACACATCTCATTGGTTGGTGCACCTGGGCACTAGCACAGAGCGGAGTGTGTTAACGTTGTTGGTCGTTGAGGAGAGGCGAGAGGGCAAAGGGATGTGCTGCTGTAATGCATTTACTAATAACTGTTTATTATTGTTCGATCCCCAGGGTAGCACTTTATGGAAATTACTGTTTTTGTAGGGGAAGGGTCATACAGTGTGATTTGAAAATGAGCTTTGGGGATTTTTAGCCACTGTGTCCACCTTGCTGTTTTACATAGTGTACTCTTGCTTGAAGTGTACGTAAATGAACAAAAAAGGTTTCACATTCATATGGTGGACAACATACATGCCTTTTACTCACCCCAAAAAATTGTATTTACATGTGGCTTTTTTCCATGGAAATATTATGTGTCTCAAAAATGGATTATTATGTGGTTGTAACACAAAACAGGGAAAAATGAACCAACAAGTTAAGCATTTACAAATGACCGTACTGACAGATATTCAAACAAGTCACTAGATATATGAGGATTCCCTGGCTTGCTTCAACACTTTTTCTTGTTTCTGACAGTCTTGATGACTATAGTTTGTTTGATTTAGGGGAGAGAGAAGACATGCTGCAATGGTGCTTGGAAACATCAGCATAACTTGGTCAACCTCTGCATATCTTTGTGCACTTGAATGACAAGCGTTGGTAAATTCACTGACCTCAAAGTGAGAAAATCTCTGAAGCTAATCCTTCCATTTCAGATCCAAACTCCAGTGGTTTTGGCTCAAGATATGTTTTTTTTTGTCTGTCTGGGGTGTCTACAGGAGAATCCATACCATGGCCCAGAGAGGAGAGTCTCACAAACGTTGGGACTAACCTGGCCCAACCAAGAATGGCCTCATTGACCACATTGGAACTGTGTGGAACTGCACCAGACTACCTTGGACTCCCATAGACTTCACAGCACTACCTCAGCTCTATGGGGAACAAATACATTTCCATTGTGTGATACTGGGAGAGAGGCAGAGGGAAATGAAAAAAAAGATGTATTAAGAGTAGGAAAAGAGATGATCGAGAATGGTGGGATGGACGAATAGAGAAAGAGACATGTAGCGGGAGAAAGAGAGGTGGAGAAAGAGATGGAGGGACAGAGAAGAGGAAGCTGGCAGGCTGGTGGGGGGAGACAGCTATGGAGTAGTGACGCTAGGCAGCCAGTAGAACTGTAATTAATGAACAAGTTTCTAATGATTAACTTTTATTAAGCTATACTCCTGAGTCCGCCAGCCGCCAGGTAATGAGAGTGGCCTGGAGAGGAGAAAGCACTCTCCACTCACTCCCACTGCTCCACAGCCACTCATAAAACTGCCTCACACACACCCATAAAACAGCACCCTACTTTACAAGGCCTACAGCTGTGTATTCCCTGCTGCTAATGAAGGGATATTGTTCAGCACTTTATGTGTAAACATTGGTATGTTACGCCACCAAGAACCCATTGAACATGATATGCAGTAAGGTTTTTTTGTATCCTCTTGTTAAAAATGTCAAAAAGTAGAACAACGACGAGACATGGCTTCGGTGGTGACTCAGTAAGTGATTCCAAAAACAAGCATTTCTTTCACCCTTTCTCAGTATTTAAATTTGTTCCCGCAAGTAGGCCTACTTGCGAAAATATTATATAATATTTGTTATTACTGAGTGATAACGAAAAAGGTGAAGGTATACAGTGCATATGGAAAGTATTCAGACCCCTTAATTTTTTCACATTTTGTTACATGACAGCCTTATTCTAAAATATAATAAATATTTTTTCCCCCTCACCAATCTACACAAAATACCCCATAATTGTAAGGGTTTTCCACAGCATAACACGGTGCCTGCCCGGTCTCTCTAGCCCCCCGGTAACCACAGGAAGTTGACGCAGGTCTCCTACCTGACGTCGCCATACTCCTTGTGAGCCACCCCCCCCAATAAATTTTTGGGGCTGACTCTCTGGCTTCCTTCCGCGCCGCTGTGCTTGCTTCGCCAACCTCATTCTCTCGTAACCTTCCGCACACTGCTCCATCGAATCCCAGGCGGGCTCCGGCACTCTCCCTGGGTCGACCGCCCACCTGTCTATCTCCTCCCAAGTTGTATAGTCCAGATTCTGCTCCCATGTCCCGAAATCCTGACCTCGCTGTTGCTGTTGTCTCTGTTCCTTCTCCTGCTGCTGCTTTTGCTGTTGCCCGTTACCACGCCGCTTGGTCCTGTTGTGGTGGGTGATTCTGTAAGGGTTTTCCTCTGGTGAAGGAGAAGCGGACCAAAATGCAGCGTGGTGGTTATTCATGTTCTTTAATAAAGGAACTAGACATGAAATAACTAACAAAACAATAAATGTGAAAACCTAAACAGTCCTATCTAGTGCAGACACAGAGACAGGAACAATCACCCACAAACACACAGTGAAACCCAGGCTACCTAAATATGGTTCCCAATCAGAGACAATGACTAACACCTGCCTCTGATTGAGAACCATATCAGGCCAGACATAGAAATAGACAAACAAGACATCCAACATAGAATGCCTACTCAGATCACACCCTGACCAACCAAAACATATAAACATACAAAGCAAACTATGATCAGGGTGTGACAATAATGACAAAGCAAAACAGGTATTTAGAAATGTTTGCATGCTACAAGCTTGGCATACATGTATTTGGGGAGTTTCTCCCATTCTTCTCTGCAGATCCTCTCAAGCACTGTCAGGTTGAATGGGTAGCATCATTGCACAGCTATTTTCAGGTCTCTCCAGAGATGTTCAAGTCCGGTCTCTGGCTGGGCCACTCAAGGACATTCAGAGACTTGTCCCAAAGCCACTCCTGCTTTGTCTTGGCTGTGTGCTTAAGGTCATTGTCCTGTTGGAAGGTGAACCTTCAGCCCAATCAATTTGTAGAAACACAAAGGATGATCAATGGAAACAGGATGCACCTGAGCGCAATTTCGAGTCTCATAGCAAAGGGTCTGAATACTTATGTAAATAAGTTATTTCTGTTTATTATTTTTAATAAATTTGCAAACATTTCAAAGGACCTGTTTTCACTTTGTCATTATGTGAGTATATTGATGAGGGAACAAAATGATTAATCCATTTTAGAATGAGGCTGAAACGTAGCAAAATGTGGAAAAATGGAAGGGGTCTGAATACTTTCTGAATGCACCATAAACATGCTGTTGGACTTTTTAATCTCAACCCAGATTTTTTTTTAAACCTAAACTAAACCTAAACAATACACTTTACAACTGCCCTTACAAAACTTTTAAAGGCTGTGGCCAGGGATGCATAGACCAAATGTTGTGATCGTCCAGGCTCAAACTCACCAGGACGCACGGCTTTTTCAAAATGATCTCTTACCAAATATAATAAAGAGAAATCCTGCCTGCTAAAACCTTTCACTAGCAATATCCGAACACCTTAAGCATACAGCATGGAGTCTCATCCAGGTGGCTTTAGGCCCAGTGTGTCAGCTAGCGGGTCGGCTGGCCAACGTTATTAGAATGACATCTGTTTACATGTCCTATGCTCCATAGCATATAATACCATGGCAACCACCCTCTCTCTACCTCAGCAGTTCTTAGAGTTCCTCTATGAAGACTGAAGATGCCTCACTCTGAAATGAGCTGTGGATGGCTACTCACCTCACACAGGAAAACAGAGAGATATTGAGGGGAGGGGTGTGGGATAATTAGAGAGGGTTAAATATAAATCAGAGCGTTAGCAAGAGCGAAGGAAAGGGAGAAAGATAGTGGTCTAAATTCAGTGCATTCTGGAAGTATTCAGACTCATGAACCTTTTCCACATTTTGTTGCATTACAGCCTTATTCTAAAATTGATTAAATTGTTGTTCCCCCCTCATCAATCTCCACACAATATACCATAATTACAAAGCAAAAACAGGTTTTTAGATTTATTTGCAAAAAAAATGTATAAATAAATATCACATTTACATAAGGATTCAGGCCCTTTACTAGATACTTTGTTGAAGTACCTTTGGCAGCAATTACAGCCTCAAGTCTTCTTTGATTTGACACTACAAGTGTGGCACATCTGTATTTGGGGAGTTTCTCCCATTCTTCTCTGCAGATCTTCTCAAGCTCTGTCAGGTTGGATGGGGAGCATCGCTGCACAGCTATTTTCAGGTCTCTTCAGAAATGTTCGATCGAGTTCAAGTCCAGGCACTGACGGGGCCACTCAAGGACATTCGGAGACTTGTCCTGAAGCCACTCCCGCATTGTCATGGCTGTGTGCTTAGGGTCATTGTCCTGTTGGAAGGTGAACCTTCAGCCCAGTCTAAGGTCCTGAGCGCTCTGGAGTAGGTTTTCATCAAGGATATCTCCGTACTTTGCTGCGCTCATCTCTCCCTCAATCCTGACTAGTCTAGCAGTCCCTGCCACTGAAATACATCCCCACAGCATGATGCTGTGAAGTGAAGTGACACTTGGCATTCAGTCCAAAGTGTAAAATCTTAGTTTCATCAGATTACAGGATCTTTTTTCTCATGGTCTAAGAGTCTTTAGGTGCCTTTTGGCAAACTCCAAGCGGGCTGTCACAGGCCTTTTGCTAAGGAGTGGTTTCTGTCTGGCCAGTCTGCCATAAACGCCTGAATTGTGGAGTGCTGCAAAGATGGTAGTCCTTCTGGAAGGTTCTCCCATCTCCACAGAGGAACTCTGGAGCTCTGTCAGAGTGACCATTGCATTCTTGGTCACCTCCCTGACCAATGCCTTTTTCCCCGATTTCTCAGTTTGGCCGGGTGGCCAGCTCTAGGAAGAGTCTTGGTGGATCCAAACTTCTTCCATTTAAGAATGATGGCGGCCACTGTGTTCTTGGCGACCTTCAATGCTGCAGACATTTTTGTTCTACCCTTCTCCAGATCTGTGCCTCGACACAATTCTGTCTCGGAGCTCTACGGACAATTCCTTCGACCTCATGGCTTTATTTTTTGCTCTGACATGCACTGTCCACTGTGGGACCTTTATATAGACAGGTTTGTGCCTTTACAAATCATGTCCAACGAATTGAATTTACCGCAAGTGGACTCCAATCAATTTGCGTAAACATCTCAAGGATGATCAATGGAAACAGGAGGCATCTGAACTCAATTTCAAGTCTCATATCAAAAGTTTGAATACCTATGTAAATAAGGTATTTATTTTAATACATTTGAAAAAATGTCTAAACCTGATTTCACTTTGTCGTTATGGGGTATTGTGTATAGATTGATGAAAAAAAAATGATTTAATCAATTTTAGAATAAGGCTGTCACGTAAAAAAAAATGTGGAAAAAGGGAAGGGGTCTGAATACTTTCCGAATACACTGTTTACCTGCATTTCTGTCTATTGTGCTCTCTATGTCAAATCAAATAAAACTTTATTTGTCACATGCGCCGAATACGACAAGTGTAGACCTTACCGTGAAATGCTTACTTACAAGTCCATAACCAACAGTGCAGTTCAAGAGCGGTTAAGAAAATATTTACCAAATACACTAAAGTAAAAAAATTAGAAAAAGTTACACAATACAATAATATTAACAAGGCTATATACAGGGGGTACCGGTGCTGAGTCAATGTGTGGGGGTACAGGTTAGTCGAGTTAATTTGTACATGTCGGTAGGGATTAAGTGACTGTGCATAGATAATAAACAGCGAGTAGCAGCAGTGTACAAAACAAATGGAGGAGGGGGGTCAATGTAAATAGTCCGGTGACCATTTGATTAATTGTTCAGCAGTCTTATGGCTTGGGGGTAGAAGCTGTTAAGGAGTCTTTCCCAGTCTTTCTATCACATTACCTCTTTATCCAACTGTCCATCTTTCCACCCGTCTACTTTTACTCCTCCTGCGGCCCCGCCTTCCTCTCTTGCATATACACAGAGCTTCTCTGTATAACAATATGACAATGCGGTAGACCAAGCATACGGAGCATTACAGGAGCTTAACGGTAGCATCAGTTATCCAGCACCACTGAGGGGCTGAGGGACCGGGGAGGGTAGAGGGTTGCATGCAGATATCAGTATTGCATCAGCTGATGTGACAAAAGATCACATCAGAGAGCGGGAACCACTGTCTGGCAGCTTAACATGAATCTGAATATGGACGCTAACACTCTGTCCGTTTAACATGATTGTGCATTGTGCATTTCCAAATATACTGAATATCTATTTTGACATCAACGATAGACTGAAATACAATGGGGATGTTATCGAGTGCTTCCATACCTTTACGGACATTAGCTGTTTAAGCTTTTGATTACTGTCCTAGCCTGAAATCTACCGTGTATTACACATAGCTGTGGTTGGGTTCTGTTCGTATTTCTGAATATCTACGCTCTGGAAGCACAATGGTACTGGACTTCAGATGGATCAACCCACGACCTCCGTGGATTTGTATGACACTCGTGGGAAATTGAAAACCACTGCCATGAATGGTGCGCTGCTGCCATATCCGTGTGATGCACAAGCTAAAACCGTATTTCTCATTGATGGATTATTCCTCTGTGTCCAACGCGGCGTTATGTTGAAACATGAATGAAATCTAAATGAAATCTTAACTCGGTGTAAACGCAGCACTGCCTCCGTGGCTAACCTGAATTGCACGTGCAGCAAGGAAATCACAAAAGTGCAAAGTTTTTCGTAAAGGAGCTGTTCGCCACCTAACCGGTGTCTAATATAATATCCTGGATTATTAGCATCCCCCTATGTCACTAGTGGTCTGCATACAAAACAGTACATCCACTGGGTAAGCCAAGGCAGGCTATCTGTGGCTACTACGAAAGCATCAATCTGATAGACAGATGCAGTCGGTGTGGCTGTCAAGCACACAGTTAGTGTTATATACAGGCTTGTGGATGTCTGAGTGTTGCTATCTGGCCAATTCAAGAAGAGCAGCATTATACGCTCCTCTAACTGACTGCTCGGTCTAATCATCAATAAAGATTCTCACTCCCCTGTGGCCCCCGGACAGTTCTATTTCATCAGCTGGGGCTGAGAGAGAGAGAGTCCAGTGAGTTATACACCCACAACCAACACATTTATCATTGTCACGTCATTGGTGAAGACAATCACATCATAGGATACAGGGCAATACGTTCATAAAGTGTTAGTTATGTTATCGATAGTCTTAGAAACGGAATTAAATGACACACAAATTCAATGTTTTGAACCGAAAGGTCTCTTGCATATTGTGACGATATTGCAGCCTCTCATAGACTGTCCTGGAGAGATCTAGTTTAGTGAACCGTGAGTCCAAGATTGGGCCATAAGTCCAAGTTTATTGACTGCTCTTCTCATTATCACAAATCTGCTGCTGGCTTCAACAACTCACCACAGACATGGCTATAAAGTCTCCTCTTCTGTCAGGGTTTGTTTTTCTGTCTCTTTTCTCTTTTCCTTTTTTCTCTCCATCACTCTGAGAGACGATGAAAGCAATGAACCAGACCACAAGTCACACAGCTACGCTAGCTTGGCGATGTCGCTCCCATCCTCCATATTGACAAAAACAGGGATTTACACATATTAATGAATAATACACCACGACACCTAGGAAGAGGTCTGAGGAAAGAAGGATGGGAGGGATAGAGGGGGGGGGTTCACTCGGTATCAATTTAGTTGGTATTCCTCCGGGGATATGCTAATACCTCTGAGTAGCTGTGTTCCTTCTATTTTTGTGGCCAGTGTACCTTGTTAGGCTGTGGCCTCTTCAGTGGCAGCAAGGAGAGTGAGAGGGAGAAATAGACAAATAAATAAATAAAGGAGTGAAAAGGCAGAGAGGACGGGAGAGAGGAAGAGAGAGGGAGAGGGCTCGTACGGCAGCACCTTGACGCGGATGTACAGCTGCTTGCCGCGCGCCTGTCTCACCTTTCCCCTCGTCTGTCGTCTGACGCGTTTGATTCTCCGCATTCATACATCAATGAGCCGAGCATGCTGACACCTCATCTCACGGCCTACTTTGGGTACGAAGGCCCTGTTTTGCATATCACTACCCCCCCGAGAGAGGATGAGGGATGGCAAGAGAGAGAAATAGTTAAGGAGAGGGAGAGAAAGATGCAAAGCGAGAGTGAGAGTGAGAGAGAGAGAATGGGGGACATAGAGGACGAGGGATCGAGAGAATGGGAAATAAACTCTTCTTTATTCTTGCATCCCTTTTGAAATCCTTTTTTGACAGCTTTAGTTTGACCACCACTGGCCAGCAGAACAGAATATGACATTCCTATATTGTGTCAAATGAAGACAACTCCTCTTTAAACAGCTAATTATGACCAGCTAATTAGTGAGCATTTCTTACTTACAGTACTCTTCAGTAATGATTCTGCTTTCTACAGAGGAGCACACTTATTATAATCCTGGAACACATAGTTAGGATGGGGAGCCTGGCACATCCTCAGGACAATATGACAGATCCTCTGTTTTGATATGTATATTTTCTTGGGCTTATTTCTCATAGTTGCATGCTTGTTAGTTTTAATGGATTTTAGGGAAATATCTATAGCTTTGAAATCATATTGGCAAGTTCGAGAGCACATCAAGAACATTGGAGCATTGTGTTAACAATTGCAGTGTTGACTTTTGAAACTAGCCTTGCCTCTGTTTTTGATCCATGAGGAATGAATGGTAGCCTATAATGTAGGCTGGCTAAAATATTAGATGGTAAAAGTTACTGTATATCTTCATGTGCCTGATGTCTATATCATTGAGTGTTCATGATGAGTTTGTCAGGATTTGATGAGGGCGTAAACTGTGGTGACTGTGCTCCAGTGGCAAGTTTTCTCTGATTGGCGCTTTCATCCCCTTACCAGCCTTCCTGCACTAATTGTAAAATAAAACCTCTTATAGAGCAAAACAAAAAGTTTGGTGTGAGCAGAGGTGGCAGCAGTGGGAGGGGGGGATTAGTGGGTGGGTGATGAAGAGACAGGGATGGGGTGTGTGTGGTGAGGGGGTAAGTATGGGGGTGGGCTTTGAGGTGTTTGAGTCTGTATACGTATCATATGGATATCTGCCAAAGCTAATGTAATAAATTGATGTTTTCCCCAGCCTCGAGAGGGGGGAGGTCTGCCTTTTAAGTGGCGCAGGCTGTCATCTGTGTGCATGTGTGAGCGGGGAAGAGGGTGTGAATGTCACTTTGAACTGCACACTGCTGCACCGCTCCCCCTAATGAGAGAGGGGCTGCCTCCATGCCAGCCCAGGGGCCAAGGAGGAGACACCACCCTCCTGGCGCCCACCCCCCTTCATCCTACCTCACCATCCCTCCTAGGGCCTGACAGCCTCAGATAAATCAACCACTCCACACTCCTCCGCCCCGCCACCTCCCCATCCCGCTATCCCTCCTTCTGCCACCTGCAGTGGGAGGAGAGTGCACATTTTCCACAGAGAGAGGGAGAAAAGGAAGGAAGGAAGAAAGGAAGAGGGCTGGTTGTACACACCGGTTCGTAGAGTTCCTCCAAACTGGTCTGAAGTCAAAGTTTCTGGGAGACTTCCAGGATCTGGAACATTCCATAGCCTCAAGTCTACTTCACTGTGTGTGTGTGTGTGTGTGTGTGTGTGTGTGTGTGTGTGTGTGTGTGTGTGTGTGTGTGTGTGTGTGTGTGTGTGTGTGTGTGTGTGTGTGTGTGGTGTGCGGATTGCTCAATTATCAGTTGTTTTCCCTGTATGCGTTGTGGTGTCACCATTGTGAGATGAAATCCCTCCTCTGGATATTCCAGATGTGCGTAGGACAAAAGGTCCGGGGGTCACTGATCTGACGATCTTGATGCTAACGCTGTTAGCTATCTGGTGCAGAAGAGTCGCTCAGACTGCATTTCCGTACTGCTAACTGGCATGCAAGGGTAATTATACTGTTGGCTGGGTTTAGATGTGCTACTCGGAGTGTGAGGGGCAGGGGCACAGACAGGGGCATGAGCACAGGCAGGGGCACAAGCAGAACACCCAGGAGTGCACTGTAATTCCCCACCCTCCCTCTCCCTCTGTCAACTGGCTTAAACACCTCTAACCTGCAGGCCAATCCCAGGATGCAGCCGTCCATCCTCCATAGGTAATTGTGTTTACACACAAAATTGCATGCACTTGAACTCCCATGGTAATTGTTGTTGCATGAGATTGTATACTCATTAGTTATTCCTACCTAGTTAAAATAACACTACATGACCAAAAGTATGTGCTCGCCTAATATCTCATTCCAAAATCACTGTCATTACAATATGGAGTTGGTCCCCCCTTTGCTGATATAATAGCTTCCACTCTTCTGGGAAGGCTTTCCACTCGATGTTGGAACATTGCTGCGGGGACCTGCTTTCATTCAGCCAGAAGAGCATTAGTGAGGTCGGGCACTGATGTTGGGCGATTAGGCCTGGCTCGCAGTTGACGTTCCAATTCATCCCAAAGGCGTTCGATGGGGTTGCGTTCAAGGCTCTGTGCAGGCCTGTCAAATCTTTCCACACCAATCTCGACAAGCCATTTCTGTATGGACCTCACCTTGTGCACAGGGGCATTGTCCCAGACCCTTAATCCTCCTCCACCAAACGTTACAGTTGAGCAGATAGCGTTCTCCTGTCACCTGACTGCCAGATGGCGAAGCGTGATTCATCACTCCAGAGAATGCATGTCCATTGCCCAAATGGAGGCGAGCTTTACACCACTCCAGCCATTTCTTGGCATTGTGCATGGGGATCTTAGGCTTGTATGCGGCTGCTTTGTCATGGAAACCTATTTCCTGATGCTCCTGACAAAAAAAGTTATTGTGCTGACGTTACTTCCAGAGACAGTTTGGAACTCGGTAGTGAGTGTTGAAACCGAGGACAGACCATTTTTACGCACTACACGCTTCAGCACTCGCCGGTCACGTTCTGTGAGCTTGTGTGGATTACCACGTTGCTGTTGAGGAATTTTTGCTCCTAGATGTTTCCTCTTCACAATAACAGCCCTTAAAGTTGACAAGGGCAGCTCTAGCAGGGCAGAATTTGATGAACTGACTTGTTGAAAAGGTGGCCTCCTATAACGGTGTCACGTTGAAAGTCACTGAGCTCTCCAGTAAGGCCATTCTACTGGCAATGTTTGTCTATGGTGATTGCACGGCTGTGCGCTTGATTTTATACACCTGTCAGCAACGGGTGTGGCTGAAATAGCCGAATCCACTCATTTTAAGGGATGTCCACACACTTTTCTATATATAGTGCAGGTAGGAGCCCTAATCTGCTCTGTTCTTAAAGGGGCAGTGCAGTAAAAAAAAAAAAAAGATTTTCACTTAAAAAAAAGATATTTCCACGCTATGGGGGCAAAATAATACTCTGAAATTGTGAACATCATGATGTTTGAGAAAAAAATCCTGGAATGTCAGCCTATTCAGGTTGGATGGCGTTTTTGGCCCAGAATATGCCATTCATAGAACATTGCAAAGTGCTGTATATGGGACAATCTTTTGCACATTTTGACAGCGAGGAAACATAACACACACTTTAAATGCGGCCCACTGGGAAAGATAAGAATGACCCTCCTGGTCTAGACAATACTTTTCTCTGATCAAGGCTGTATATAGTGCATTCGGAAAGTATTCAGACCATTTCCCTTTTTCCACATTATGTTACGTTACAGCCCTGTTCTAAAATGGAATAACAAAAGAAAAATCGACACACAATACCCCATAATGATGAAGCAAAAACAGGATTTTCTAAATTTTTGCAAATGTATAAAACATTTTAAACATTATTTACAAAAGGTCTGAATACTTATTTAAGTAAGTATTCAGACCCTTTGCTTTGAGACATGAAATTGAGCTCAGGTGCATCTTGTTTCCATTGATCATCCTTGAGATGTTTCTACAAGTTGATTGGAGCCCACCTGTGGAAAAATAAATTGATTGAACATGATTTGGAAAGGCACACACCTGTCTATATATGGTGTCACAGTTGACAGTGCATGTCAGAGCAAAAACCAAGCCGAGGTTGAAGGAATTGTCCTAAGAGCTCCGAGACAGGATTGTGTCAATGCACAGATCTGGGAAAGTCCAAACATTTCTGCAGCATTGAAGGTCCCCAAGAATGCAGTGGCCTCTATCATTCTTAAAAGGAAGAAGTTTGGAACCACCAAGTCTCTTCCTAGAGCTGGCCACCCGGCCAAACTCTGCAATCAGTGAGAACGGCCTTTGTCAGGGAGGTGACCAAGAACCTGATGGTCACTCTGACAGAGCTCTAGAGTTCCTTTGTGGAGATGGGGGATCCTTCCAGAAGGACAACCATCTCTGCAGCACTCCACCAATCAGGCCTTTATGGCAGAGTGGCCAGATTGAAGCCAATCCTCATTAAAAGAGTTTGCCAAAAGGCACCTAAAGGACTCCCAGACCATGATTCTCTGGTCTGATGAAACGAAGATTGAACTCTTTGACCTGAATGTCAAGTGTCAAGTATGGAGGAAACCTGGCACCATCCCTAAAGTGAAACATGGTGTTGTCAGAATCATGCTGTGGGGATGTTTTCCAGCTGCAGGGACTGGGAGACTAGTCAGGATTGAGGGACAGATGAACGGAGCAAAGTATAGAGAGATCCGTGATGAAAACCTGCTCCAGAAGGCTCAGGACCTCAGACTGGGGTGAAGGTTCACCTTCCAACAGGAAAAAAAACCCTAAAGTACATAGCCAAGGCAACGCAGTAGTGGCTTCGGGACAAGTCTCTGAATGTCCTTGAGTGGCCCAGCCAGAGCCCGGACTTGAACCCGATCGAACATCTCCGGAGAGACCTGAAAATAGCTGTGCGGAGACACTCCACATCCAACCTGACAGAGTTGAGGGGATCTGCAGAGATGAATGGGAGAAACTCCCCAAATACATTTGTGCCAAGTTTGTAGCGTCATACTCAAGAAGACTTGAGGCTGTAATTGCTGCCAAAGGTGCTTCCAGAAAGTACTGAGTAAAGGGTCTGAATACTTATATAAATGTGATATTTCAGTTTTTTTATACATTTTGCAAACGTTTCTAAAAACCTGTTTTTGCTTGTCATTATGAGATATTGTGTATAGATTGATGATGGAAAAAAATACTATTGCATCTAGTTTAGAATAAGACTAACCTTTGCGTTTATGTAAACATACAACATTTTGGATCAGCGCCCACACAATCAGAATGATCATTTCAATAGCAAAAGGAGGCTCAGGCAAATAAATGCAAAACAATATATTTGGAGTTATTTTCATGTTGTAAACAAACACAAAGATTGAATAGACATACATGATTTATAAAATAAAATTACAAATACTGCATGAGTGTTTTAACAAACCTGATTCTTGTGTGTTGCTTCATGAACAACTTCGACAGACACATAAGATACTGTGGGGGAGATGGTGATGCATGTGTTTTTTTTATTATTATATTGGCCTCTATTATAATCATAATAGATTCTTGGGTCATATGAAAGTGGAATATATTGCAACCAGATCAACAGAAAATATGTTAATTATTTTGTTTTCAAAGGAGCTGTTTTTGGGGGGGGGGAAGCTATTATTATAGCAAACACAAGACAGAAGACACAGCAGTATAAAAGAGGAGCTAGACAGCAAATTGAGTTAAGGGATTGTAAGCATATGTAGAGGAGCAGTGGGTTTGTATGACAGCTGGTACCGAGGGATGGAGATGGAATTTGCTAGGTGGACCAGGCATTGTGGAGAGGATACAGAGGAAAGAAGAGGAGAGGAGTGTGAACTTCCTGACAGATGGTAGACGTGCAATAATAGGCGAGGAAGGGAGGAAGGAAAGAGAGAGAGAGAGAGATAACAAGAAGAAATAAAATAAAACAGGAGAGAAAAATCCAGGAATGTGAACCATGGCGGAGCAAAAATTGCTTGCATTGTTGTTTTCATTATCTGGCTTCTGTCATTTCATAAGCGTTGTATCTTTGAAATGAAAGAGAGAAAAGAAAAGGGTAGGGTGAAGAAAATGAAGCAATGGAGAAAAAGAAGAGAAAAAAAAACAGTGAAATGAATCTTTTGTGCCTGGCCTGATGGAGATGCGACATGCCGTACAAAAGCCGGACCAGGAGAAGATACTGTGATTGATGAATGAAGTAAAGGTGTCAGAAGTGTATTATGTAAATTAGCGGAGCCAGAGACCATTTCGGGAGCGAATGAGAGAGCGGACGGCCGCATTTGTGCGTGTCATGCGGGGCGATCGTCCCCCTGCGCCCCGTCATCGTGCCATCTTTCATCTCAGCAGACAACCTCGGCTCGGCCCGGCAATCTCTACTGCCGCACGCCTCGACAACACTATACTATGAGCCGGAGAGAGAGAAAGAGAGGAAGGGGGATAGAGGAAGGAGATGGAGAGAAAAATAAGGTTTCGAATGAATACAGTCACACTGATTGACCAGTACAAAGTGTCTTTCTCACCTTGTAGTAAATGTATACAGTTACAACCAGCACACTGTTCACTTTCACACTGGGGGAATACTGTTATTTCACTTGGAGTCATAAAAACAACTGTAAGACTCACTGTCTTATTCCCAATGACAATGCATTATACAGGCCTAGGTTTGGAGATTGAGCTGTTGTGTGATGTGATGTTGTGACATTATGCAAGTGTGTTTTATTTGGTAGTTTTTTTAGTGGTAGTGTATGTTGTGTTAGTGTACGTGTACGTGTGAGTTACAGCATGTGACATTATGAGGGTTATTGTCTATTCACAATAGTATTTTGTAGTGTGTGGGTACCCTCTTCAGCACCACATTTCTCTCCAATACCAAATTATACCATAAGCCAGTGTTGGGCCTATACACGCCAAGTGTCATACAGATGTAGGATCTTAATTTGAGCCAGTTTGCTACAGTAGGAAAATAATCCTGCAGCAACATTACATTATTATTATGTGAATTAGTTCTAATTCATATAATAATAATGTAATGTTGCTGCAGGAATATTTGGACATTTTGGACATATTTGTAGGGATACAAGCCTTTTTAAACCTCAAATAACATTACCTTGTACACGTCCTGCTAAAGGTCTGCTGCAAAAGGGTGATCAAGTTCAAATCCTACATATCTATCACACAGACAAACACACACACACACACACACACACACACACACACACACACACACACACACACACACACACACACACACACACACACACACACACACAGCTGGCAGAGAAACCCATGGTTCACCCACCCCAGGACCTCACCAGCAGCTTTCCGCTTCAGTCAAACGCTCACGCTTTTAATAAGATGACAAAAACAATCTATCACGCATGCAGCAACACAAAACAATATTGGAGGTTAAGGGAAATTTATGAAATCTTCTGCTTTAATTTGGCGCCGAACTGTGGTCCTGGATGATTGAAATAGACAAAGATATATAGGTTTACCTTGTTGAGGAAGATGAGCTAATTGCTAGCACTTGTCATTCCTCCTAAGCTTTGTCTCAGTCATAGAGGCTAACTAGCCAGCTCTTCCCATTGTGTTTGTTTGTTCAGTGGACAGGCTGCTGAGGAAGCTATTTTCATCAAGCAGGTCGTTATTAACGGGTTCATAAGTAAGCTGGCCCTGCTATTTCTCCATGTTAGTGTTTATTATGGGTCCACAAAGAGCCGGGCCTGTCTCTAATGAATGAAAGAGCGCCGTGTAATTGAGCCTTATTAGGCCCCAGTCGAGCACCAGTGGCAGAAATATTGCGAGAGAGAGAGAGAGAGAGAGAGAAAGAGAGAGGCAGACAGGGATAAAAGAGAAAGAGAGGGAGAGAGAGAGAGAGAGAGAGAGAGAGAGAGAGAGGGATGCATGTAAAAGAGGACATTGAGATTGAGAAGAAAGGGAAAAGAGAGAGGGACATCGCGAGGGAGAGAGAAGGCTGGCAATATCAAACTTGTTCCGCTTCTGTGCCTCTATTTATTAATTTCGTCACCGAGGCACATGACGGAGTAATTTAAGAACCCTTCCACTACAGTGGTTTACATATTTACACTGTAAGTATGAATGACAGTTAAAACCATGCTGATGCCATACAGACTCGCAAACATTGGCAAGCACTTTAGCTGGCGTCGTCTTAAAGGTACTCTGTCCAGGAAATCACAACTTAGACTACACGCTTGTAAAGCCTGAGAGGGGCGGAGACACAAACCGAGGACCGTTGTCAGGCACAATGGGTACTGGAGAAAGTATGACATTATTCCAGCATGTTCGAATAGACATTTTCAGATTCATTTATTTATGGTTTATGGTTCCATCCCATATTTTGGTTTCATGAAACAATGTTATGAACAATGTATTCAACCTGGTTAATATACAGATACTATACAGATTTAAGGTGTATAGTCATAACCTTTTAAGCCCCCTATGTCCACCTTATGCTCCTCTATAACCTTCTATGTCTCTCCACTATGACAGCCAGAGGTCATTGCTGTCCTCATGCTGCTTTCCTCCCCCTCTCTCTGTGTTTTCTCTCTCTTCAGGGTGTTCCAAATGGCTGAGGTAGTCAAATTCACCCACCTGGCTATTTTTCAAGTGAGACATCTCTTTATTCAGCCTAGAAAAAGCTGCAAATACACACCCACTCTTCTCCCCCTCACTCCCATCTTTCTCTCAGCCCCCTCCTTCTCACACCTCATTCCATCTTTCAACCTTCCCTCCCTCCCATCCCTCCCATCCCACCTCTCCCATCTCTCCCTCTCTCATTTGCGCCCAGTTTTCCTCTTCTACATGCAGGACTGTCACAGTGTGTTATCCCATATCGTGCTCAAGCATGCGTACGTGGGCCCTCTCTCCCCTTCATGTCCCTGCGTACACACATTACTGTCCAGAGACAATACCTCCTCCAGATAATGCCATAAATGAGGGAATTTACATAAACACGTACATATGCCACACGCCTCTCGTGTATAAGGCACTCATTGTGTAAGATTGTGTGTGTGCGTGTGTGTGTGTGTGTCCTCACTGCATGTATGAAGTGGTGCTCCAGTGGGATCATCATTAGACAGGTTCTAGAATAATGACACAGGAAATGAACTCATACAGAGAACTTCTCAAAAGCCCAAAGTCTCTCTCTCACACACATAGGAACGCACACACACACACAGACTAACTATTCATATTTCCTGGCAGATTATGCAATGGAGGAGGGAATGGATTATATCTTTCTGCTACAAAGCCCTGCAACCAAATGATTTACCAATTCTGCTGATCATTAATCTGATTGATGAGATTCCATCACCTATCACCGAGGCAAACTGTTTTTCCCACATCAACATGACACCCACATTACCCAGCAAATGTAGGTGTGGATATTGGTGCCTTCATAAGATGGTTCCTTTATATTTCTGTGTGCGTTTTTCTGTAGATGGATCATGCAAAGTTTGAGGTGGAGCACGCACAGAGGTCCGTGTAAAATGTAACCAGCCCAGATGACAGACCCATACCGATACTGGTCAAGTTCCTGAGGTTTAAGAACAGCATGACTGTTCTGGATAGAGCCAAGAACTTGAAAGGAACCAACATCTTCCTCAATGACGACTTCTCTGAAGCTGTGCACCAGAGTCGGAAATAACGTATCCCAGCGATGAAAGCTGTCAGAGAGCATGGGAACATTGCTAACATCCAAAACGATAGGCTCATTGTCCACCTTCCCTCTTTCCCTCCCAGGAATGATAGAGCCAAGCCTCAGGGTCAGGATTCAGCCCAACATCACACACACACACACACACACACACACACACACACACACACACACACACACACACACACACACACACACACACACACACACACACATATATTTATTTTTTCTCATTATTATATCCATCTCTGATAAGCTCCCAAGGAAAGGGATAAGAATAGTCCATATTAATATATGTAGCCTTAAAAACAGGTTAATGAAATCAATAACTTGCTTACATCGGATATCATTCATATACAGGCAATCTATGAAACTCAGTTAGATAATTCCTTTGATGACACAGCAGTAGGGATTTAACATTAACATGAAAATACAGGAATGCCTATGGTGGAGGTGTTGACGTATATGTTCAGAGCCATATTCCTGTAAAGCTTAGAGGATTTCCTGTCAAATTTAGTTGAAGTGGTTGCACGTTCACCTGCCTCATCTAAAGCCTCTTCTTTTGGGGTGCTGCTATAGACCACCAAGTGCTTACAGTCAGTATCTGGATAATATGTGTGCATTGCCTCAAAATATTTGTGAGGTATATTTTCTGGGTGACCTCAACATTGACTGGTTAGCAACTAGCTGCACTCTCAAGAGGAAGCTTCTAACTGTGACTAATGTCTGTAATATGACCCAGATGACCCCTTAAGCAACTAGAGTGCACACCAATAGTGTTGGATCTGTTATATCCACTTGTATTGATCATAACTTTACTAATGCTGCAGAGCTTTGCTCAACATGGATATCTGTTTCCATTGGCTGTAGTGACCATAACATTGTGGGATGGTAAGTTGGTGGTTGAAGATATCCCTCTAGTGATGTGGAGGCTGTGGTTTTGCAAATTGGGTGGGGTTACATCTTGCCTGTTTTGCCCTGTCCAGGTGAATCGTCGGATGGGGTCACAGTGTCTCCTGACCCCTCCTGTCTCAGCCTCCAGTTTTTATGCTGCAGTAGTTTATCGGGGGGCTAGTGTCCGTCTGTTATATATGGAGTATGTCTCCTGTCTTTTCCGGTGTCCTGTGTGAATTTAAGTATGCTCTCTCTAATTCTCTCTCTCGTTCTGTTTCTTTCTTTCTTTCTTTCTTTTTTTTCTTTCTTTTTTTCCGTTCTTTCTTTCTTTCTTTCTCTCTTTCTCTCTCTCTCTCTCTAGGAGGACCTGAGCCTAGGACCATGCCTCAGGACAACCTGGCCTGATGACTCTTTGCTGTCCCCAGTCCACCTGGCCGTGCTGCTGCTCCAGTTTCAATTGTTCTGCCTGCGGCTATGGAACCCTGACCTGTTCACCGGATGTGACCTGTTTTCACCTTTCTTGAGACAGCAGGATCGGTAGAGCTACTCTGAATGATCGGCTATGAAAATCCAACTGACATTTACTCCTGAGGTGCTGAACTGTTGCACCTTCGACAACTACTGTGGTTAATATTATTTGATCCTGCTGGTCATCTATGAACATTTGAACATCTTGGCCATCTTAGCCTGGTTCCTCCCTAGGTTTCTTCCTAGGTTCTGGCTTTTCTAGGTTTTTTTTCCTAGCCACCGTGCTTCTACACCTGCATTTCTTGCTGTTTGGGGTTTTAGGCAGGGTTTCTGTACAGCACTTTGAGATATCAGCTGACATAAGAAGGGCTTTATAAATAAATTTGATTTTATTTGATAACAAGGAAAGTCAGGATGCCCCCTGGATTGATGATTAACTGAACAATTGTATGGTTCAAGTAAACTATGCAAAAAAATTGGCAAACAAGTCAAGCTGCTTTGCTGATTGGTTGACATACTGTAAATTGAGAAATTGTGTTACTAAACCTATCAATAAGAAGAATTTGAAAAAAAGACAATGGGAGTACCATAATAAATGATATCATGGGCAGAAAAAAATATGAATCTCATATCAAATCAAATGTTATTTGTCACATACACGTGTTTAGCAGATGTTATTGCGGGTGTAGCTAAATGCTTGTGCTTCTAGTTACGACAGTGCAGCAATATCAAACAGGCAATATATAACATTTTCACAAAAAATACCGAATACACACAAATCTAAGTGAAGGAATGGAATTAACCAAACCTGAAATGAGTGTGTGGGTCCACAGGCCTGGAATGAAGCTAACTAAAAATAGTAAAGCAGCCTTTGCTGGCTCTAACAACTGCCCAATCAGTTTGAGGCCTGTTCTTAGTAAATTGACGGAAAGAATTGTGTTTGATTAAATATTTCTGTAATTTCTGACTATTTTTTAGAGAACAAGTTAACTACTGGCTTTAAGCATGCAAATAGAGAAGGGCACTTAACTTGTACAGCACAGACTCAGATGACTGATTCAAATAAAAACAGTTTTTTATTTTTTAGTTAATAACATATTCTTATTTTCAGAGACTGCCTAGGAACAGTGGGTAAACTGCCTTGTTCAGGGGCAGAACGTCAGACTTTACCTCGTCAGCTCAAGGATTTGATCTTGCAACCTTTTGGTTACAAGTTCAATGCTCTAAGCACTAGGCTCCCTGCCACCCCATAATAAGATGATAGTTGGAGCTGTATTGTTAGATTTCAGTGTAGCCTTTGATGTCATTTATCATAAATTGAATTGTTTTGATAATACTCACTTGTGTATACATCACCTGTCACCTGGTTGGAGAGTTATTTATCCAATAAAACCTTGAGAGTGTTCTTCAATGGAAGCTTCTCTAACATCAGATATGTACAATGTGGTGTCCCTCCGAGCAGTTGCCTTGTGCCGTTACTCTTCTCTATTTTTACAAAAGAATTGCAACTGATCTTACAGGAAGCTAGAATGCCTATGTGTGCAGATGATTCCACACTCGACTCTATGTCAGCACCAGTGAGCTCACTGAAATTCTATACTCTTCAAAAATATACATAGGCATAAGCTGAAATATACCAGAAATGTTCCATACACACAGAGTTACCCTCAAATGTTCAGCAGAAATGTGTTAGCATCCCTGTTAGTGAGCATTTATCCTTTGCCAAGATAATTAACCCATCTGATAGGTGTGGCATATCAAAAAGCTGATTAAACAGCATGATCATTACACAGGAGCACCTTGTGCTGTGTACAATAAAAGGCCACTTTAAAATGTGTAGTTTCGTCACACCACGCACTGCCACTGATGTCTTGAGGGAGTGTGCAATTGGCATGCTGACTGCAGGAATGTCCACCAGTGGGAGAGCATGGCCCTCAAGTGGGTAGACCAATGCCCTTCCAGGCCCACCCATGGCTGTGCCCCTGTAAATTCATGTGAATCCATAGATTAAGGCCTAATAAATGTATTTAAATTGACTGAATTTCTTATATGAACTGTAACTCAGTAAAATCATTGAAATTGTTGCATGTTGCCTTTATAGATTTTGTTCAGTATAAATAAGGAATAACAGTCAGTATCAGAATGGGTGATGAATAATAACCTTGTCTTAAATACATCTAAATCCAAAAGCATTGTATTTGGTTTAAAACATTCTCTAAGAACTAAACCTCTACATTCTCAAGGTTGTGACCATTGAGCACGTTGATGAAGCTGTACTCCAAGGTATGACATTGGATGGTTAATTATCATGGTCAAGTCATAGTGACACAATGGTTGTGAAGATGGGTATATGTATATATCTGTTATAAAAATACACAAAAATGAACTCTACTAGTTGTTCAGTCTCTGGTCTTGTTACATCTTGATCACTGTCTGGTAATATTGTCAAGTGGAGCAAAGAAAGACCTTAGCAACGTTGCAGCTGCACAAACTGTACAGAACAAATATCAACAACATGCAAACCAGCCTTTCCTGGTTTAGGGTTGACAAGGGATTAACTGATTCTCTTCAAATTTTTAGGAGAAATATTACTCTGACGAAAATTCCAGATTGTCTGTATAATCAAATAACATTCAGCTCAGACGACCATATGCCACAAGACATGCCACCAGGGGTCTCTTCACAGTCCCCAAATCCAAAACAAACTCACGGCAATGCACAGTTTTATACAGAGCTGTGATTGCATGAAACTCCCTCCCATCTCCAATTTCCTCAAGCAAACAGCAAGATTACCTTTAAAAAACAGATTAAACAGCAACTCATGGAACGGCAGGGGCTGTGAGAGGACACACACACACACACTCTCTCCAACACACACACATTATTTTAGTTGTTGTGTTGTTTATATCACTTTTTGTTGCATTGCTTGTATGTTGCTGTATTTTACATTTGTGTAAAATGTCCTTGTTTATCAGTGTATCAGTGTTTCGTTACTTGCCACGATTTATGTTTTTGTGTGGGCCCCAAGCAGAGTAGCTGCTGCTTCTGCAAAAGCTAATGGGGATCCAAATAAACAAATAAAACATTTCCATGCTTTCAACTCATAAACTGAGTGGTATAAAAAAACAAACAAACAAAACAGATGTTTTTACCCAAATGCATACGGAATTAGTGTCCTCTCATGCCTCTAAAGACCTGATGAATTAGCTCAGTGGCTGATTGCACTAGCGTTGTTGACTCTCCAGGTCACAGCCAGACAGGAGTGAGCTGTTTAAAACACTCTACTCTCGCTCTCAGTTCCCTAATGGTGGGGATTAACTTGGCCTGAACTGTGGCTGGCTGAACTGCAAGCGGACATTTTTGATTCCAATGTTTATTTTTGTTTTAACCCTCTTAGCGACGGGGTCTCGGCCCACAGCGAACCGCTCGCGGTGCCCCTCAATTGGAGCCGTAGTTACACAACAGATAAAAACACCCTGGAAACACTCTGTTTATGGAACAGGTGCGTTATTAGTCATATGCAAATTCTTCTCCATCCTTTGCCTTCACTGATAACATTTACTGCGGTGATTGATTTTCTTTTGTCTTTGTTGACCGACCATTTTAACAATTTTCTGTGCTCAAATATTTATTTTTGCTAGTTCAAAAGTAAACTTTTTAAGATACAAGCTTACTGATACTGAACACATTGAACCACACAACCAGCAAGCAGCTCTCTACTATTAATGAAACGATTTTGCGACACGTATGAATCATTAGGGATGTGTGCTGGAGATTACTTCATCCATGGACGTACTAGCAGTGTTGTAAAGTACTTAAGTAAAAAATACTTTAAAGCACTACTTAATTGCTTTTACTCAAGTATGACCATTGGGTACTTTTTCCACCACTGCGTATTAGACTCTGGGCCGTGTTAGGTACACAAGGCACTATACAATCTAAACTACCTAACATCAAAGCTTAGGACAGCAAAGGCCATCAACACTTATATCTGTTTGAGGTATAAAGGAGAGACAATGGGGATTGTTCTAAAACAGATACCGTGCTTTTATTGGATCTTGAGATTCATAATGCAGATTTTTTGTGTCACCATGATTTATGGCAATACTGTCAACCCCCCTCCTCATTTTAGGATCGGTAAATCATTATAGTGATTCACAAGACAAAGACATCAAGGTATATTTCTGTCAATATTATATACTGCGAGGTGCTAAATACTTTAAAGGGAATGAAATTGTAAATATTCACGTTTGTGTCTATGTCCTTTCTAGTTATGATAAAAGATAGACAGCCGCGAAGGAGAGCGAAGGAAAGGCACATGAATGAATCCTTTACTCAAGCTTCGTTTTCAAAGTTCAGTAATTAACAAATAATCAGGACATTGGAAACTACAAACAAACACCAGACCAATCTGGCAATGAGCCCTCTTACTCTTTATTTTCCTCACTCTCTTTCTTCGCTTTCAATCTCATTTATCTTTTATTGTTGACTTTTTAATTAATCACGTCGGTTCATTCTAAACATGTCGGATTACATAATATTTTATTTCTGTGATATCGGCCACAATTTTGTTATTAATGCTGTGAGGAATTCAGGCACTGTTTGCCAAATAATATCCTCAAATTGAATCATTTTAGCATGAATATATGCAAAATATTCTGGTGGTGTGAGGGTTGAGTGCTTTTAAATTGGAGAGATCATTCATGGCTTCACCTTCTCAGGCGAGATAAAGCCGTGTGCAGTAACATTACAATGTCACTGACGAGGAGAGAGGAGGAGAAGAGGAGAGTAGAACAGAAGAGATGGATGAAGAGGTGCGAAGAGAGGAAATGAAAGAGAGAAGAGAGAGGGGTATCATTGTGTTTCGGTGTGAGTTAATCAATTATGTGTTTGCGCATGGTATATATCCCAGGTTCCCATTGAGGTGCTCGCATGCAGACATGTTAAATCTGCTCACTGGGCTTTGTTCAATGCACCTGATACTGGGAAGCCACACCAGGAAATGAAATAAACCAGCCCACTTAACCCCCTGTTAAACCACTGTGTTATAATGTGTTTGTATGGTACAGCTGATGACATCCACTTTATAGAGATACCGTTTGTTTATTTGTTTATTTGGCTAATGTGCTCTTGTATGAAATGTTTGGCCACATATGTGTGAGGAGGGATTATATGTGAAATTGTCAACCAAATGTGTCAAATAACTAAACAGCCATTAATGCCTGCAGAGGCCATGCTATTTGTTTGAAAAACATTTAGCAAAAAGCCTCCTAGCATCTTTTTATGTGACCCAGTTCAATTAGTAGGCCTCTACCAAACGTAACATTTGACTATTAATGTACTCTGATTGGATAAATGCCATACCTGTCCTACTCTTGCCTCCCTGTCATTCAGCTATATTTGGAGAATGTCTAGTTTGTTCTCTTATTGTTTGGTTTGTTTCCAGCCAACCTTTTCTCCTCTACCCAAACTCCTGGTGAAGAAGCCATTTTTTAAGCGGCAGGAGTACAGTCATCCATCAGATACCCCGCCCAGGTGATTTGCATGTTAAGAGGTTTACTCCCCCTCCCTCGCCTGTTATTGCAAAGTTTCTCCGTCCTGTCGCAGAGGAAAACTAATATCCAAAGCAAATATTTTTTTTGCTTTTATTCATGTAACCAAGATTAACAAGTATAAGCACTGCATGATGGCGGGTAGAATCAAATTCCTGGGATATGACTTTCAATGCAATATGCCCAATATTTTATGTTAATACAATAAAAATGTAAAGTTGAAATTATGGTCTTCTTTTTACGTAAAAGGTATGCTGAAGAGTAGTGTGGCACACACATGGCTGAGCCCCCGCCAAGGGATAGGCTGTTGCTAAGAGACGAGGGAAGGGAACGGACCATTGCCAATGATGAATTAACTGAGGAAGGTGGGTGACAGTAATCTTTGTCACTAGATGCACTGGCTGTCTAAGTCCTGTCATTTTATGCATCTCATGCAAAACAGATGTACCCAGATACTAGGAGGGATTTTTTTTTTTTATTCACCAGGAGAGGATCATTTTTTTTATACATACACGGCTAGGGGTAGGAAGGATGTCACAAAGAATGTCATTATTTTTCATCCCATAACGATAAGGTGGATTAGAGCATATTGTAAATTTCCCTCGGACTCTAAATAATTTGGGAAGTTTGTGGTGGGGAAGTTTTCTCCCCTCCGTTGTGTACTCATTACAATGGGATCAGGGCAGAGGTGCTCAATCACCTCCAGAGAAGGATATGCTTACACACAGAAATGCCCTGACATTGCACCCCCCCCCCCCCACTCCCTCTCCTGCTCTCCTCCATCTGTTCTATCCCTCTCTCTTCTTCCACTTCCTTCACCTCTCCTCCTCCCTTTTCTTTGTCTATCTCTCTTTCTCTACACAATCTTATCTTCTCTCCTCCTCCCCTCCCCTTTTCATCTCATCCAACACTCCTCCTCACCCTCTCCTTCCCTCTTGTTCTCCCTTAGTCATCTCCCTCTCACCCATCTATCCATAACAGTAGAACGGCCTGAACGGAAACCAGTCCTAGTAGCAGCCTATGTCTGCAGATGACTTACTAAGTATTGTTTTGTTGGTTATGCTACGGAAATATGTGACTGCTCATCATGCTCTTCAATCCTGCTCATGTAAGTGAAAATGATGAATGTTTCAAATCAAATACAATTTTATTTTTCACATGCTTCGTAAAAAACAGGTGTAGACTAACAGTGAAATGCTTACTTACAGGTCCTTTCCCAACAATGCAGAGTTTAAAGATGAAGATGAATAAAAAATACAAAAATTGAAATAGTGACACGAGGAATAAATACAAAGTGAAAAGGGAATTAAAATAACGAGTAGACATTTTTATTATTCAACTCAATGTAATAATACCTAATTACTGAATAAAATAAGTATATTCATGTTGTATTTGTGTAATAAAGTCTTTCATTCGGCTTGTGTGTATTAATTACACTCTATCCTCATTATAATATCATAATCCACACAATAAACAGTATGTTGCTCTTATTCAGTTACTCTATGTTTTCCTTAAAATTTACATAAACCTAATGTGTTGTACTGAGAGAAAACAAAACAAATATTTTAGACACAAATGATGGCAAGAAATAATAGAATATCAATCTACTACTTTGAGGTAAAAGCTCTGCCTCTCTCGGCACTTTGAGCAAGCATTCTCCAAGATATCTGTGAAAGTAGACAAGAGAGAGAAAAGAGGGAGAGAGGGAGAGAGTAAAGAAGGATAGAAGGAAATGAGTGAGAGGGACAGAAGTGAGAAATGGGTAAAACTGAGTGAAAGGGGAGTGGGAGAGAGAAAAAGAGAGAAAAAGAGAGAGATGTAAGTATGCTCCATGGAGGCCCCTCTCCGATTTCCATTCATTGTAAAGATTGATGAGATCCCGGCCGGACTGAGTGGAGACTGCAGGATTTTGGGGGGTATTATTCAAAACAGGGCTTATTTTTGGAGGCCATTATGCATGCACACCTGATCAGCATGTCACCAGGCCTCCCCGTGCCGCATGATGGAACGGCCCAATTTAACTCTTTTCACCTGACTTGCATAAAGGCGGCTCACACGGGCAGACACACACAGGCTTTTTCTCTCCTTCTTTCCCTCTTCTGAACATGCACACACATGCACGCACAAACCCAGATCTCCCATGCAGTGGCCTATCCGTGTCAGTTAATACAGACACACAGGGCTGTATTCATTAGGTATGGGGGATTACACGCACACACACACAGTGCGAGGACTTGGCAGAGTTACATACACAGGGAATTGGTTAAATTAAGATTTAACAAAGTGGAAGTGAGGCATTTGTCCCTCTTATGCTCATATGGACTTCCAGGGGTCTCTCCTTGTCCCTCCCTGGGGTCGTTAACCTGGAACGGAGGTGTGTGTATGTGTGTATGTGTGTGTGTGTGTGTGCGTGTGTGCGTGCGTGCGTGCGTGTGTGTGTGTGTGTGTGTGTGTACGGAAGGGTGAAAGGGTAGCGTAAAAGTGTGTATCCCCTCAGCCGTGACAAATGTGACATTGCCACAGAGGAATAGTGGCGAGCAGAGCATGACTCCAGAGCAGGACAGGACAGGACGTTTCAGTGTGTGTAATATCAGCTCCAGGCTCAGCCCTTGTAAAGAGGATAGAGGCTTTTATTTGAAGAGGCTGACAAAGTCTCAGTGCCATACATACAGGACTTAATAAAACAGTGGGTTGTAAATTATATTATAATTTTTTTTCTGATTTATTATAACAAGGAAATGCTGGTTGACGTAAGCAGGGTGGCAATTGCATGCCCTTTGTGTTTTGCGTGCATTATACAGTTCATTATAAAAGTATTGACTTTTTCCACATTTTGTTACGTTACAGGTTTATTTTCATTTTTATATCAACCTACACTCAATACCCCATAATGACAAAGCAAACAGATTTTTTTTAAATGTTTGCAAAAAAATTTTT
The DNA here is from genome assembly GCF_036934945.1 of Oncorhynchus masou masou. Classification (NCBI taxonomy): domain Eukaryota; kingdom Metazoa; phylum Chordata; class Actinopteri; order Salmoniformes; family Salmonidae; genus Oncorhynchus; species Oncorhynchus masou. The sequence continues at coordinate 54,409,014 of NC_088235.1, read as the reverse complement.
TTAAATAAATGATATCACATAACTATTCAGACCCTTTACTCAGTACTTTGACAGCAATTGCAGCCTCGAGTCTTCTTGGGTATGACGCTAAAAGCTTGGCACATCTGTATTTGGGGAATTTCTCCCATTATTCTCTGCAGATCCTATCAAACTCTGTCAAGTTGGATGGCGTTGCTGCACAGCTATTTTCAGGTCTCTCCAAAGATGTTAGATCGGTTCAATTCTGGACTTTGGCTGTGCCACTCAAGGACATTCAGAGACGAGTCCAAAAGCCACATCTGCATTGTCTTGGCTGTATGCTTAGGGTCGTTGTCATGTTGGAAGGTAAACCTTCGCCCCAGTCTGGGGTACTGAGTAATCTGGAGCAGGTTTTCATCCAAGGTCTCTCTGTACTTTGCTCCTGACTACTCTCCCAGTCCCTGCCACAGAAAAACATTCCCACAGGGATGGTGCCAGGTTTCCTCCAGATGTGACACTTGGCATTCAGGTCAAAGAGTTCAATATTGGTATCATCTGACCAGATAATCTTGTTTTTCATAGTCAGAGTCCTTTAGGTGCCTTTTTGGCAAACTCCAAGTGGGCTGTCATGTGCCTTTAACTGAGGAGTTGCTTCGGACTGGCCACTCTACCATAAAGGCATGATAGGTAGCGTGCTCCAGAGATGGTTGTCCTTCTGGAAGGTTTTCCCATCTCCACAGAGGAACTCTGGAGCTCAGTCAGAGTGACCATCAGGTTATTTGTCACCTCCCTGACCAAGACCCTTCTCCCCGATTGCTGGGTTTGGCCGGGCGGCCAGCTCTAGGAAGTCTTGGTGGTTCCAAACTTCTTCCATTTAAGAATAATGGAGGCCACTGTGTTCTTGGGGACCTTCAATGCTGCAAAAATATTTTGGCACCCTTCCCCAGAGCTCTGCCTCAACACAATCGTGTCTCGGAGCTCTAGGGACAATTTCTTCCACCTCATGAGTTGGTTTTTGCTTTGACATGCACTGTCAACTGTGGGACCTTATATAGACAGGTGTGTGTCTTTCCAAATCATGCCCAATCAATTGAATTTACCACAGGTGGACTCCAATCTTTTTGTAGAAACATTTCAAGAATGATCAATGGAAACAGGCACCTGAGTTCAATTAGTTTTTAATCCTTCCCTAGATCTGTGTCTCGATAAAATCCTGTCTCAGAGCTCTACGGACAATTCCTTTGACCTAATGGCTGTTTTTTGGGGTATGAATATTTACATAACTGGGATATTTCAGTTTTTTTATACATTTGAAAACATTTAAAAAAAATGTTTTTGCTTTGTCATTATGGTGTATTGTATGTAGATTGAGGATTTTTTTATGTAATACATTTTAGCATAAGGCTGTAAATTAACAACATTTGGAAAAGGGGTCTGAGTACTTTCTTAATGCACTGTAGGTCTTATGATCTATGGATATAGAATGTATTGGTGAATATACAGTACCAGTAAAAAGTTTGGGCACACCTACACATTCCAGGGTTTTTCTTTATTTTTAAAATTTTTATTTGAAAATTTGTGAAGACATCAAAACTATGAAATAATACATATGGAATTATGTAGTAACCAAAAAAGTGTGAAACAAATCAAAATATATTTTATATTTGAGAATCTTCAAAGTAGTCACCCATTGCCTTGAAGACAGCTTAGCACAGTCTTGAATGAGTAGCTGTGTGTGAACATTCGACTGCCACTGTATGTGAACCAGACTGTTTCTGCTCTCATGGAATTGTCATACAAAACATGTCATGACATGCCAGCCCAAACAGATCTGGGACCAGGCAGCTATGAATATATATCAAGAATAACACAGAACTTTGATATATTTCATTTTGTTGAAAAACTGTATCATCATATTCGGAAGTAGTTTTTAGATTGCAGTGACCCCATTTTGATATCACTTTTTGTATAGTTTTGGAAAGTCAGTTAGGACATCTACTTTGTGCATGACACAAGTAATATTTCAAACAACTGTTAATGTCACGCCTTGGTCATTGTATTTTGTGTTTTCGTTATATATTTGTTCAGGCCAGCGTGTGACATGGGTTTATTGTGTTGTCGTTTTTGTAGGCATTGGGATTGTGGTTGATTAGGGGTGTGTTTAGTATAGGCTTGGCTGCCTGAGGCGGTTCTCAATCAGAGTCAGGTGATTCTCGTTGTCTCTGATTGGGAACCGTATTTAGGTAGCCTGGGTTTCACTTTGTATTTCGTGGGTGATTGTTCCTGTCTCTGTGTAGTTTCACCAGATAGGCTGTAATTAGGTTTCACGTTCCGTTTTGTTGTTATTTATTTATATCAGTTATTGCATGTACTGTGATTCATTCATTAAAAACATGAGTAACCAACACGATGCATTTCGGACCTTTTGCCATATTTCAGGCTTTAAACAAAGATATAAAATTGTATTTTTTTGTGAAGAATCAACAACAAGTGGGACACAATCATGAAGTGGAACGACATTTATTGGATATTTCAAACTTTTTTAACAAATCAAAAACTGAAAAATTGGGCGTGCAAAATTATTCAGCCCCTTTACTTTCAGTGCAGCAAACTCTCTCCAGAAGTTCAGTGAGGATCTCTGAATGATCCAATGTTGACCTAAATGACTAATGATGATAAATACAATCCACCTGTGTGTAATCAAGTCTCCGTATAAATGTACCTGCACTGTGATAGTCTCAGAGGTCCGTTAAAAGCGCAGAGAGCATCATGAAGAACAAGGAACACACCAGGCAGGTCCGAGATACTGTTGTGAAGAAGTTTAAAGCCGGATTTGGATACAAAAAGATTTCCCAAGCTTTAAACATCCCAAGGAGCACTGTGCAAGCGATAATATTGAAATGGAAGGAGTATCAGACCACTGCAAATCTACCAAGACCTGGCCGTCCCTCTAAACTTTCAGCTCATACAAGGAGAAGACTAATCAGAGATGCAGCCAAGAGGCCCATGATCACTCTGGATGAACTGCAGAGATCTACAGCTGAGGTGGGAGACTCTGTCCATAGGACAACAATCAGTTGTATATTGCACAAATCTGGCCTTTATGGAAGAGTGGCAAGAAGAAAGCCATTTCTTAAAGATATCCATAAAAAGTGTTGCCACAAGCCACCTGGGAGACACACCAAACATGTGGAAGAATGTGCTCTGGTCAGATGAAACCAAAATTGAACTTTTTGGCAACAATGCAAAACGTTATGTTTGGCGTAAAAGCAACACAGCTCATCACCATGAACACAACATCCCCACTGTCAAACATGGTGGTGGCAGCATCATGGTTTGGGCCTGCTTTTCTTCAGCAGGGACAGGGAAGATGGTTAAAATTGATGGGAAGATGGATGGAGCCAAATACAGGACCATTCTGGAAGAAAACCTGATGGAGTTTGCAAAAGACCTGAGACTGGGACGGAGATTTGTCTTCCAACAAGACAATGATCCAAAACATAAAACAAAATCTACAATGGAATGGTTCAAAAATAAACATATCCAGGTGTTAGAATGGCCAAGTCAAAGTCCAGACCTGAATCCAATCGAGAATCTGTGGAAAGAACTGAAAACTGCTGTTCACAAATGCTCTCCATTCAACCTCACTGAGCTCAAGCTGTTTTGCAAGGAGGATTGGGAAAAAATGTCAGTCTCTCGATGTGCAAAACTGATAGAGACATACCCCAAGCGACTTACAGCTGTAATCGCAGCAAAAGGTGGCGCTACAAAGTATTAACTTAATGGGGCTGAATAATTTTGCACGCCCTATTTTTCAGTTTTTGATTTGTTAAAAAAGTTTGAAATATCCAATAAATGTCATTCCACTTCATGATTGTGTCCCACTTGTTGTTGATTCTTCACAAAAAAATACAGTTTTATATCTTTATGTTTGAAGCCTGAAATGTGGCAAAAGGTCGCAAAGTTCAAGGGGGCCGAATACTTTCGCAGGGCACTGTATATCCACAGTAAAACGAGACCTACAGTGTGGCAAAAAAGTAATTAGTCAGCCACGAATTGTGCAAGTTCTCCCACTTAAAAAGATGAGAGGCCTGTAATTTCCATCATAGGTACACCTCAACTATGACAGACAAAATTAGAAAAACAAATCCAGAAAATCACATTGTAGGATTTTTAATGAATTGATTTGCAAATTATGGTGGAAAATAAGTATTTGGTCAATAACAAAAGTGTATCTCAATACTTTGTTATATACCCTTTGTTGGCAATGACAGAGATCAAACGTTTTCTGTAAGTCTTCACAAGGTTTTCACACACTGTTGCTGGTATTTTGGCCCATTCCTCCATGCAGATCTCCTCTAGAGCAGTGATGTTTTGTGGCTGTTGCTGGGCAACACAGACTTTCAACTCCCTCCAAAGATTTTCTATGGGGTTGAGATTTGGAGACTGGCTATGCCACTCCAGGACCATCATTATGTATTTTGGAAAAGGGGGACGCTTGCAAGCTGAAGAACACCATCCCAACCGTGAAGCACAGGGTTGGCAGCATCATGTTGTGGGGGTGCTTTGCTGCAGGAGGGACTAGTGCACTTCACAAAATAGATGGCATCATGAGGTAGGACAATTATGTCAATCCTATAGAAAACTTGTGGGCAGAACTGAAAAAGCATGTGCGAGCAAGAAAGCCAAGAAACCTGAATAAGTTACACTAGCTCTGTCAGTAGGAATGGGACAAAATTCACCCAACAAATTGTTGGAAGCTTGTGGAAGGCTACCCAAAATGTTTGACCCAAGTTAAAGTCAATGCTACCAAATACTAATTGAGTGTGTGTCCACTTCTGACTCACTGGGAATGTGATGAAATAAATAAATCCTTTCCTCTACTATTATTCTGACATTTCACATTCTTAAAATAAAGTGGTGATCCTATCTGACCTAAGACAGATACGTTTTACTAGGATTAAATGTCAAGAATTGTGAAAAACTGAGTTTAAATACAGTTGGCTAAGGTGTATTTAAACTTCCGACTTCAACTGTATGTGTTCCTGAAAGTCTTATATTTCATTAATGGGGTTAATAATATTTTGTAGCTTAAACGGTTCAATAGATAGAGCAACATTTGTAGGAAGAAAACAGAAACCGCTCTGTTTATTACAACCACATCTTGCGGCTACTGGAGGTTACTGATGTAACCACGGTTCTATGAACCAAGCACAATATTTTACAATTGTATTTCAGAATTTCTCTCGCAACCCCTAGTTTGGGAACTCTGCTGTAGCATCTTATGCAAGGCCTCCCTAACCAATGTGTGATGTATGGAACCAGAGCATGAGCAATGCTATCTGCCCTGATGTTGGCAAACTCTCTGGGAAAGCCCGAGCTACTCACAGGTATTTATACCACTGCACTCCTGCCCAGTCTGTAGATCCCTATGTGTAGATACATCTGTGAGTGAACAGCAGGTCTGCAGGTTTGAAAGAGAGCTAAGTAAGATTTCTCTGGTCAATGTTCCGGTTAGGTCTCGAGGCAATGTGAGGAAAGAGGAGAGAGACGCGAGAATAAGATAGGAGAGATAGAGAAAATATATGATACAGAAAAGAGAGCTGGACAGTGAGGGAGAGAGAGGAGACCGAGAATGGAGTGAGCAGACGATAAACGGAGAGGGAGGAAAAAGAGAGAGAAATGAGATGGAGCGGGAAGAGATAGGGAGGTGAAATTGAGGGAAAGCCAGATATTTGCAGTATGTGACTCCATCTCAGACCAAATTCATAATTTGCTCAAATTGAGCTGTAATTTAATATGTATATACAAAAAGAATTAGAAGAATATTGCCATTTTGATTTTGTCCAAAATAACAGCAAAATCAGGAAAATGTATCACACTTTCTTTAAATCAACTTGTTTAGACATTGCATTGTTGTTTTTAGCTGTACAGATTATGCATTTTGGACGTGTTCAGTATATTTTGAACGCTTTCAGACAATGCGGAAAAAATAGTTAACTAAAATAACAAAACGTTAACTTGAATTAGATGATTAACTCTGACAGCGCTAATTTTAATATGTTAAAATGGAAGTTATTTTCATTGGCATTCCTCAGTCACTGACAAACTTATGAAGAAGAGGTGTGTGCCTGCAGCAGTACCACTCCGAAGGGATGACTCAGAAATACAGTGCACTTGGAAAGTATTTAGAACCCTTGACTTTTTCCTAATTTTGTTACTTTACAGCCTTATTCTAAAAAAAATGCAAATGTTTATAAAAATAAATACTTTTTAAAACTTATTTACGTAAGTATTCAGAACCTTTTGCTATGAGATTCGAAATTGAGCCTAGGTAAACCTATTTCCCTTGATCATCCTTGAGATGTTTCTACAAATTGATTGGAGTCCACCTGCGGTAAATTCAATTGATTGGACATGATTTGAAAAGGCACACACCTGTCTATATAAGGTCACTCAGTTAACAGTACATGTCAGAGCAAAAACCAAGCCATGAGGTCAAAATAATTGTCTGTAGAGCTCCAAGACAGTATATTGTCGAGACTCAGATCTGGGGAAGGGTACCAAAAAATATCTGCAGCATTGAAGGTCCCCAAGAACACAGTGGCCTCCATTATTCTTAAATGGAAGAAGTTTGGAACCACCAAGACTTCCTAGAGCTGGCCGCCCAGCCAAACTCAGCAATCGGGGGAGAAGGGTTTTGTTCAGGGATGTGACAAAGAACCCGATGGTCACTGACAGGGCTCCAGAGTTCCTCTGTGGAGATGGGAGAACCTTCCAGAAGGACAACCATCTCTGCAGCACTCCAACAATCAGGCCTATATAATGTCCAAACGGAAGCCTCTCCTCAGTAAAAGGCACATGACAGCCCGCTTGGAGTTTGCCAAAAGATGTCTAAAAGGACTCTCAGGCCATAAAAAACAAGATTCTCGGGTCTGATGAAACCAAGATTGAACTCTTTGGCCTGAATGCTAAGCGTCACATCTTGAGGAAACTTGGCACCATCCCTACTGTGAAACATAGTGGTGGCAGCATCATCCTGTTGGGATGTTTTTTAGATGCAGGGACTGGGAGACTAGTCAGGATCGAGGGAAAAATTAACGGATCAAAGTACATTGAGATCCTTGACTCTGGTGAAGGTTCACCTTCCAACAGGATAATGACCCTAAGCACACAGTCAAGACAACGCAGGAATGGCTTCGGGACAAGCCTCTAATGTCCTTGAGTGGTCCAGCCAGAGCCTGAACATCTCTGGGGAGACCTCAAAATAGTCCTCAAAAAACGCTCCCCATCCAACCAGACAGAGCTTGAGAGAATCTGCAGAGAAGAATGGGAGAAAATTTCCAAATACCGGTGTACCAAGCTTGAAGCGTCATACCCAAGAAGACTCGAGGCTGTAATCACTGCCAAAGGACCTTCCGCAAAGTACTCAGTAAAATGTCTGAATACTTATGTAAATGTGGTATTTCAGTTTTTTTTGTATTCATGTGCAAAAATGTCAAAAAAGCTATTTTTGCTTGGTCAATATAGGGTAATATGTATAGATTGATGAGGGGAAAAAACTATTGAATTCATTTTAGAAAATGTCTGCAATGTACTGTAATAAAAAGTGGAGAAAGTCAGGGGTTCTAAAAACTTTCCAAATGCACTGTAATTATTTGTACCTTTTTACAGCATGGTACTAGAGAACTTGCAATTTAGATTTTCACATGTGCAAATGCAATTCACATGTGAGGTGAAAACATGTTTTTCTTCTCACATGTGAAAAGCTGGTGTCAAGATATCAACTCAAAATGTAGTACACGTGAAAACGTTATTTCTGTGAAAATGCGATTTGACGTGTTTTTTTGGTAAGGGCTCATACGGACGGACAGACAGACAGACAGACAGACAGACAGACAGACAGACAGACACACACATACTCTCATGCATGAATTATATTTTTCTCTTTCTCACACACAAACACATTACAATGCTCCCCTCTTTCAGTTCAGCTCAAGCCAGGTGTGAGTGTGTGTGTGTGTTGCTCTCACTCAGTGGACACACTCCTGGCTGCCCGACCCATTGCCCGACCACATTAATCAAAGCTCTCACCACAGACCCAGCTCTCTATCCCACCCTCCACTCTCAAAGAGAAACACTCTGAGTGACTACTACCTCACCTCTGAGAACCAATCCTAGTGTCACCTCCATTCTGATGCCCAGGCAATGCCCCTTACTCCCCGTACTCCACCCCCACTCTAGCTTGACTGACGCTGCCATCATGAGTGATTCTGCTGTTCATTGCCTGCCCACATAGGCCATGTTAGCCTCTGTTCCACCATTAAAGACATATAGACCCCACTCCAACCAGGCAGGATCGAGAGAGAATCAATGAGGGAGGGAGGGAGGGAGGGAGGGAGGGAGGGAGGGAGGGAGGGAGGGAGGGAGGGAGGGAGGGAGGGAGGGAGGGAGGATATTAGAGCAGTGTTCAGGTACCGGAAACAGGGCCCCGGTTTGAGGCGGTAGCCATGCAGCATCAGGTGTCGGCCGGAGAGTTGTGTCTGGTGTTGAGTGTCACCTCACCGCGTGGTAATTGGTGGCTGTTTGTGGTGTAAACATGGTGACGGCGCAGCTATAGATCACTACCTGTTTGTGTGACCGGAGGGAGAGAACGATGGATAAGGTGGAGGGGGATGCAGGGCATTGGGGAAGAAGGGGGAGGTTGGGGGGGGGGGGGGGGGTGTTTGACAGGGTGTGAGACCTAACCCTCACTTTGCTCGGCTCCCCTTGAATTAAAGACATCGCCGGGAGAGAGGTGACACGCTCTCATTTAGTGGTGCGGAGGAGCTGAGACATCCGCGCACAGGCACGAACGCATGCACACACACACACAACGGCTGACACCCATCTTCACATCTCAGGAGCAGAAACCCGGGGTGTCACAATTAGAGGAGTGGAAGGAAATGGGAAACTGTTACATAGCCACTTAGCAGTGGCCAGACAAACACTCACAAAAACACACACACTTTTCTCTGTGTGTGTGTGTGTTTATTCTGGTGTGCAATTGTCCAGTTATTTATGCGTGTATGTTGCAACAAGGCTGTGTGTGTGTCTGTCACCCAGAGCACTGGGCCTTGGCCTTGCATTAGTGACACACCACATTACCCTCATGCCCGTCTCTCCCCCCTCAGCCCACCAGCCCAATGCCCACAAGTGCCAACGACGGGGAACAGTGACTTTACACGACGTGACAGCCCACAATAGCCCACTCTGCTTTCTCTCCCTCTAATTGTCACCACTCCTTCCATTCGCACTCTGTGGGGCTCGCAGCACAGCTTCGCAGTGAAACCAGGGCACTGGACACAGTGAGCTAGGATGGATGGTTGGTGTGGGTGGGGTGTGGTGTGGTGGGGTAGTTAGCACTGTTTACGTTGTCACTGCTGCTGTCACTTAGAGGAATTACACACACAGAAGGTGTGAGGTGGACACATGCAAGCTCTCTTTTCTGTGTTATTGCTGAAATTGGTGAGGCCATTCAGGACTAGGGTTGCAAAGGGAGGCTATATTACTGGAAACATTCTAAGTTTACCAGTAAACTAACAGAATGTTGGCAAATTTCAAAGATTTTATCACAAGACATCTATTGTTGTCACGATCGTCGTATGGAGGGGATCAAAGCACTGCGTGGTGTGAATACATTCTTCTTTATTGACTGAAGAACACTTAAACAAAACAATTAAGACGACCGTGACCGCTATAAAACCACTGTACTAACATGCAACATAACATAGACAATAACCCACCAAATACCCAAAGAGCATGGCTGCCTAAATATGGTTCCCAATCAGAGACAACGATAAACACCTGCCTCTAATTGAGACCCAATCTAGGCAACCATAGACCTGCATAAACAACTAGATGGAAACAACCCCATAAATCTACAAAACCCCCAGACAGTATAAAACCTGAGATGAGACGAAACACACATACAACCCTCGTCACACCTTGACCTAAACAAAATATATAAAATAAACAAAGAATACTCAGGTCAGGGCGTGACAATTGGCTCTTTTGGGTACTTCAGATTATCACAAGTGTCTTTAATTTTCTCTTGCTCGCTCTCTGGCCTTTATCACATATATAATATATTAACTCATTAAATAGATGATTTTAAAATATAAAAACATGATAAAGTTGTAAAACATTATCCTAAATATAAACCATCAACTAAGTGTTTAATACTGTATGATGGTTTCAGCATGAAATATTCTTTATATATATATTTTAGTTTTTACTCACTTGTATTTATTTTACTACATCAATATGCATTTCCTGTCAATGTGTTGGTGTCAAACTCGTGGCAGTTGAGTAAATAGTTCATCGTTGGATGAGTTACAGAGGTAATTGAAAATTATGCTATTGTTGATTATAGGATTTTTAAAATTAATTCGTTCATTTTCTCTTGAACCATTTGGTCTATCTACTAGAAACTCATGGACAATATAACACAGTTTTAAAAAGGACTGCTATGTATGATTTTTTTCAAAGGTATTCAAGTAAAAAATTATGATAGATTGTCATAGCTTTTCTGGTCATTTCCAAAATTACTGAAGCTTCCGCTAACTTTGGTAAATTACCGGTAGCTTTGCAACCTTGGAGATATTTTAACCATTCTCCTTTTTTAACTCTCTTTTAGCTTTAAGAATCATTACTTTCCAGCAATACCTCTCTCTGTGTTGCTTTAAATATGTATCTCATTAGCAACTTACCATGCACCATTTTATTTCAGTTTCCTATTTATTTCTTCTCTATGTTCCTGTGTTTTTCTCTCTCCCTTTTATTCTTTTTTGGGTTCTCGTGTCAGACACAGTTTAACCACTCCATGTGGTGAACGCCAGGGACAGTATATATACAGATGAACTACTTCTGTTCTGGAGGAGCCAAGCCTAGGAAAACACAGAGTCACGTTAGCATCATAGATCACATCTCACCCTCATGCCTCTCCCTGAATTATTCAGGAGACCAACCCCGCATGCGTCAAAGTTTTCTGTCCTGCTGTGTTCCAAGGCCCACTTTTGCTGTCTTACTTTATTAACTTCTTTCCCTTTTATGTTAGATAGCTAGGCGAGAATGGACATGTGTTAATGTCCTTAGAACTGACGAGCAACATGAGGTTTTTCTTCTTAGGGACAAGATTAGGGACAAGGCTCAGGGAAGAATTCAAATCTACTTTGTGATTAGAAGGGGTTATACTTGCATGGCCAGACCAGTAGACCTCTCACTGAATGAGGTTCCCTCCAAATTCCTAGCATGTCACTCTACATGAAGACACGTGAATCCTCATGGATAGTCAATTCTTAGAGGTTGAGTGTGCCCTCAGTCTCACCGGAACCTTGTCAGTATTCCTCATAGTCTTTTTCTTGGACCATTGTATCTGTGTGAATCTGTGCTGTCTGTCTGGCTAGGGAGTGAGGGATGAGAGGAAAGAGAGAGAGGGGGAGAGGTCTGTTTAGGGTTGAGTCTATATTAAGTTCTCCCTGACACCCAGCGGCCTAATCATCAGCTATGATCCAGCCTCTAATGCATCGACCTGAGCCAAAGTCCCACATCGATAAATCCATTCCTCTCTCCTCTCCTCCATCTATCCCTCTCTTCTCCAGCTACAGCTTGGTGTCGGGAGGGTTCTGAGAAGAGACACACACTAGCAGTCTATCATGGCAAGGTCGAGCTCTGTCCAAATCTCTGCACCTCTGTGAGAGGGAAAGAGAGAGTGAGAGAGAGAGAGAGAGAGAGAGAGAGGAGGAGGGGGAGGTGAGGGGGAGATGAGAGAGAGACACATGCAACCACACACGAGCACACGCACACAGCGGGCATAAGGTGGGATCTTAAACAACTTCTGTGAGTCTCTCACTCTTTACCTCGTGCTCCAGACTGGACTTAATATTCTGGAGGGGTGGCAGAGCCTGTTCTTCTGCGTGACCAATCCTGCCGTCAAGTCAAATTTGCATTAGCAAATGGAAAAGCATCGTTGGCCTATTTGTTAATCTGATCTTTGTTTACCCAACACTCTTGTAATCCACTTTTAATTAAATATCCTCCCAAATATGTGCAAGCAGCAGTTTGACTTTGTCTGTGCTCACAGTGCCAGACTGAGACAGCAGACGAGACATGAGATGGCCTAACGCAGCGCTACGGCCCTGTTCTCTCCCAGGACTTTTACTTCGTACGAACACATATACACAAGCAGACACAGAGACACACAGGAACACACACAGAAAACACACACACACACACACAAACAACCTGACCTCATCGCACAACACACAGGGCCGGGGAATGAGGAGATTGAGGGTCTGGTTGGGTCACTTCTGGTGATCATGCTCTGCTTATTGTCTGGGGAAATAACTCATTCCACGCTCACAATGTATTTGTATATCTCATCAGTCAGACACACACTGCATATTTGTATATGCCTATATATATATGGTATCACACACACACACACACACACACACACACACACACACACACACACACACACACACACACACACACACACACACACACACACACACACACAGACACCGCAGACACACAGACACCGCAGACACAATATGGCTGCATAATGTCCTTTATCTATTTGTAGTTACTGCCATAGCCACTGATAATGCAGGCAGATACCTGGCAAGCAATTACTTCTCCTGGGCTAGTTCTGCAATAAAATACACTGGTAGTAGAAAAGGGTAAATAACATTGCCATGAACATAACATTGGCCTGAACTAGACTACAGATAATTCATCCAACCCTGCCTCTCCTTCCATTGTCATTCAAATGTACTGTATGCTGTTGATACATGTAAAGAAATACAGGGACATTGTGTCTGTATCGGTCTACTAAAGGTAACATCACAGTATTCCTGACCATACGATATCTAAAGAACTCCATTTGGACCAGTCCAAGGCGTGGATGTAATTCTACACTTTACCGTTGGCTATATTACACAAAAGCAACTCTGGCGTGCCAAGGTGTAGTGAATGCTCAAGGGCCAACTCAATTAACTTGGCTAGCCAGGCTCAATTCTATGCCATGGTCGGGATGTATTGAATATTTACTCTGTTTCGCATTCTGTCACACGCATTGTAACAAAACCATGACATGGGGCAAAAAGTGTTCATATTTTATAGCTTCGTCCAAGCTGAGGTTTGGCAGATATGTAAGCTAATTGTTGACACATGTAGCATTATTAGCATTCATTCCTTTCTCCAGGATTTTCTGCTCAACAACAGAAAGTTGAATACAAGTAAGATATGGGCCAACAATAAGTCACCATGTTTGGCATGCCATCTGCTGTGGCATATCTTCTGTTTCTCCCTCACAATAAGACCAGCACTTCCTGCTTCCTGCTTGCCAGTGTTCACACAGGAAGAGGTCGAGTTCTAAACAGAAGAATGAAGAACACAACTTACTGGTGTGGCTGTTGAATAAGTTTAGGAGAATAAATGACTTGGCTTTAACTTAGATTATGGCCAAAACAAATAGATTTGATGATTGTAAAGATGGGGAGAGTTCTGTCCGTAATATAGAGATGCTCTGCTTTTTTGACCCAACATTCCAAAAAGCAAGTCCTGCAACCTACACACACACACTTACCCCACCAGACATGTCACCAGGGGTCTTTTCACAGTCCCCAAATCCAGAACAAATTAAAAGAAAGCGGACAGTATTTTATAGAGCTATCATTGCATGGAAATACATTCCATCTCATATTGCTCAAATGAACAGCAAATCTGGCTTCAAAAAACAGATAAAGCAACACCCCATGGCACAACTCCTCTCCCCTATTTGACCTAAGTAGTTTGTGTGTATGTATTGGTATTGATATGTAGGCTACGTGTGCCATTTTTATACATTTTTTAATTGATGCAGTTCTGTCCTTGAGCTGTTCTTGTCTATTGATGTTCTGTAATTGTCAGGATTTGGCCAGGGTTGTTCCGGGTTTTGGTCAGTAGATGTCCCCATTGTGCTTTTTGTCCCTATGTTTTTCCCTTGATCCCCATTATTATTTGCACCTGTGTCTCGTTTCCCCTGATTGTATTTAAACCCTTTGTTTCCCTCAGTTCTGTGCTCTGTGTTTGTATGTTAGCACCCTGCCCTAGTGTTCTGTGTGCTCTTGTCGATTCCGGGTGAAGTTCTTGTGGTATTCTGTTTTTTTGTTTTTGTTTATTTTTGGTGAGTTTCTTTTGAGGTCTTTTTGTGTTTTTCCTACCACCTTTTGGATTTGCCATTTTTTGTATTTTAGGATTTTTTCTTTATTAAATACACCGTCTTAAGTACTGCTGTGTCTGCCTCATCTTCTGGGTTCTGCTGACTATTTGTGGCTCAGTTGGTTAAGTGACTGTTTCTCACTCCGGAGACCCAGGTTCGAAACCGGGTCCTGACAGTAATATGTCATGTTTCATGTTTTGTGTGGACCCCAGGAAGAGTAGATGCTGCTTTTGCAACAGTTAATGGGGATCCTAATAAAATACCAAATACCCTCAAAAAGAGATGTACCTTAACTATTAAAATACACAAAATACAATTTACATTTCCAATTTCCTATTTACATTAAGTCTCATTAAACAATGGACAATACTTGTGGCATGATTACAATACATTCTAAATTCTTGATTGCATGTATAGCGAGAGTAAGTTCACTAACACTTGTTCACAGACTACCTAGACTTTATCTCAATAGAATTTAGGTTACAATAACTTCACTTTGATCTTAACATACTTCTCATAAAAGCGGGTCTAATACACCTCTTCTCACAGTCCCCATCTTTCCGATGAGAGTATTAGGACGTGATTTAACAGAGGGTTAAGACTGCACTGGCTCATTATCTGTCCATTAGCTGGGCCTGTCTGGGCTCCACTGGCTTCATATTGGTATCTATTGGGTTAGTGCTGAGGTACACACAAAGCCAATATGGTTAATTTAGTCACCTCTACTCCCAGACAATGGAGGAGGGAAACCACTGGCCTCCCAGGGCTAGCATTACTAAACATTTGCACCTGTTCTCTTCAGAAGGAAGAAAAAAAACATATAGTACATCAAACTGTATACATTTACACTGAAGAACATTCATTTCTTAGTATTTCTGTACCATGTACGTTTTAAAATCTCTTGAAAATACCCAAGTGCAAAATCTTTCCATATCTGGAGCTAAGTGCTAGCTGCTATTGCCTTTGTTTTGTCTTTACCAGTGAGGCTGTGCAAAGACCCAGACAGATTACCAAGCCACCAATAGATATAGGCTTGTATCGTAAATCTAGCCCTATAGATTTCGACACACTTATATCGGCCCTAATTGAATCATAAATAGATGTATATGTATATTATCCATTAATAAATAAAGACACATTTCTTATTAATGAAGTGGAAAACGCGGTATGGTGCGACATCAATCATTTACCATACACCGCCATATTAGAGCGTTGCTGATACAGTGCGCTAAAATTAGACGTTAAATTGGGAGTGGAGCGCATTAGTGTACGTTTTTATATAAGCAATTATGAAACCCTGGAGCGTTAATGTATGTGTGATCTGTGAACAGAGAGAGGAAAGCAGAAAAAGGGGGAGGCAGAGAGAGAAAGGGGAGAAAAGGAGTGGGAGTGGGAGACACAGGAAGAGGCAGAGAGAGGGGGAGGAAAAGAGAGGGAGAGAGATAGAGATGTAGAGGCAAAGAAAGAGGTGAAGAGCGAGGGAGGGAGACGGAGGGAGGGAGAGGTGGTGCGAAGATGGTGTGAACATGCATATTAATGACGTTCTATGAATCAGAATGATTGCTGCAACAGTTAAGATACCGTCATTATCTACCATGTGTTTTGAACGAGGGAAAGAGAAGAGGGAAAAAAGACAGAAAAGGAAGAGGTATATGTGTTTGCTCAACCCTTTTAAAATTGTTGCTTCATCTAATAATAAAAAAGTTTAAGTTGTCTCCAGGATAGACATTTTAGAACAGGTTATTTTAAAGAGGACTATAAAGAAATATTACTATTTTGAAGATCCTAGAAAGCAAAACGAGAGAAAAAGGGAGGAATAGAAATATGAAGATCAAGGCCAAGTCAGATGTCTGACTTTGTGTCATGGACAGGAAGTGTCCCTCTGCTCCACTGTCCTGTGTGTGTGTGTGTGTGTGTGTGTGTGTGTGTGTGTGTGTGTGTGTGTGTGTGTGTGTGTGTGTGTGTGTGTGTGTGTGTGTGCGTGTGACCTGCAGATGTTCCTAATCTGTACTGTTGTCATGGCCTGTACAGAGGGTCAGCTGCAGTCTGTCTAATGGGGGGGACTCTTCCTGTGTGTGTGTGTGTGTGTGTGTGTGTGTGTGTGTGTGTGTGTGTGTGTGTGTGTGTGTGTGTGTGTGTGTGTGTGTGTGTGTGTGTGCGTGTGACCTGCAGATGTTCCTAATCTGTACTGTTGTCATGGCCTGTACAGAGGGTCAGCTGCAGTCTGTCTAATGGGGGGGACTCTTCCTGTGTGTGTGTGTGTGTGTGTGTGTGTGTGTGTGTGTGTGTGTGTGTGTGTGTGTGTGTGTGTGTGTGTGTGTGTGTGTGTGTGTGTGTGTGTGTGTGTGTGTTTATGTAGCAACACGTATGCCCCACCCACCTGAGGATCTGTCTTTTTCAGCCATCTATTTCCTGTGTTTGAGCAGTGCAAAATCACTTGTCACTTGAATCTCACTGGATTAATTGCATTCGTTTTACTCCTGCGACTCATTCATACTCTTGCATGTCCTTGTCATTTTTTTCCGGTTAACATTATGTTTGTAATGTTCCGTCAAGCACTCCCCGGTAATGACTGAAATGGGCTCAATGGACATTGTCTTTCCGTTGAAGCTATAAGAACGCTAAAACTTCGTCAAGGATGCAATGCAATTGGTTGCCATTTTTTGTGCAATTAAAAAAAAGTTACAATTTAATACAGTTGAAATGTTTACAAATTAGATGTGCTGAAATGAAAACAACTTCTGAAAATGAACACTCGGATTATAGTGATATTACGCCTGATCTTGCAAAGGTAAAATATGTTTAGATGTAATCTAGAGCTAAGTGTGTTGATTTTTAATCCGAGAGAATCCTGCTATTGACACACTTGTTGAATTATGCAAGAGAACGTGACAACAACAGTAATTAATGAGGCAGTCTAAACAGGGCAGGTGAGTGCAGGTATGGTGGACAGTGCAGGTTGGGTAGACAGAGCAGGTAGGGTAGACAGGGAAGGTAGGGTAGACAGAGAACGGAGGGTAGACCGTGCAGGTTGGGTAGACAGGGAAGGTAGGGTAGACGGGGTAGGTAGGGTCACAGAGCAGGTAGGGTAGACAGAGCAGGTTGGGTAGACAGATCAGGTTGGGTAGACAGATCAGGTAGGGTAGACAGAGCAGGTAGGGTAGACAAAAGCAGGTAGGGTAGACAGCAGGTAGGGTAGACAGAGCAGGTAGTGTAGACAGCAGGTAGGGTAGACAGAGCAGGGAGGGTAGACAGAGCAGGGAGGGTAGACAGAGCAGGGAGGGTAGACATAGCAGGGAGGGTAGTCAGAGAAGGTAGGGTAGACAGAGAAGGTAGGGTAGACAGGGAAAGTAGGGTCACAGAGCAGGTAGGGTAGACAGGGCAGGTTGGGTAGACAAAGCAGGTAGGGTAGACAGCAGGTAGGGTAGACAGAGCAGGTTGGGTAGACAGAGCAGGGAGGGTAGACAGGGCAGGTAGGGTAGACAGAGAAGGGAGGGTAGACAGATCAGGTAGGGTAGACAAAGCAGGTAGGGTAGACAGCAGGTAGAGTAGACAGAGCAGGTAGGGTAGGCAGCAGGTAGGGTAGACAGAGCATGTAGGGTAGACAGAGCAGGTAGCGTCAACAGAGAAGTTATGGTAGACAGAGCAGGTAGGGTAGACAGAGCAGGTAGGGTAGACAAAGCAGGTAGGGTAGACAGAACAGGTAGGGTAGACAGAGCAGGTAGTGTAGACAGAGCAGGTAGGGTAGACAGAGCAGGTTGGGTAGACAGATCAGGTTGGGTAGACAGAGCAGGTAGGGTAGACAGAGCAGGTAGGGTAGACAGAGCAGGTAGGGTAGACAGAGCAGGGAGGGTTGACAGGGCAGGTAGGGTAGACAAAGCAGGTAGGGTAGACAGCAGGTAGAGTAGACAGAGCAGGTAGGGTAGGCAGCAGGTAGGGTAGACGGAGCAGGTAGGGTAGACAGAGCAGGTAGCGTTGACAGAGAAGTTATGGTAGACAGAGCAGGTAGTGTAGACAGAGCAGGTAGGGTAGACAAAGCAGGTAGAGTAGACAGAACAGGTAGGGTAGACAAAGTAGGTAGGGTAGACAGATCAGATAGGGTAGACAGAGCAGGTAGGGTAGACAAAGCAGGTAGGGTAGACAGAACAGGTAGGGTAGACAGAGAAGGTAGTGTAGACAGAGCAGGTAGGGTAGACAGAGCAGGTTGGGTAGACAGATCAGGTTGGGTAGACAGAGCAGGTAGGGTAGACAGAGCAGGTAGGGTAGACAGAGCAGGGAGGGTTGACAGGGCAGGTAGGGTAGACAAAGCAGGTAGTGTAGACAGCAGGTAGAGTAGACAGAGCAGGTAGGGTAGGCAGCAGGTAGGGTAGACGGAGCAGGTAGGGTAGACAGAGCAGGTAGCGTTGACAGAGAAGTTATGGTAGACAGAGCAGGTAGGGTAGACAGAGCAGGTAGGGTAGACAAAGCAGGTAGAGTAGACAGAACAGGTAGGGTAGACAAAGTAGGTAGGGTAGACAGATCAGATAGGGTAGACAGAGCAGGTAGTGTAGACAGAGCAGGTAGGGTAGACAGAGCAGGTAGGATAGACAGAGAAGGTAGGGTAGACAGGGCAGGGAGGGTAGACAGAGCAGGTTGGGAAGACAAAGCAGGTAGAGTAGACAGAGCAGGTTGGGAAGACAGAGCAGGTAGGGTTGACAGAGCAGGTATGGTAGACAGAGCAGGTAGGGTAGACAGAGCAGGTGTTTGGTGGTTCCACCCCTATATGTTAATTTATTCTTATACGCAAACCAGCATATTTATTCAAAAGAGCGACATATAATTGTCTTTGTTTTAACGCAACCTGCGCAAAAAATATCTGCTACAATAAGAAAATGTACTCTATATATATATATATATATATATATATATATATATATTATTATTATTTTTTGGACAATAAAAAACATCTCTGGACTGTTTTAGGTGCAATAATTCAGTCAATATCTGACGGATTATAAAAATTCGCAAAAATTGGAGTATCTTCATCCATTGTCCAAGTGTCACATTTATTAGAAGAAACCTTTTAACAATTTCAATGTCCATTGCTAGTTTGTCTATATCTGTGTGTAGCCAATTTGCTGGATGTGCTCTGTAATCAAATTACAGTCTAACTGGGCTTGTCATGATCCCGCTAAGCTGTGGAGTGCCCGTTTCTAAATCTGCTGTAGCACAGGGTCTGCTGTCAGAACTGATATACTCACAAACACAAACACACAAACGCACGCACACGCACATACACACACGCACTAGCTGACAGGGCCAGCAGATCCAACGGCACAGGCATAACTGGTTTTGCTGCAATCAGATCAAAATAAATGTAAACCGTATCAAGCTTGTAACAATTTACACCTATTTTGTGGCATCATGTAGTGATATTAAAGTATTGATAGATCAACAAAAAACAGATGATTTCCTCATGCAATTTATGGATGACATCCCGCCTTTGTCCCGTGTTTTATAAGTCAATGAGAGCAACACAATATTGTTGTATTTATCCCAAACTACCAGAACTACTGTTTTAAATTGTTATTTTAAGCCTTGTATATGAAGATATCTACGGAGCTAGCAGCACAAGCTAGTTTGAGACCGTTGTTGTGTGTTTGTAATGCGGTGCTTTCACTTTGATATCCATTTCTGAGACTTGGGAAAAGAGCAAGGCTTCATGGGTATTGCTTGAGTCTTGTGTTTGGACTGAGATGGTGCCACACTCATGGCTACATTTTATAATGTTGTCCCTCTCGAAACTGTGTAGCACTGATATTTATTCAACCTAATATCAGAGTGTGTGTGTGTGGGGGTGGGGGGGGTTCTACTAAAATAACATATGGTATTGTTTAAGATGGTCATACCATGGATCATTCAGCTATTTGATTTGAAATTTGAGGACCCCTGTAGGTATAAAATTTAAAGCCCATGAAAACGCATTGAATAACACATTCATAAATGGCAAACAGACAGTCAAAAAATAAATCATAAGGAATAAGGTTTTGAAGTGTCTGTCCTATACCTAGGAGATATTAAACAAAGGGTGCTCCCGAGTGGCGCAGCGGACTAAGACACTGCATCTCAGGCTGCATCACATCTGGCTGTGATTGAGTCCCATAGGGCGGTGCACAATCAGCCCAGCGTCGTTCGGGGTTTGGCTGGGGTAGGCCGTCATGGTAAATAAGAATTTGTTCTGAACTTTCTTTGCCTAGTTAAATAAAGGTTAAATAAAACAAATATAGATATTTAAGAAAGCTCAGGAAATGTTTACGTTTTTTGGACAAATACAATGCCTTCTAAAAGTATTCACGCCCCTTGACTTTTTCAACTTTCTGTTGTGTTACAGCCTGAATTTAAACTGGATTAAATGTAGATGTTTTTTCCACTGACCCACACACAATAACCATTTGATGTCAAACTGGGATTCTCTTTTCAAAATGTTTACAAATTAATTAAAAATAAAAAGCTGAAATCTCTTGAGTCAATAAGTATTCTACCCCTTTGTTATGGCAAGCCTAAATAAGTTGAGGAGTACACATTTGCTTAAAAAATCACATAGTACGTTGCATGGACTCACTGTGTGCAATAATAGTGTTTAACATGATTTGTGATTGACTTTATTATTATTTTACCTTTGTTTAACTAGGTAAGTGAGTTAAGAACAAATTCCCTATGGGACTACCAATCACGGCCGGTTGTTATACAGCCGGGAATCAAACCGGGATCTGTAGTGTCACCTCTAGCACTGAGATACAGTGTCTTAGACCACTACTCCACTCGGGAGCAGAGATGACTACCCCATCTCTGTACCCCACACATAAAATGATCTGTAAGGTCCCTCAGTCAAGCAGTGAATTTTAAACACAGATTCAACCACAAAGACCAGGGAAGTTTTCCAATGCCTCGCAAAGAAGGGCACCTATTGGTAGACAGTTTACAACAACAAAAAAGCAAACATTGAATATCCCTATGAGCATGGCGAAGTTATTTATTGCACTTTGGATGGTGTATCAATAGACCCAGTCACCAAAAAGATACAGGCGTTTTTCCTACCTCTCCTGCCGGAGAGGATTCGTTAAACATTGGGTCTGACACTGAAATGGCAGTGTCCCTGGTTTACCATTCCTCAAGTTAAACATTTTAATGTCACATGCAAGTACAGTGAAAAGCCTTTCTTGCATCCTCTAAACCCAACAATTAAGTGATATCAATCATTATCAATGTAGTACTAAAAATAACAAAAGCTACACACAAGAAACTAAATAAGAAATAAGAAGAACACAAGAAAGTAAGAATCTATTTACAGGGTCAGTTCCAATTCCATATTTACAATGTGCAGGGATACTGGAGTTATAGGGGAAAGGTGACTAGGCATCAGTATGCATGATTAACAGAGCAGCAGCAGCTTCAATTCAGATCATTTTATGTGTGTGTTGGAGTGTCAATGTGCGCGAGTGTGCAGAGTCCTGTGAGTGTGCATAAAAACAGTGCACAAATAAAAACAAAATGCAAGGGTCAACTCAGATTGTCTGTGTATCCATTTTGTTAGCTATTTAGCAGTCTTATGGCTTAGGGATAAAAGCTGTTCAGGAGCTTGTTAGTGTCAGACTTGATGCACCGGTACCAGAAGTAGAGAGAACAGTTTATGGCTTGGGTGGCTGGAGTCTTTAACGATTTTCCTGGGCTTCCTTTCACACCACCTGATATAGAGGTCCTGGATGGCAGGAGGCTTGGCCTCAGTGATGTACTGGGCTGTCCTCACGACCCTCTGTAGCACCATGCAATCAAGGGTGGTGCTGTTGTTGTTTACCAAGCAGTGATGCAGCCAGTCAAAATGCTCTCAATGTTGCATCTGTATAACCTTTAGTGGAACATAGTGCAACATTTTTCAACATCCTGATGGGAAAGTGGTGCTGTTGTGCCTTTTTCACAACTGTGCGCGCATGTGTGGACCATTTGAAATCCATAGTGATTTTGACCTCGAGGAACTTGAAGCTCTCGACCGGGCTCCACTGCTGCCCCGTCAATGTGGATGGAGTAGTGCCCTCTGTTTACTGTAGTCCACACAGTCATGGGTGAACAGGGAGTACAGAGGGGACTAAGCATACCACCCTGCGGGGCCTCCGTGTTAAACTTGGTGACAAGCTTGGTGGGTACAATGATATCGAATGCTGAGCTGTGGTCAACGAACAGCTTTCTTACATAGGTTTTCCACTTATCTAGGTGGGTGAGGGCAGTGTGGAGTGCAGTAACTCCTCATAGCGTGGAACTGAGTAAAATGGCTTTTATTTACCTTGGTTTCACAGTAACTTTATGCAGTTACTGCTAACATGTCCCCCATTTTCTCCAAAACAATAGAATAGAGGCAGTATACTTGTCCACATGATTAAGCTTGTATTTAATGTAGCAAAAATGACATTGACTAATTTTCGACAAAAATGAGCAGTTACTGCCTTTTTGCTTGGTAGGGCAGTATGGATCTGTTGGAGCAGCATGCAAACTGGAGTGGGTCTAGAGTGTCTGGGATGATGGAGTTGATTAGTGCCAAAACCAACCTTTCAAAGCACTTCATGATAACAGATGTGAGTGCTACAGGGAGATAGTCATTGTGGCATGAAGCCTTAGAGTTCTTTGGATCAGGAATGATGGCAGTAATATTAAAACATGTTGGGATTACAGACTTGGACAAGGAGATGTTGAAAATTACTGTGAATATGCCTGCCAGCTGATCTGCGCATGCTCTGAGAACGCCCTGAAATATTGTCTGGCCCCATGGCCTTGATAATGTTGACCTGATTAAATACGGCCTCGGAGATCGAGATCACTGCCCTTAAACGTGACAGGCAAAGGTTTCCCTGCTTTAAAAAAAATGTCTTTATTCAACAGTTAAATACATCAGGAAATAATCTGAAATAACATTTTGGTAAAAGTAGATTATGTACCCTTGATATAAAACGCTTAAACTCCACTGTACGCATCTCTCTCTCTCTCTCTCTTTCTCTCTCCGCCTCTCTCTCTCTCCTGGCAACACTTTGTTCAATTTCCCTACATGGCAACTCTCCCCAAAGGGACCAGACGATTATATCACTTCGCTTCTCTTATTTATTTCCCAAACCAGGAGATCATTTAAAATATCTAGGACAGCTAATCATAATTTGTTCTCTTATTTTATGAATATTTTCTTCTTCGTGATTTTCTATGGAAAAAGAAGGAGAGATGTCTTGATTTGACCATTGACATACTTCTTGTAGGTTTTGTGTGTAAGTGTGTGTGATGGACTGATGGTTTGATTGTCTGTAATCCTGACTGGATCTCCCGGTTGTCAGAGAGGAGGACACAGCTGCAAAGTTTACCATAGAGACACAGTATAACCTGGGGTCTCTTTCAATGGCCTTGACACACACACACACACACACACACACACACACACACACACACACACACACACACACACACACACACACACACACACACACACACACACACACACACACACATAGCTCAGATGCGTACACACACTCACACACTCACACACACACTGAGCCAGCACGGTACAACAAAACCTGGGGGTGGAATTCACTGGCCTTAAATTACATTTTCAGCATGACAAAAACAGAAGTTTTAGTGTTAAAACGCCCTACGGCCGCCTGATGCCAACACGTGTTAGGAGCAGCATCTATATAACAATACACACACACATGGCACACACAAACACACACACAGCACGCTCTTATTCATTATCTATATTGCTTCTACACTATACTTTCCAAAGTCTTAATTTCGTTAACATTTTTTTGTGGTATTTTATCACTGTCTTTCTTTCCTTTTCATAATTTTGCTCCCTGGTTTGAAAATCTAAATGATAATAATGTGAAGATTATTATAGAGTATATGAATGTGCCTCTCGCTATTCTCCTGTCTCTTTTCTGTTCTCTGTTCTCCTTTCTCTTCCTATCTCTTGGCAATGCAAGCTGGTTTTCATTAAGGGACCTCAATGCTTATGGCTCCAAATGCATTTTTTAAAGCCATCTGTACCAGAGTATTCTGTTGCTGCACTGTGTGTGTGTGTGTATGTGTGTGTGTGTGTGTGTGTGTGTTTTGTGTGTGTGTGTGTGTGTGTGGGTGTGTGTGTGTGTGCGCGCGCGCGCGTGTGTGTGCGTGGGTGTGACGGTGTGACGGTGTGTGTGTGTCGGTGTGTGTATGTGTGTGTCGGTGTGTGTCTTCATATAGAAACATACCACATTGGGTAAAGGGAGTCGTCAGCTAGCTTGGCTCTGGATTTACGTCTCTGTGGTTCCATGACACTCCTGTAACTGCCAGCTGAGAAAGGCCACTGTCTGACACAGAAACACACACACGCACACACAGTTCTGAGGGATTACTCTTAATTTAGTGCATTCTCCCTGGCCCAGCCTCACACCCAGACTGCCATCACTGCTGCGACTGACTGGACAGGCTGGTACTGTACCATACGTGGCAGAGCGCTCTCTTTCCCTCTCTCTCACTCTGTTTCACCCTTTATCAGTCTCCTCTGGTCTGTCAATGTTTTAAACGTGGATTGCTTTACAGTGTTTATTTTCTTCAGTTTGCTCTTTTCGTCTCAGTATTTATCTCCACCGTCTGTTGACTGGTCTCTCTTTCTTTGCTTCTTTCTTGCACTCTCCCTCCCTCTCTGTCTTACATTGGCCAAAGTTGGCTCTAAGAACAGTGCCAGTTATCTAGCACGCTGGTGCACAGGGCCTGTTGGAGCATAACAGAGGGACAGAAAGGACGCTGGCTAAACTGGCACAGAGATCACAGGGCTGGATAGAGCCCCTCATGCCCAGCATACATTCCCTAATAAGTAATTCATCTGAGAAGGCCCCATGATCAAGGCCCTACGGGGCTCTGCCCCTTTGACTAAGCCAAGGCCTATCCTTGTCTCCTCTTTTTGTCTTCCATAGACTTCTGAGGCTTTACTGTACGACTCAGATCAGACCAGAGGAATTTTATATATTTCTATTAGACATTCCGTCAGATGTCTAATATTGATTTCAGTCCCATTGAGACAAATAATGCCTTTTCCGAGGGAGCCCTGGCAAAACAACAATTACATTTTGCTGACCACATTTGCGTTTTTTTTTTACTTCGCGCATTCGCAGTCTGTGCTGCGCCCTCATCTCAAAGTTATCCGAGGTCCAATGGAATGTGTGCGTTAGTCACTAAATCTGTGGCTAAATGGCCGTGTTTGTTGTGGTTGTCAGTGAGGTGTGGAGGTCTTGACTGTGACAGCACTTAGAGCCCAAAGCCCTCTCTTGTCATAGAGGCCAAATGTTCCTTTACAGTTCAGACCTCAAATCGGCCCCAAAGAGCAGCCAGATGTACTTCCCCCCCCCACCATTGTTGAGAATCGTGATTATTTGTTCAACGTTTGGGGGCATGATATTTCAACGCATTTGGAAAGAGCTAACACTTTGTGACACAGCTGTGAGATTGGTGAAAGGCTTCCTTTTGCGTTTGCCATCTCTCTTTAGACCCTTTGGCACGAGGTGCGTTGGGAACACTCGCCTTTTACCTTTCGCCTGACTGACTCTGTGTCTCCACCAAGGAGATATAAAACCACTATAGTGTATCACGGGACAGGAGGGTAGATAACATAACGAATTCCATAGATTGATCTTTTTCAATTGAATGTAAAGTGCAACGTTTAGAATGAGGACGATGGGACCTCTATGTGTTCAGCATCCATTGCATTTGTGTGTTTGTTTGTTTGTTTGGAGTGAGAGAGCATCTGCGTCTCTGGGAAGGAAAAGTTGTTTAAGGCTGGCAGCCATATTTCACAAACTGGTTCATCTCCTTGCAAACACAGAGAAATAACAGAGAAAGGATATTCAGACGAAGAGACCGAGCAACAGGAAGACAGATGAAACAGAGAGGCATATACACATAGAGGCAGTGATAAATGTACAAATCCATAATCTGGGAGATGCATGATATTGTTCACTCAAATTTATGCCCAAAGTATATATATTTTTTGTTGTACTTTGTATATAATTTTTTTGTTATTCTCTCTCTCTCCCTCTCTCTCTCTCTCTCTCTCTCTCTCTCTCTCTCTCTCTCTCTCTCTCCCCTTTACACAATTAACACTTTAGTGCTGCTCACACACACACACACACACACACACACACACACACACACACACACACACACACACAGGATTCTAGGGTTACTGACTGGTGTACACTTAGAGAAAAGGGTTAAAAAACGATTATTTGGTTGTCCCCACAGGAGAGCCCTTTTTGGTCCCATTAAAAAAGGTCCTACATGGCACGAAAAGGTTCTACCTGGAAACAACAAGGGTTCTTCAAAGGGTTCTCTTATGGGGACAGATAGCACCTTTTTTCTAAAAGTGTAGTTGGACCGAGCCAGTTCTGAACAACGGTGCTTGGCTGGGCAGCGCTGTAACAGTATGTGTGTGTGGGAGAGAAAGCCTGGCTTAGTACAGTCTGACTATAAGGAGGCGTGGACAGGCTCAGGAACCTCCTGGAGTCGGCTGTTAAATCAAATCGCAATTTACATCAAGTGCATTTAATAAGCAACACCTCAAAACAATTCACAAACACAATTCAAAATAAACAAACAACAGAGATGTCAAAAACAGAAAAACAGCAGACATACAGCAGGCAGCACATTTTAAAAACTACACGGAACATGGGGGGGGGGGTACAGGGGCACTATATGGGGTAGACACACGGGGGGGGGGGTTGAGACACACAGGACAATTAAACATCCAGTGGGACAGGAGTGACAGTTAGTGCAGTGGGTCCAATGACAGTCAGGAAGAAAGGTGGATGGATGGAGTGTGGATGGAGGGTGGATGGATAGTTGGATCCTGGGTCGGGTGGATTGTGGGGCTCACAAGCTCATGGGAACGTGGGAAAAGCAGGGTGTTAGAGAAGCAAGGTCACAGACACAATTTAACATTAAACGGAACTTAAAAATAGTCCATTTAAAATACATGAAATGTACTATCCATGACTGACATTAAACATATGTCTTGTAGCCTAATATTAAAGGAGAACTGCACTTCTTGGTTTGGCCTCATTTTTCATTAATGCTCAATAATCAAGGCTAGTGGCCAAGACTGAAAGCAAACGAGAGTTGTCATCGGCGAGTGGTTTTATGTGGGTGTGTCTTTACCATTCAATCACAACAAATAAGGGCTAATTCAGTAAAAAACATATTAAAAAAGACACTGTACTGTCTGGGTCATTCGTTTTGCACGGTGGGTGGGGTTTGCTCATTTTCAAACCATTCCTCCCAAGGAGGACCAAAGTAAACTCGCTTAGCCTTTTCCCAGAAAACAATGTGTCACCATGTGTTAAATAGTAAAAAGGGGGAATGAATTGTTGACATAATTGTAATCCTAACCAAACCCTCAAGTAAGTCATGACGCAGTCACAACTCTGTTTTGGACGATACTGACTTTATGACCCAAAATATCCTATTTACACTTTGTAGTTAATTTTGACATTAGAATAAGTGTTTATGACTTGTATCGATGCCACATAGGCTGTTTTTATAATGAGAAGTTGGGCTTTAACAATTTTGACTGAGTCTGCTACCTGGACATGGAATGCAAGGCCGTTCAACAGGGATGGTGCACTACGGGAGAAGGCCCTACACCCAGCTGTGTTTTTTTATGGGATGAAGAGAAGGCTGGCATCTTGAGAAGTGAGGGTTCTAGTGGGTTTGTATAGTATTAGCATTTCATCTTAATTTGACAATTTTCTCACAGCAGGAAAATAATCCTGCAGCAACAGGATTTTTTAAATTATTATGTGGATTATAATTAATATAAATGTTTGTAGGGGTTGATGCTATTCTTCATTAGGGCAAATCAAGTCCAAATTTGTAACGTGTAGATTACTAAATGTATATGCCTTTTTAAAACTTGAATACGTTACAATTTGCAGTTCCTGCTCCCCAGGATAAATCTCTGAAAACGGAGTGATCAAATGAAGATAGTACATCTGTAGGTGGGAGTGTGTCCGTGTAAAGTTTGTATGTTTGAGTTGGAACGTGTAATCTGTACGGGACCGGATGGGGAGTAGGTGAAGTGAAACAAGAATCGGAGTGTTCAGACTTTTTGGTTCCTGTTTGGAATCTGCCAGCAGCATTTTGAAAAAATTGGAGATTTCTCAGATTGGTAGCGATACAGCCTGATAGAAGGACATTACAGTAGTCTAGACGGGATGTAACGAAGGTATGTATTTTTGTTATATTCCTTAGATGGAACAATGTCAATGGCAAGCTGGAATATCAGACAGAATTTCAGCCTTCCAAGGCATGGAAACTGGATCCAAGGCTCTGGGAGAAGAGATTTACATACTGTACAGCTACTAGGGAGACCAGAGCAAAGTTAGGGGGGGTGGGGAGGCGATGTCTTGGGGCGTTGTAGGGGGAGCAGTGGAAAGTTTGGTGGTCTGTTTAATGTTTCATGGGCAAACACTCAGGCAGTGTTACCCAACGGGCCCTGTCCCTGCCACACTGGACTGGAGAGTAGGGGGAGGAGGTGGGGAATAGAGAGAGACTGGAATAATTAACATTTACACGGTGTGCTAGACATGTGTTGACCCAGTTGATGGAGGAGTGTGTGAGAAGGACTAAACACTCCAGATAAACACTACTGGCATTCCTCCCCAAACTAAAGAATCAAATAGAACCAAACCATCAGACAATAAGTATGGCATGTACAGTAGTATTACGCATTGGGAGTGACACACACGTGTCATGGGAGATGGAGACAGAGCGAAAGAGAGAGAGATAGAGAGAAAGAGAAAGAGAGAAAGAAATAGGGGAGAAAAGGGAGAGAGAGAGAGAGAGAGAGAGAGAGAGAGAGAGAGGGCATGCTTTGAGGTTCTGACTCCTGCATTGCTCCACAGCTGCGATCCTAAATCGGGTCAACAACTAATGGGCAAACCCAGAACCCCGGGTGACTACACCACCCATCGCAGTCTGTCTCTCCTCTCCCGACCTCTCTCCTCCATCCACCCCTTTAACCCACCCCTCTCTCTCTTAACTGTCTTTTTTTTATTGATGCTGAACACAAAAATGGTAATTAATTAGTGTTCATCTTGTCAAAATTCGTTTGTTTCGTGCGTGCTTTCTATTTTATTTTTCATGGTCATGTTTCACCTATAGTACGATACTAAAACTTTGTGATGTACAAAAAGTACCTTCATTTGCTTCATTTCATGTTGAATATTTTCCAGACCTCTTTGATATCATTACTTTGAGTGGCCTCTTGAGTGGACCTGAAGGTGTGTGTGTGTTTTGTGTCTCTTTTCATTCCGGTAGAGATAAATGCCTTGATTTGCCTTGTGTCTGTGTGTTACGTCCTGTGTACTCAGCAGGGGATTTCATCCATTAAAGTTCCCTGGTTTTCCTGGGCCCTTGTTCACCATTGCCTGTTCTCCTCTTGATCTCCACACGACGCTCAGTCAAGCCACATCAAACGAGCTGCCAAGGTCCCCACTGGTGTGCATACGGAGATCACTCGAATAGAACCACCCAATTCTGGCATAAGGCATACTTAAAACAACTTTTTTAACTGCTCACTGGAAAATGTACGCATTAAAGAAGGAAATATTATATATTTATACAACGTGGGTCTAAACCTGAATGCTGATTGGTTACTTTTGCAAATGAAAATATGTCAGTCATTATTTGAAATGGGCGTATGTCGCAAGTCAATATTTCACAGGAGAGCCATTTGAACGTAAGCTCTTTATTTTTAAATCAAAATGATTTTTTGGGGGCAGAAATGCCTTCTGGAACATGTGAACTTAATAACAAACGTGTATGTCATCTGTAAATACGAATAGCATTGTTAAAGTATGAGCCTAGTTGGTTTAGCCACCGAAAAATATAGGTACCTTCCCACTAGCTATGATTAGCTGAGATAATGAGACGGATTGACATGCCGATTTAGAATTCAAGGCACACTTAACCAGCATGGCTACCACAGCATTCTGAAGTGATACACCTTCCCATCTGGTTTGCGCTTAGTGGGACTATCATTTGTTTTTCAACAGGACAATGACCCAACACACCTCCAGGCTGTGAAAGGGCTATTTGACCAAGAAGGACAGTGATGGAGTGCTGAATCAGATGACCTGGCCTACAAAATCACCGACCTCAACCCAATTGAGATGTGTGGGATGAGTTGGACTGCAGAGTGAGGGAAAAGCAGCCAACAAGTGCTCAGCATATGTGGGAAATCCTTCAAGACTGTTGAAGCTGGTTGAGAGAATGCCAAGAGTGTGGTGTAAACTTTGAAGAATCTCAAATATAACATATTTGGATATATTTAATACTTTTTTGGTTACTACATGATTCCATGTGTGTCATTTAATAGTTGTGATGTCTTCACTATTATATATATATATATAGAAAAATGTTTAAAAAAATAAAGAAAAAACCTTGAATTAGTAGGTGTGTTCAAACATTTGACTGGTACTGTGTATATTATTGTACAGGAAGCTAGGGCTGAAAGAGCTAGTACATAATTTGGATCTTAATTTGAGCAGTTTGCTACAGCAGGAAAATATTTCTGCAGCAACAAGATTCATTTTTCATTAGGGCAAATCAAAACATTTTTAAGTGGAAATCACAAACTTTGCAAGTCTTTTTTAATACAGAAAAAGTTTGCACTGTCTGCCGTGCAGGACAATTCTCAGCAACAAAAGAGTGATGAAATGAAGATCCTACGTCTGTAGCAGAGTATGTGTGTTGCCAGGTGTGTGTGTCGTGTCTGTGTATGTTTGCTGCGGGGTTGGTGGAGTTTACATGCTTTTCCATATCTGCCAGATCACCTGTCCTTTTAACTGTGACGAGCTCTCACTCTGATCTTAGCTCTCTGGGATGGTTGTTTAGGATCTGAGCTCTGGGAAGGTTGTGTCTGCCCTGGGCAGTTGTTCCGTCAGTGAGGCGTGTCAGTAACAGCTGTAACACCTACTCACAGGTGAAGTGACAGACTGCCACGACAGTGATGTCACATCATCTCCATCAGAATGGGTTTGGACATGGTTTGTGAGTGAGTGTGTCTGTGTGTGTGTGTGTGTGTGTGTGTGTGTGTGTGTGTGTGTGTGTGTGTGTGTGTGTGTGTGTGTGTGTGTGTGTGTGTGTGTGTGTGTGTGTGAGTGCGTGCGTGCACGCACGTGTGTGTGTTTGTACCTTTACACTGCTCCTTGTCACAGCGTATTTCACCTCCATTCAGTCACTGTCAGAGTGGAGTATCTGTGTTGGGGCATCTGTTTATCAGAAGAAGCCCGTTACAAAGACTATTCCAAGCAGGGAGGATCCTATAGACCGAGTGCAAATACCGACCATTGTCCTGACAGCCTACTCAAATGTTTCCATTATTTTGCTAGTTACCTTTAAAATGTTCTAAACTAATTGTTGGACTTATTGCAACCGATACTGATATGGTTTTTCCTATTTAAATGGTTGAGTGAGTCTCATTTATACATTTTCCCTACCTTGGCAGTCATTTTAAATGCAGCTTGCAGGTGATAAAAAAAGTTCACATTTTTCGATGTCCTAACTCTGGATTTCAATATCACTGAGTTTCAGACCACTGTGTTGGAGTACAACTAGGCTGTCAAAGTACGGCCTTTTGCTATATGTAAAATATTGTCATAAAGAAATGAATTGAAATGATAAAATATTCACTTAGGCACTCACATGGTGAAGGTGTCTCTGTCACGAGCAAACACAGTTATTGGTGTTTTACTGGTAACTCAAAAATCCACTTGAAAGGCACCCTGGGACGTTTGAACAAACAACTTTGTCAACATGGTGGTACGCTAAAAAGGCAAATGTGTACCTATTCTTAAGCATTTGTACCCCTTTAAGTACAATTCTAGACCTTTTGTTCTGAGAGTCTAAGGTGTGGGTAGAGGATGGGTCTTGTATTCAGAAACACATTCAACTATCGCCTTTACTTTTACTATTCATAACAATCTACATTTGAATGATTTTCCTCCATTTTGTAACAAGCTTCATTCCATCAGAAAGTGCTGCTGTTTCCGTTAACATGAGTCTATATTAGTATTAATGCTTGCTTTTCCTTTATTATGTGTATCAACCACAGGACGTTGGTGGCACCTCAACCCTTTCACACCTGAGTTCCAAATATCTCTCTAATGATCGCCCCAGCTTGAGTTGTTTTATGTGCGTGATGTCAGAATGCACTCCCTGTTCCAAAATGTGATTGTTACGCAACAGGACAGTTAGTCCACGCTGCCCTCAAAATGTAAAAAAAAAAAAAACGTGTTTTACTCAATTATTTTGATCACTGGTGAGGTCACCCCTGATGTGATGAATTGTAAATAGTAATTGCTATTAGCTCATCCATATTATGGCTTCTGTCAGCCGAGAGTTAGCTAACTATGACTGCTTATTTTAGGTCACTCTTTTCTCGGTTGGCGCTAAGGCTAATGTAGCCTACATTTTTCTGGTTTGGATATTGCATCCCAAAAAAATGAATCTGCTCCTATTAAGGACATAACGTTATAAAGAGTGTTGTGCAAAATGATTCGGTGAAGAAAAAAAAAACAGTGTGGCCAGCCCAAAACGCTGACTGTTGCGTCATTCGAAACTGGATGTTGAAAATAAGTGTCCTAATCACACTGGTGTACACTACAGAGAGCACTGTGGAATGATCCCACCCAGGTTTCCCGTTTGTGTCAACGGGTTAATTGGGGATGATGGGCTTGTGGTAATGGCTGGAGCGGAATCAGCAGAACGGTATCAAATATATCAAACACTTGGTTTGAATCCATTCCATTTGCCCCGTTCCAACCATTAATATGAGCCGCCCTGGGTTGTTGATGGGGTGTTTGATGTTTTAACAGCCTGCCCATTGATTCTCTGCCACTTTAAAGGTTCTCAATTCTCCTGGTGGGATCACAAATTTGATGAGGTGAGATTCTTATGTTCTTTTCAATGCTTAGACGCGATAAATACTTCCAATAATACTACTCTTCTAGGAAGATGTGTATTCCCAACAGAGTCTCTTTTAGGATGTGAATATTTCAGCTCCACACTCTTCGGGAAAAGGTGCAATTAACAACATAAAAGGGTTCTTCGACTGTCCCCATAGGAATACCCTTAGAATAACCCTTTTTGGTTCCAGGTAGAACACTACTGGGTTCCATGCAGAGCCCTTTCCCAGGGGGTTCTACATGGAACCCAACATATTCTTCCTGTATCCCTTTTGGAACTCTTTTTTAGAGAGTGTACTGTGTGGATGGTTTCACTTTTTGAGAGAGGTGAAAGAGCTGATTTATTTGAAGAAATTTTTTGAAAAAGAGGCAAAAAAGTAAGGTAACGAGATGGTAAAAGTGTTTAAGAGTAAAAAGGAGAAAAGTACAGAGTGATTTTGTCTAGAGTAGATTGAGACTGAAAGTACTATGGACAGACCTGTGTTTGGGTTTAGGTTTGGGAGTTGGAGACAAGCCAAGGAGTGAGAGGGAGTGAGTGTATGTGAGAGAGTGGGCACGGCAGAGAGG
Organism: Oncorhynchus masou masou; assembly: GCF_036934945.1. NCBI lineage: Eukaryota > Metazoa > Chordata > Actinopteri > Salmoniformes > Salmonidae > Oncorhynchus > Oncorhynchus masou. The sequence continues at coordinate 54,375,228 of NC_088235.1, read as the reverse complement.
GGGACAGATAGAGAGAGGGGTCAGGGTAATGACAGGAGACAGGTCTCGAGGAGAGGGCTGTAAAGCCGTGTGTTCCGCCACTAATGGGATTAAGAGCAATCCCCCCATAGTCACAGACACTCACACACACTTGAGACGGCGGCCGCTAATGACATAGCAGCCTCACGAGTGTGTGTGTGCGCGTGTACGTGCAAGGATGGGGTGGAACAGAGAATCAGCTTTAGGAGTTGGAGGACCATATTGGCCAGATTTAAGTCTTACGAAGTGTTATCCTCTTTCATTCATTTTTTTCACTCTCACACTCTCTCACACTTTCTCCCATCGGCCATCGGAGTAAAACTCTCGCCCCTGTCCAGAGTGATAGTACAATGCAGTCCTGCAGTAGTAGTTTGCCTACCCAACCTCTCTCCCTGCATCCCTGCCTGGCTCTCCACTTGAAGCCTAGCAATGGTGACACAGTGAGCTGCCTGGGAGCCTCTTCACCCGTCTGTCCTCACATCGCACCAAGCAGCAGCCCACAACTAGCCGGCCCCTGGCACTCCCCATTCCAACTGTCCCTCCAACTGTCCCTCCCACAGCCCACTACTTTAGTAGCATATGCTGGGTGGGTCTTGCCACTTAGACTGGGGCTGAGGCCTGTCGCAACCAGGATCGAGCGGACAGCTGATGGATGACCCCCTATGGGAGGGAAGGGAAGGGGGGTGACTCTCACTGCTGAAGTCACAGCGATTAGACACGAGGAAGTGGGTGAGGTGGGGGTGTTTCGTCGCTGCGGACGACCAGTGTTCAAGTTGGACTTCTCTAATCCATTATCGCCTGGCAACATTCCAGGAAGTGTTGTGGGTGTTGGTTGGGAATGTGACAGTGTGTGCGTGTGTGCGCATGTTAGTGCGTGTGTATGTCTGTCTGTATGTGTGTGTGTGTACGTGTGTGTCGTGTCTGTGCGTGCCAGATGATGCGATGGCGTGATATGTGTGTGTGTGAGTGGGTTGCTGCAGTCACTGTGTATGTTTGTGTGTGTCTGAGGAAGAGGGTCCTTTCCGACACACATCAGATGTGCTGTAATTGCTGTCTCCTCTGCTGACTGTTACAGCTTGTCTGAAGAAGGGCTGTCGCTGTTCACTGTTCTCTCTGTACTGGGTTAGCAAAGTCTGCGCACAGAAAAGGTGGCCCAAACACTCATACAATTAAATACCGACAGAGCAAATTCAAATCTGATATTTGTGCGAAGTGCAGAACAATAAATTGATCTACAGATGCGTACTTCAGGCCTAAATAGCAGGCTGTTTGGGTTTATGAAAATATTTTTTTTTTTTAGTATGTGACATTTTTTTTTGATGGAGTACGTTTTAAATGCAAGGATGTCATACTCATTTTTGCTTTTCATTTAGTACGGATTCACTGCATGTAATTGAAGAAGAGAATAGTCTATTCAGAACCATGTGTTTGACATCGCTGACAAACAGATAAATGGATGAAGGGCGGGAAACAACGCAATTGTGGATTATATAACGCAATCAGTATGGTGGAACTTAGTATGTTGATATGTGCTGCTTACAGCATGATTTCCTCTAAACTGTATGTTCTAAATAGTATGTAGTATGATAAGTACACTACATATAGTTTTACTAAGTAGTAGGCAAGACAGATTTTGGCTACTCTCTCCTCCAAGATAATAGATGGTATGTCTAACAAAACATGAATTCAGTCTCATTCAATGAGTAAACATGAATGTTATTATATTTCATTATTGACAAATGTGCCTGCACATCTCTGTTCTATCCGAGCTCTGATCCATTTAGCTTTGTCTTTTCAAAACAAACAATTGAATGTTAGACAATAATGATATAAAGTGAGTGGTAGCTTTTTGAAGAGACTATTGTGTATATACACTGACTATACAAAACATTCGGAACACCTGCTCTTTACATGACATAGACTGACCAGGTGAATCTAGGTGAAAGCCATGTTCCCTTCTTGATGTCACTTGTTCAATCCACTTCAGTCACTGTACATGAAGGAGAGGAGACAGGTTAGGGGGGGGGGGCATTTTTGAGCCTTGAGACAGTTGAGACACGGATTGTTTATGTGTGCCATTCAGAGGGTGAATAGGCAAGACAAAAACTGATGTACCTTTGAATGGGGTACGGTAGTACAGTACCTTGCTAAAGTATTCACCCACCTGGCGTTTTTCCTATTTTGTTTTATTACAACCTGTAATTTAAATTGAGGCTGCAGGTAGCCTAGTGGTTAGAGCGTTGGACTAGTAAAGGAAAGGAAAAAAGGAAGGAAAATATAAAGGAAAATATGTTGTTCTGCCTCCTGAACAAGGCAGTTAACCCTTTTCCTGGGCCGTCATTGAAAATGTGTTCTCAACTGACTTGCCAAGAAAAATGCAAATGAATTTTTATTTGGATTTCATGTAATGGACATACACAAAATAGTCCAAATTGGTGATGAAAAAAAAACTAAAAAAAACAAAGTGATGAAAACAATAACTTAAAAAATGACAACTTCCAAAAATACAAAAAATGAAAAGTAAAGAATGTAAATGTATTCACCCCCTTTGATCTAAAGGCCATAAAAAAGATATGGTGCAACCAATTATCTTCTGAAGTCGCATAATTAGTTAAATAAAGTCCACCTGTGTGCAAACTACGTGTCACATGGTCAGTCACATGATGTCAGAATATATACACCTGTTCTGAAAGGCCCCAGAGTCTGCAACACCACCAAGCAAACGGCGCTATGAAGATCAATGAGCTCTCCAAACAGGTAAGGGACAAAGTTGTGGAGAAGTACATATCAGGGTTTGGTTATAAAAAATTGTTGAAACTTTGAACATCCCACGGAACACCATTAAATCCATTATTTAAAAATGGAAAGAATATGGCACCACAACAAACCTGCCAAGAGAGGGCCGCCTACCAAAACTCAAAGAACAGGCAAGGAGGGCATTAATCTGAGAGGCAACAACGAGACCAAAGATAACCCTGAAGGAGCTGCAAAGCTCCACAGTGGAGATTGGAATATCTTTCCATAGGACCAGTTTAAGCCGTACACGCCACAGAGCAGGGCTTACCGGAAGAGTGGAAAGAAAATAAGCCATTGCTTCAAGAAAAAAATGTGTAAACACGTTTGGTGTTCGTTGAAAAGCATGTGGGAGACTCCCCAAACATAATGGAAGAAGGTACTCTAGTCAGATGAGTCTAAAATGTAGCTTTTTAGCCATCAAGGAAAATGCTATGTTAGGCGCAATCCCAACACCTCCCATCACCCCGAGAATACCATCCCCACAGTGAGGCATGGTGGTGGCAGCATCATGTTGTGGGGATGTTTTTCATCAGTAGGGACTGTGAAAATGAAATGATGGATGGTGATGGATGGTGCTAAATACATTGAAATTCTTGAGGGAAACCTATTTCAGTCTTCCAGAGATTTGAGACTAGGATGGAGGTTCACCTCCCAGCAGGACAATGACCCTAAGCTTACTGCTAAATTAACACTTGAGTGGTTTAAGGGTAAACATTTTAATACTTGGAATGGCCTAGTCAAAGCCCAGACCTCAATCCAATTGAGAATCTGTGGTATGACTTAAAGACTGCTGTACACCAGCGAAACCCATCCAACTTGAAGGAGCTGGAGCAGTTTGCCATGAAGAATGGTCTAAAATCCTAGTGGATAGACGTGCCAAGCGTATAGAGACATACCCCGAGAGACTTGCAGCTGTAATTGCTACAAAAGATGTCTCTACAAAGTATTGACTTTTGGGGGTGAATAATTATGTGCGCTCAAGTTTCCAGTTTTTTTGTCTTATTTCTTGTTTGTTTCACAAAAATAATTATTTTTCACTTTCAAAGTGGTAGGCATGTTGTGGAAATTAAATGATACAAACTCCCCCCAAAAATCAATTTAATTCCAGGTTGTTTATAGACAACAAAATAGGAAAACTGCAAAGAGGGGGAACACTTTGGCAAGCCACTGTAGGTGCCAGGCGCACCGGTTTGTGTCATGAACTGAAACACTGCTGGGTTTTTCACACTCATTTTCCCGTGTGTATCAAGAATGGTCCACCACCAAAAGACATCCAGCCAACTTGACACAACTGTGGGAAGCATTGGTATCAACATGGGCCAGCATCCCTGTGGAATGCTTTTGACACCTTGTAGAGTCAATGCCCCGACAAAAGTGTATTAGGAAGGTGTTCCTAATGTTTGGTATACTCAGTATATACAGTATGTGTGTTATTTTTTCTGTTGTAGTGTGGCTATTGCCTCAGTAGTAATTACTTGTAGTTATAATTAAGGCCACAATTTATTCCCTGGTAGCTAATAAGCTGGTTGTGTCTGCCCCACCCTCCTCTGGCCCAAAACTGTCAGAGGACATGCCATCTCTGCATTACTCAACACTTTCCCGCAGTCCATTATCTACACACAAATGCACACATGCAAGCACTCATACACACACACACAAACACGCTAATGACCAACTGCACACAAATGCACACACACACACACACACACTACCCCCTCCGCATACACACATCCTCCGCAAACATACACATACATTACCCCCTCCACTTGGCGCATACACGCAGCATTATACACATACACACATAATAATACCCCCCCCATACACACTCATACACACTCTCCCGACCCTTAGCACCCACTCCCCCCCTTCTCATAACTCAACAATAGCAGAGGGCAGCTGTAGCTAATAATAAGTATTGAGTGGTTCAACTTGGGATGAGCCAGGTTCACCATTGGATCTCCAAAGCGCCCCGGGTCACACACAAACACAGAAAACGTCTCACTGGGCCCAACAGGAAGAGAAGACATTTTAAACTTTCATGACTTCTCTGAAATTGTGGCTGTTCGCCTTTCAGGGTCTAACTCTTTGTTCTCGAGCGCTCGCCCGATCAATATCCGAGCAAGAGAGCGGGAGAGAGAGAAGAAGAAGAGAGAGAGCTAGAGTCCAGACATCTTTATCTCAGTGGATTGTGCACGAGTGTTCATGCACACACACACAGTAGATTGCACCATCCTCACGATATTTGTGTTATTTGGTGAATATTTGAGTAAACACACTCACACACAAACACACAGACACACACTCACACTCACGCGCACATGCACGCGCACGCACGCACACGTACACACACACACACACACACACACACACACACACACACACACACACACGGACACACACACACAAACCTTGTGATCTGCCCTGAGGTAAGCATGGCAGGGTTTTCTCAATGGAAGATAGATACTTATACTCAGTTAAGATGTAAGACATATCTTTTGTAAAGTCTTTGTTTTTCCCCAAAAATGTAATTTAGGCCAACCAAGAGCATCTTCGGGTGTAAAGTGATTTCCTAATAGGACTTTCTACATTCAATGAATTTGTGACAGAGACTTTCTCCTTGGCTCTCAACACGACCCATTTCATCCTTCTCCCCACGTGTGTATTTGTGTGTACTGTATTTCTGTGTGTGTGTGTGTGTGTGTGTGTGTGTTTGTCTGAATGCCTTCAGGTACAGAGTGCTTAAATGCTGTGTGACTCCAGCTGCCGCAAAGGTAACTGAATACCCAAGGCAGAGGACACACACAGGAAGAGGGGGGCACAGGTTCACTAAGAGGTGTGTGTGTGTGTGTGTGTGTGTGTGTGTGTGTGTGTGTGTGTGGGGTTTACAGCTGCGGCCCTCATGACAGGACAGGAAATGGGACACACGCACACACTGGCTTAGTCATAAAGCTAGATGGCTAAGTATCTGTATGGGTGTGTGTGTCTGAGACACACAGAGAGAGAGAGAGAGAGAGAGCGAGAGAGAGAGAGGGAGAAAAAAAAGGAATAGTGCAGGTCAGCTGTAAAGACATCAGCTCATGAGCAGTGGTTACTTCCACCATGTGTGAATGCCATTAGCCATACACTGTAACACTGTAAATTAAACCTGCTTTAATCGGATCAGATCACAAAACCAAATGAAGGGAGCTGCTCTCTGCCAACTCAAATGGCCGAATATGACCACTGTTTAACGTCATGTGTTTATTTCTATTGTGAGGGAGTGGTTGAGCAGTGAAACATAGAAGGGAAAATACATTTCACTGTTTACTACTTAAAGTATAGTCTGGATTTGTGTCCAATGGATGAATCCAAAGGCCTGAGTGTATGTGTGTCGGCGCGTGGGTGCATAGCGGCTTGTGTGTGTGTGAGAGAGATAGTGTGTGTGTGTGTGTGCGTGCGTACGTGCGTGTGTGTTTATGTATAAAGAGGACATTGTTTCACAAAATGTAGCCTAATTTCCATGGATATGCCCAGAACCATCCCTGAACACTGTGTTTTACCCGGTAATTCGACACCCTGTTGTATCCATCCCATGATGGTATGCGAGAGTGTCCCACAATCAGCATAATCCCCTCAACGAACTGAAATGAAACTAACCACATTTAATATGCAAATGAGATTAGCTCAACTTTGGTAAACATTGGCCGACACCGCGACACAGGGAGAAGAGTTGTTTCATAGGGATGGATGCTCCCTCGAAGACATTGTTTCGATCATATATCTAGAATAATCTAATGGTTTATTATATTATTATAATGATGTTGCTATTACCGGTGCTCAAAGCAATTTACATTGTAAGGGGTGTGACACCTAGACATGTTAACATATCTCCATAAAAATTCTAAATCTGATGCTACAGTACATCCTGCAACATCTATAGTTCTGCGTGTACATAATGGATAAACCAGGGTCTGTCTACAACGGAAGGGGTGACCTTACCAGTTTAACATTGTGGTAAAATCATCAATTCAAAGTGGTCAAGTTATCATATCAACTAATTTGTACGGAACATGCAATCTTTTCATTTCATGTTTGTGTGTGTGTGTGTTCTCTCACTTGTGTGGATGTTCTCTTACTGAGGTGAAACTCTGTCTCTCGTTCTCTCTTTCTCTCCTTCTTTCCCATCTGTGCACTGACAGTCTCTTGAACTGTTGACAATAAGTTGATGGGCTAAAGCCCCCGATAAACATCACTGGTGCCACCTCTGCCCAGCTGGATCTACTTAGTAGCGGAGCGGATACTGGCCGGAGAACACACACAGACACAGTCCTCCCAGGCCTGACTGTTATTATCCTGTGTGTTTACGTCTGCGTTTATGTGGCCTGGCCAGAGCTCTGTTCATTTCATTGCATTCTCGGGTTGCCTCTGCAGGAATCCCACTCTGCGATAGAGAGAGAATGAGAGAGAAAGAGTATGTCACACAGTACAGCCTGTTCTCATGCTTGACCCCACCTCCCCAGACCTTTGCCATACTGACATCCTGGGTACTTGGTGCAGATGGCTTGAGGATATCTGTGTGTGTGTGTGTGTGTGTCCGTCCATGTGCACAGGCCTTTATCATATGGAGGGAGACTGACCCTTAGTTCACCACCCACAGACAGGCTTCATTTTTTCGGGAATTTCCTTTAGACGGGAAGGGGCTGTCACATGCACACTGCATGCCTTACCACACACGCACACACGCACACGCACACACACACGCACACACACGCACACACACGCACACACAGCTCTCTGACTGGCACGAATGCTGGCCAGCAGTAACCTTATCTGTGTGTGTGTTTAAAATCAAGTGACTATGAAGGGATTAGATGGCAGAGGGGATTACAGAATGGTCTTTACCTCACAGGAACCAACAGGACACAGGGCTGACGTGTCCACTCTGGACAGACGGGAAGGAGAAAGAGAAAGAGAAGAACAGAGATAGGGAAAATGTAAATGTCAACTGACTTTTATTAGCATTTAATATCAGGACACCCATCCCGACCATGCCCTCATGACACTGCTCACATGACATTCCCTCCAACTTAACAAAAACTTTTGCTTCGTGTGTGTACCATCTGTATGTAAAGAGATATATTGAGAGGGAGAACATGAGAAACAGAGAAATGTAAGGGTGGAGAGAGGATTTTCCCCTGGTCTAGGTCTACTGGGCTCTTAATTTATTGATGCTAAGCAAGATAACCACGGCAACCACCCCGGCAACCACTATAGTGACCACCATACCATACCTTCCTCCGTCCTCATTTGTGTAAAGATAATTTGTAATCGAATAAGTTGACACACAACCCAACCTACTGTAGACCACAATTATCATTGGAACCATTACACACACACACAGACACACACACACACACCACACACCACACACCACACACACACACACACACACACACACACACACAGTAAAAGACAGCAGAGTGGTCCATCTCAAAGAAGGGTTAGAATGTTTTTTTTATATATCTTGCTATTCATTTTATGCTGTTAATGCTTCATAATGAGTGTTTTCAAAGTGCTACAGTCAGCTTGGTTAGTGAGTGTACGTGTCGTCTCCCTATCCGAGACACATTTCACACTGGTCTACAGAATGAGACAGAGAGCATGTTGTACTGACAGGGCCTGTAGGGTCAACATCAACCCAAATCAACTACACAGGGGATCAACCACTACTGTGGGACTGTCAAATTAGGACACATCTCGAGCACACACAAACACACACACACAGCTGTCAGACACACACATACCCCCGTGACTGCCCACTGCCCCGGAAACAACAACAGAGCACATCTCTGCCCTGGGGTGAGCTATGCACCATGTGTGTGTGTGTGTGTGTGTGTGTGACGATGGGCAGTCACATGGTCTCTCCTGATCCCAAGAACATGGCGAGGGGCACTGTGTGTGTTTACGGAACTGTATGTGTATGTCGCAGCATGCAGTTACAGGAGTGTGTGGCACCAATGGATGATGCTGAATTGCAAGGGGCATGGTTTATGTTAATATGCGTGAGTGTATGTAAAATTGAAGTATTTATCTGTGTGTGTGTGTGCAGGCCCGGGGGTCTCGTCAGCGGGGCAGTAAATGGGCATCTGTGTGTGGTCCAGTGGGTCCATGTCTGAGCCAGCAGGCTAACTATTCCACCTCTGCCTGCCTCAGTCAGCTGCAGTGCTGGGTGTCCACTCTGCGCTTTATCCACAACATCATTATTTTCAGCTTCACACTCTGCCCGGCCCAGCCTTGACCGGCCCCTCTCCCCCTCCATCCATGCCTCGTTCCATCCTTCCCTTCGACAGCCCATCCTCAATCACACACGTGTGTGTCTATGTGTCACATGCCCAACCAGTCTGCACACAGAGAGTATGTGACGTTAGAGCGGTTAAAAGTGGCAGACGAGCTCTAAGAGTTCATCAAGACATAAGCAAACAACAGGCATGAATCCAATAATGTTCTCTCTGTCTTTCTCTCCTCACCTGCAGATCAGCCTTTCTGTTCCAGTCTGACGGTGGGTGGTGGGTGAAGACCAGGTCATGAATGGATGAGTCTTCAGGTCATGGATCTATCTAGGTCATTGCACATTGACCAGGTCTGGTCCTTCTGTCTGAGAGGTCACAGGCAGTGGATGACATTTCCTGTCCACTATGGGGTAAAAACTGTATTTCTCAAAATGTCTTGCAGCAAGATCTTTTCACAATGTCCATGATATCCCAGGGTCATTCTAATTAGTTACAATAGATGAACAGCATTGTAATTATATTGTGATTTAATTGCACTTCTTTATTGACAAAGTGTATTACTCTGTGACCTGATCTCTCTAAACTAGAGAGCCTATTAGTAATCAAATGATGTCATTATTATATATGCCCTCTATGGTCACACAGCCCATTAGCTACAGATTAGGTAGCATGCATGTGTGTATGTGGTTCTTCATTGGGCATCTGTATGTAAGATACTGCAGTGTGCTATGGCTTGTCAGATTTACCAATTCTAAGATGGTGTGTGTGCACTGTAGCCTATCTCTATGTGTGTGTGTGTGTGTGTGTGTGTGTGTGTGTGTGTGTGTGTGTGTGTGTGTGTGTGTGTGTGTGTGTGTGTGTGTGTGTGTGTGTGTGTGTGTGCGCGTGTGTTGCAGCGAGCTCATGACAGATCAGGGCATTCAGGCCAGTGACATTCCTCTAGAGCACAGATGCATCCTGGTCCTGGAGTGAAAAATGTTGCTTGGCCACCGCACTCACCCGTAGATGAATGGACCGATCCGTGCACTCACCCGTAGATGAATGGAACGATCCGTCTTGTCATCGGAGGTCGGCAGAGAGGTTTCAGCTCCAGTGTACCTGTGTGTATGTGGCTGTGCTGACTCCGGCACAGGGCTCCTTCACACACACACACACACACACACACACACACACACACACACACACACACACACTGGTCTCATCAAACACTGCCCTAGTCCCCCCAAGCCCATCTTACACACACACCCACACACACACAAACGCTCATACACATCTCTCAAACACACACACAATCTTTCACACCCTCCCAGCCCATCTCCTCAGCCACCAGCCCACAGCCCTGGCGCCCAGAGCACAGGCTCTGACACGTCTATATGTTTTTTCTCCTGACCTTTTAGCGTCCTTTCTGCCAGCGCCTGTAAACCATAAGCTGATATATGAAGGCAATTTTTAGCGGTGCCACTTGTATCTGAGTGATTGCGTACACTTTACGTTTGGGCCTGCCACCTTGCCACCTCCTCGAGATCTCTCTATTTGGATAGGATGGGAGGGAGGACAGGAGGGGAGGGAGAAGGGAGGGAAAGAAAGAAAAGAAATGAAGGGAAAAAAGAGGGATGTGGTGGCCAATAACCATCCACCACCTGGGGCAAGGAGTCTGCCGTCCACCAGCCCAGTGTGAGATGCGGTCAGACTTCTCTGGACCAATCAGATGAAAGAACCACACAGTAGCAGGAAATATAGGTTTTCATTAACACTTTTGGAAGCTCTGAATATTGCTGCATGGCCAAAATGGAGATAGAGAGAGAGAGGTGATGGAGAGAGAGAGAGAGAGGGAGAGAGAGAGAGAGAGGGCGCGGTGAAGGAGAGAGAGAGTGAGAGAGGTGAAGGAGAGCGAGAGAGAGAGAGAGAGAGAGAGAGAGAGAAAGGTGAAGGAGAGCAAAAGAGAGAGAGAGCGAGAGGGTGATGTGCTGTCATACACCAGACGAGAGTTGACCCCTCACAGCACTGCTATCCAGTTGAGTTCAAATACAGTCATTGATTAGCATTAGCCCATGTTACAGTAGTGGAATGGAACCCTACCTATTAGTTTGTTGGCATCAACTCTTGTTAAACAGATAGAGGCTATGTGTTATTCCCTCCCTTCGCCAAGAACACTTTTCAATTACAGCTGCTCATTGTCAGGTCCTAAATGGCTGGGTCAGCTGGCTGGGCTTTCCCTTTGAAAGCTAGGCTGACATCCCCACAAAGACATCATTACAGAGATGCTCCCTGTGCCAGACAATCTCCAGCTCTACGCCCCCGGGACTACAGGCATAATGTACCAAGGAAGCAGAGGGCTGGGGGAAAATTAACAATATTACCCCCCCCCCCCCCCACTCCCTTAAAAATCCCTGAAAAACTACTTACTTTCAATACATTTCTCTTATCTTTTGTCTCATCATCTTTTCTTTCTTTCTCTTCTTCTTTCTCCCACTGTTCTGTCCCCATGCAACATCCCGCCCTCTGCTTTTTCATTTCATTTCTTTACCATTTAATATGTCGAAACAACTTAAAAATAGCATTTCCCATTATCTTAATTTGTGATGACGTCATTCCCCAGAAAATAAAGTCTATTCCTCAGTAGGTGAAAACAAAACTGGAATTACTAATTACAAAGGGAGATTGAGAGGGAGAAAAAGCGATTGCATTTTCAATGTGATTTGCATTTTGATTCCAAGTTAGATTTTTTTAGCAACTTGACTGTTTTTTTTCTTCTTTCTCTCTAATATCTTTCAGGATCAAAGGCTTTGATTCATTTCTTTCGTTTCACTTTCTTCCTCCAAGCATTGTTTGCCTCCCAGGACTACAACAAATGTGTGTGTGTGTGTGTGTGTGTGTGTGTGTGTGTGTGTGTGTGTGTGTGTGTGTGTGTGTGTGTGTGTGTGTGTGTGTGTGTGTGTGTGTGTGTGCCGGATTGGGGGAAGAGAGAATTACTTATTCCTGGACTAATTTTACATCAAAAAGGAAGATCCGGAGAGGGGAGGAGATAAAAGTGGCTGTTGTGACCTACAGGATTAGCCATGTGTCTCCAGCAGACATGTTAGCTAGCACCCAGGGCACCACACCCCTACACACACACGTGCACACACGCTCACACAAACATGAAAGCTCGCAACGCAACCTCTCGTGGCCTAGAAAAACACTGGCTTGCTGTAACGATATAGAACTATTATTGTAGTCAGAAGTAGAACATCAACACTGGTAGTCGCTGTAGTATCTTTGTAGCATAGAGTGTGTGCTCACCTAATCATTCTTTTTTTATTAACCTCATATAGACAACTGTCTAAATTACATCTTCATAAACTCAAATAATAATAACTGAAGCTTAAATGACAGACTTATTGTGATATATATATATATATATGAATTGAGGTTCTCAGCATTGGAATGTGTTTATACAGGATTATAGCTTAATTATCTGCTATCGTTAGGTTTTTGCAGTATACTTAGGTGTCTCAGACATTGCATATGCAAGCATGTGTGTGTGTGTGTGTGATGTGTGTGTGTGCGTGCGTGTGCGTGTGTGCATGTGCGTGCGTTTGTGTGTGTGTGCCCGTGTGCGTGCATTTGTGTGTGTGTGCCCGTGTGCGTGCATTTGTGAGTGTGTGTGTTTGTGCGTGCGTGTGTTTACAGTTAGGTCAAAGCTGGAGAAAGTGGGGCAGTCTCTTGCCTAGCCTTGAGGTTTCTGAGTGTTCAGTTGAGGGAGTCACAGTATCCAGGTCTCACCTTAACTCTCTGTGTCAGCCCTCACCTGGCACAAACACACAAACACACACACATGCATGCACGCACAGATTCTCAGACACACAAATACACACACATACTTGCCCAACAAATATCTAGACAGTCACGCAAGCACATACAGTGGCATTATTACAATGCAAATATATACAGAACCAAAGCCATGCATATGCTTATTCAACTGACTTCATTAGAATGAATCATCATAACCAGGTGACACAATTAATAAGGGTAAATGCAATTATGTCCCTTCCACTAGCTCATCCCATCCCTTCTACCTCCACCCCACCACCCTCCATCCGTGAATAGGGCTCTGCTCACCAACACATCCTAGTCTGTGTAGGCTACATCCTCTCCGGGAGTGGAAAGGGTTGAGAGAGGGGTGATTTGGGGAATAATTGCCTGAAGACTGTAGTAAAATAAGCCCTAATGGTCAGTAATCCGGGCCTGGAGTGCCGGAGAGCCCTATCCACTGTGCACAACACTGAATGCCGGTAAAGGGCTTCTCTGTCACTTACATATGCATAGATCTTTTTCCATTAAGGGCTGAATGACAAATAGACAATACAAAAAAGAGAAAACGGCGGGGGTAAATTTCCCCCTATGCTGGCAGTAATTTGGCAGGAGACTGAGCCTTATCCTTAAATCTCATTAGTCCATTGTTCTGATGCCGTTCATTCTGAGGCCTGGCTTGGAAATGCTACTCAAACTGATGATGACAGTGTGTACCCGCTCCTCTGTGCCTCTATGGCTGCCAGGGTTCTCCAACTCCACTCCTGCAGAGCTCCTGCGTGGGCAGGCTTTTGTTCCCGCCTAGCGCTAACTCACCTGTTTCAAATAATCATCTAACAATGGTCTTCAGTCTGAACTCTTGTTAGTTGAATCAGGACATGCTACTGCTAGGCTGGAACAAAAGCCTGCAAACCCAGCTAGGGGTTGTTGAACATTGAAGGTGATTGAAGATGAGGATCTGAAATGTGTGAGTAGAAAGGAGAGAGAGTGAGGAAGATGCGAGGAATGTCAGAAAAGTGAGGGGAAGAGAGGAGGGGACTGGGATGAGAGGGTTGGGAGTGAGGGGGTAAGGAAGGGGCACAGGGGTGTAGGCATGGGGGCGGGTTAGCTATCAGGACGGGTAGCAGCCAGCCCCCTATCCCTGTGAGCTTCCAGATGGCACAATGTCAAACCCCTAGTGGATGGAACAAACAAACAGTCACACAAACACACGGACACGCACACACACACACACACACACACACACACGCACGCACACACACACACACGCAAACTGACAACATCATATAAACATCAACTACTGCACACTTTTTCACTTCTCCACGTCCCTGGATGTACTGCTCCTCCTGTACTGCTGCTTGTGATGATCTGAAGTCCACATGTGAATTAACATGTGAGGATCCTACATTGTAGTATAGCCCATATTGTGTCTAGGGATATGAGTGGCAGTGCTACCGTACCAGAGGATATAGAAGGGGTTTTACAACCAGGGTTATAGCAGTTCAAGGACACTTGGCTGAGCACGGCTCTGTTTGGATAAATGCTCCCTGAATCATTTCTGTGTGAAACGGGATAAGATACTTCCACTGTTGGCCATTAGAGAGCAGCGGTTCTAATGGAGGAGATGTTTCTGCATGATATGAATATGAGTTACACCACTTTTTTTCTATGTCCTCTGTGTATTGCGTAGCATGTATGTGTCTACTGTATGTGTGTACTTTATGTATGTCAGCTATGATGTATATGGAACGATTTGTTCATAAGCAGTGCACACCACCTTATGACACAAACACACACACGTACCCGCACACGCATACGCACCCACACACACTGTACATTCACCTAGCATCCCCTCTTTCCCCACCTCCGGCAAACACACATCAACACACACACACACACACACACACACAAGGAGGTAATAGATACGCTGCAGCCCTGAGCTCAGGAAGGCCCTGTTACATCTGTCGGCGAGTTCAGATGCTATCGCTGCTCTGCCTGCATCGAAAGATTTAATGTCCACCCCCGAGGAGGGCTCTGTGGCACAGTCCACAGGGGAACACAACAAGGCGGGGGGAGGAGGCGAAGCGGGAGGCAGGGGAGATAAGAGGGAGGCGACAACAATATCAGCCAGGGGGGAGTTGAGGTAAGGGGAAGGAGGAGGGGGTAGAGGAGGTTAAAAGAAGATGAAGACTTGAGAAAACCAAACATGGTGGTGGCACAGTGGCCAAGCTCTTGTCCTGGTGTCCCCTCTTCTCACCATTGTTGACTCAACTTGGCACAGTTTAGCAAATCACTGCACCAATTGGTCAAATTGAGTGGGACGGGGATCACCAATTTAATATCACTATGCAGTAACATAAGCAACCCTCTCGCCCTGCCCTGGCAACCAAGTGGCACAGCGGGTACTGTATATTGGCTGGGGCAGGAGGGGTGAGTGTGGGAAGGTTATGGGGGTGAGGTGGATGGGAGGGGGGTTGGATCTTAGACTCCTCATCATCCCCGTGGGTCAGCCGTTAATCAGAACTCTCCAGAGATTTACCCCCCCCCCTTCCTCGCTCTCTAAAACCCTGATTCTGCTCATGAATAATCTCACCGAAGGCAGCGGAAAATGGGGCAAAGCAACCGCATTAGAGAGAGAGAGAGAGAGAGAGAGACTCTTTTGATGCCTTTTCTTCCTAAATTGGCGGTGGGGTTGTCGAGGATTTCTCCTGGATGTGAGGAGAGACCCAGGGATGTCAGCGAGGCCCTGATTAAATGCTGAAGCCGTCATGCCTGCAGCGAGCCAGGAGATTAATATCGGCATAACCTGTTACTTAATTCATTATGGGGATACAGGCTAATTTGATTTGATATTATTTTAATAAAGTTCTGTGATATTGAAGATTGTTTCAGGCTATCAAAATAATTTTCCAGTTATTACAGTTAGTCAGGCAGGTCCTTTGATAGCAGCGGTTGGTCGTGCCTGTCCTGAATACATTAGAGCCTCTCTCTCTCCCGTTCCTCTATCTCTTTCTCTCACATACTCACTCTCTCAGTGGCTCAGACCAGCTGAACAATGCATAGTCCAGGCACTAGGCATCTATGGAAGGGAGAGCGAGAATAGAGCAAGAGAGGAGGGGAGAGAGGGCAGAATGCATTTTTGTATGCGGGTAGACTTACATGTGCCGTCGACTCCGCATCTCATTTTTTGGGGGATAATCTTTGAAGGAACACACAGAGACCGTGGCGAAGAGAGGAGAGGAGGACAGTAGCTCTCGCTCTCTCCATTACTAGTTTCATTCTTTCATTATTGAAGCTCTCTCTCTCTCTCTCTCTTTCTGTGTTCAGCTCTATTAGACCCTGTGTATCAGCCGCCAGAGGCAAGAAAAAAATCTGACACGTCTTGTCTTCACAGGGGGCGTGTCAGTCGTCTGTCAGAAGGCAATCACGGAGTCCACAGCACTATATGGTAATTCATCTCTCTTGCTGGCTAAGGTCTTTAATATATATGAAATGCATATGATGATATTCAGTTTTTTTTTATCGCTTTGGTACTATTTTCACAAGTATGTGAAGTATAGATCTTAAACTGGTTTGTCTACTATATTTACGGATTTTGAGAACTACACAAATAAAATGTGTGTTTCTAAAGTAGGGGCGCAACTTTCACTGGGGATGGAGGTGTTCATGCCCCCCCCCCCCTGTAGGATATTACTTTCAGGAATTCTAAAGGTTATTTGAAACAAGTATATTGCATTGTTTGCTATTGGATTAACTGGTAGGTAAAACGACAACAGTGAAAAGAGATCATTATGTTGTGTTGTGTGTATATTTAACAATAAACTTGTATTTTGAAGCAATGGTTGTGTGGTGAGAGATGTTTACAATCCAAATGAATGCACAATGACAGGTTTGAAATGAAAGACTGGCTGCATTACAAGTGTGAAAAGTTCGGAGTTTTGTACTAAGAGTTGTGAAAATGTACCAAAGTGATAAAAACAACTGTGACATCGCAAGCGTGTATCACACAGTGGGTCATGGTTTCATGTGACCAGGATCTTGCCTTTATTCTACATAAACATGGTCACGATTATAGAAAAACATGGTTGCCCAAATGTTCTAGCTGCCTTCAGAAATACTGTACACTACATGACAAAAAGTATGTGGACACCTGTTCACCTAACATCTCATTCCAAAATCCTAGGTATTAATATGGAGTTGGTCCCCCACCTTTGCTGCTATTACAGCCTCTACACTTCTGGGAAGGCTTTCCACGAGATGTTGTTGGAACATTGCTGCAAGGACGTGCTCCCATTCAGCCACGAGAGCATTAGTGAGATCGGGCACTGATAATGGGCGATTAGGCCTGGCTCGCAGTTGGCGTTCCAATTCATCCCAAAGGTGTTCAATGGAGTTGAGGTCAGGGCTCTGTGCAGGCCAGTCAAGTTCTTCCACACCAATCTCAGCAAACCATTTCGGTATGGACCTCGCTTTGTGCACGGGGGCATTGTCACGCTGAAACAAGCAATGGCCTTCCCAAACTGTTGCCAAAAAGTTGGAAGCACAGAATCGTCTAAAATGTAATTGTATGCTGTAGCTTTAAGATTTCCCTGGAACTATGGGGCCAAGCCCGAATCAGGAAAAACAGCCTCAGACCGTTATTCCTCATCCACCAAACTTTACAGTTGGCACTATCCATTGGGGCAGGTAGCGTTCTCCTAGCATACGCCCAACCCAGATTTGTCTGTCCGACTGCCAGTTGGTGAGGCATGATTCATCACTCCAGAGAATGCGTTTCCACTTCACCAGAGAACAATGGCGGAGAGCTTTACACCACTCAATCCGACGCTGGGCATTGCGCACTGTGATCTTAGGCTTGTGTTTCGGCAGCTCCGCCATTGAAATCTATTTCATGAAGTTCCTGACGAACAGTTCTTGTGCTGACGTTACTTCCAGAGGCAGTTAGGAACTCGGTAGTGAGTGTTGCAACAGAGGACAGGCGATTTGTATGTGCTACTCGCTTCAACAGTTGGAGGTCCAGTTCTGTGAACTTGTGTGGCCTAACACTTCGAAGCTGAGACGTTGTTGCTCCTAGATGTTTCCCACAATAACGTCACTCACAGCAGCTTTAGCAGGGCAGAAACTTGACAAACTGACATTTTGGAAAGATAGCTTCCTATGACGGTGCCACGTTGATTGTCACTGAGCTCTTCAGTAAGGCCATTCCACTGCCAATGTTTGTCTATGGAGATTCCATGGCTGTGTGCTTGATTTTATACACCTGTCAGCAACAGGTATGGCAGAAATAGCCGAATCCACGAATTTGAAGAGGTGCCCACATACTTTTGTATATATAGTGTATATTTGTATATTTGGAAAGGTGGGGGCAGGTGTGTGCGTGTTTGTGCGTGTGCGCGTGTGTGTGTGTGTGTGTGTGTGTGCGCGTGTGTGTGCGTGTGTGTGAGTGTGAGGCGCCCTTTCTTGGTCCCTACCGTCCCTATTCTGAATGAAACACCCATTTCTTCCACCAAAAGGAAACCAAACATAGCAGCTAGTGCAATGACCTTGACTCAACATTGTTTTCTTTCGCTTTTTTTCTGTTTTGGTTAAATTATATTTCGGATCACGGGGATAAAAAGAAAGGAAGCGAAGACAGAGGAACAGGGGCACTAATCTGTTGAGTCTGAAATCTCTCATGCACTCTATCTCCCTCCTTTTCTCTCTGCATTCCTCCTTCTCACTGTTTGTTTTTCCCCAGATTACCAGCAATGTTGAGCCTCAAGGTCAAATAGAACAATTATTGGGGCCAGAGTTCCTGGGCGTGTCTCAAGTGAATGGCCACACACTCCTTCATTGAGGTTACGACATTTGACAACTTTTTGGACCAAAAAATATTTTCGGTGGGGGTTGACTCCCCCTTTCTTTTTTCTCCTTACTCATTGTTGGAGTTGCATGTATATTTCTGTTATAGGGCCGACCTGGTTGTTCAGTCCAATAAAACAGGCTTTGGGCAACAGAGAATCCAGACAAAGCAAGGATCTAGAGGAGTACACTACAAAGCTTTATCTTGATTAAAGAGAATTGCTAAACAAAGCAAAATGCAAAGAAAACACCTTCATCTGTGAAGAACATGAAAAAGCGATAGATTGTTATTTTATCCTACTCGGAAGAGAAACCAGTCTTTGGTAAGGAACATTGATATTGCTGTCCACTATTTTGGATTGAATCAAAATTGTGATTTGCCATTAAATCACAAAATCCAGCTTATATCTTGCACCAATACTTTTAAAATACCACAATAATACTTAATTTAAAAGTAATTTTGAAAGTAATTTACTTAAAATACATCTTAAAAAATAATTTACTGACATGTGTGTAGCTAGTAGATTCCCAGATCCAGTCATTGCGTTAACGCTAGTTAGCATTTACTCTCTAAAATACCTCTAATTTCCTTCATACAGAGGCAGAAAAATGCTATCCACGATTTCACCAAAATCCCAAAGTATCCCTTCAAATAAATCGTCAATACAAATACATTTTTAACCAAAGCGACCATACCTATTTCCTTTGTATGTGAAAATGATTTCTAAGATGCATACTTTCAGTTTTTCCGATACGGGCAGCAGCGATCTGGTGGGGGAGGGGAGGGGCTTGCCTGTTTTGCATGTTAATTTTGGCATTAATACGTGTCACAAATCAGTTTGCCAACAATGTAAAACATGTTTTTATATAATTATTAAAGCTGCATACAAACATTCTCTTTTTTGTTTTCTTGAGTAAGGTAGCTCCAAAATGCAGGTGTTTCAGCTTAGCTGTGTTGTGGTGGGCAAGCCAGCAGAAAATACAGAGCGCTGCACCTTGATTGGCTCAGTATTCTGTCACTCATGGGGAAACTACATCACTGCGAAGTGTAAGGGGAAACCTCGAAAAATTTTGGCCCTTTGGCTGCTGGCATTAGAAGTGCCCATCCAAGAAGGCTCAAGTTCATTGGCCACAGATAAAATGACATCAAATTACATTATATGTACAGTAGCTTTGATTGGACTGATCATGTCAGCATCATACTTTCAAAATCTTAGCTAGCAGTCATCATCATGAATGAAGTCGACAATCTACTGGCAAATCCTTTACAATACTTGTCATATGAAGAGAAATATTGAAGAGAATGTATAGATAACACGTAACGGTTCTCATCGGCCATTGGACATAAACATTACATACACAAGTTGGAAATGAGTGGTTTAGAAGGTAAGTCCAAAAAATGTGTTGTTTGCTGCTGCATAAATGGTGTAATATGCCAGGGAGATAGCTATACTGTAGCTAAGAAAGTAATAATGTTACTAAGTGTATGTTGTGTAGTAAGCTGTTAGTAGCCCATGTGCCTCACGCTAACAACTTGGTCCCTTTTCCCCTCTTCATTAGCCTATAGCCTGTTCTAGAAAATGTAATCATTTCAATTGCTTATATGCCCCCATTGTCAGGCATACTCCCTCTCCTGCGCTCTAGGTCACCAGACTGCTCATTATTACGCACACCTGTCACCATTGTTACGCGCACCAGCGCCTCAGACTCACGATCCTGATTACCTTCCCTATATCTGCCAGTCCCTTTGGTTTCTTCCCCAGGTGTTATGGTTTCTGTTTCTGTTTCATGTCTGTACGCTGCTCGTGTTTCTTGTTTTGTCTACTTTCATTTATTTATGAAATTATTCACCCCATGTACTTGCTTTCCGACTCCCAGCGTACACGTTACACCCATTATTTATCCTACGGTTCTGACTTGGTGTACAGGGAGACAACTGCAAGAATGGCCCATGTTCTGAATTCTGTCACTGTACATTTCAAAAGTACTGAACAAATAGTTATATTGACAACGTCCGTCCTAGCTCGCTCATTAATGTCTTAATTTAAATTATGGATTGCCTCTTATCCGCTCGTCGTCCCCTTATGATGACGTCTGTACTCTGGAGCAGGATTGATTTGGAGGTGGAGGGTCTGTCATGGTCTGGGGCGGTGTGTCACAGCATTATCGGACTGAGCAGTTGTCATAGCAGAAAATCTCACCGCTGTGCGTTACAGGGAAGACATCCTCCTCCCTCATGTGGTACCCTTTCTGCAGGCTCATCCTGACATGACCCTCCAGCATGACAATGCCACCAGCCATACTGCTCGTTCTGTGCATGATTTCCTGCAAGTCTCATAGTACGAACATTACAATTTATTGCCCTGGCCATATCTGCAGTCCTCATGCCTCCTTGCAGCATGCCTAAGTCATGTTCACACAGATGAGCAGGGACCCTGGGGTATCTTTATTTTGGTGTTTTTCAAAGTCAGTAGAAAGGCCTCTTTAGTGTCACAAGTTTTCATAACTATGACCTTAATTGCCTACCGTCTGTAAGCTGTTAATGTCTTAACGACCATTCCACAGGTGTGTGTTCAATAATTGTTAATGGGTCATTGAACAAGCATAGGAAACAGTGTTCAAACCCTTTACAATGAACATCTGTGAAGTTATTTGGATTTTTACAAATTATATTTGAAAGACAGGGTCCTGAAAAAGGGCGGTTTCTTTTTTTGCTGAGTTTGCATCTCAATTGTCAGTAGATACCACATTTGTTTAAACAAGTCAGCCATATAAGCTATGTTTTTTTTTAAAAGGCAGCAAATGAGGCTGAATTAACTGTTTCCCTGCCAGACAAGGCTCTACTGAAATCCAGGTGTAGCATTGTAACGTTTTGCGACTGCTGTTGGGACTCTGCTGTTGGCACAGCTTTATGTAGGCTCTAACAGTTTGTGGGTACCGTTGGTCGCCATTGTAGTGCAATTAATGTATTGTTTATTGTTTAGTGTTTTGTAGTGGCTTTGCTGGCATGCATATATATATATATATATATATTTTTGCCCCACCAAAATGTACATGCTAAAATTGCCACTGCATACAGGGGAGGCTTGCGCTGCTGGTGCTGGCATACGCACAGGTAAAATACACAGCTGGAACACCTATTAAGCTGTTTACATGTCTAATAATTCAAAATATTGCTCAGAAAACTAAGTGTTTTAATTGGCTCACACCAATTAATATAAGCAGAGTAATGCGTTTACATGACTATTGCCATACTCGGCCTACTCCCGTAATCAGTTTAATAGCGAATTATAAGTGTTCATGCATGTAAACATACTCAGTGAGACATAAAGGCGTCCGCTTCCAGCAGAACTCGACTCGGGGAAGTGAACATATGTGCCTTAAATACTCCCTTAAAAAGACATTTACTGGAGAAATTAGAAAAAAATCTGCAAAATGAGTTTGTCCCTCCTGAGACCCTATACAAGAACATAGCCATAACAATTCCTTAAAATAATCAGAATGAATCTAAGATATATCAAGAAATCAGTCATTAAGGTTGTAGTTTTTGATGAGGAGGTCTTAGTCATGCAATTTTACATCTAACTATGATGTTTGATGCCGTATTTCTCAAGTGAAAAAATGTGCATGACAACTGTCAGAAAATTTCTCTCCTTGATTGACAACAAACACTTCATTGCACAATCCCTACTGTTGACTAATCACAGACGAAGGGGACATAGACTTCAGGTACCGAACTTTGTCTTGCCTCAAGAAAAAATGTTGTGCACTCAAACTGCCCTAAAAAGAGCTGTCGAATGCTGCCAAACAATAATTAATTATATTACAATGTATGTGCACACATTTTGACTGGGAAGCATATGGTAAGCTTTAGGCTACCATAAGTTGTGTAAGCAGTTGTTGTTGCTGGTAGTGTTATCCGTGCGGGGGATTTCTCTGTGTGAATGGCTCATTCGACAACGACAACGATGAGACAGCCTATCGGGAGGAAGAACGAGACCTGACCATGTGGTGCCAGGACAACAACCTCTCCCTCAACGTGATCAAGACAAAGGAGATAATTGTGGACTACAGGAATAGGAAGACCGAGCACACCCCCATTCTCATCGACGGGGATGTCGTAGAGCAGGTTGAGAGCTTCAAGTTCCTTGGCGTCCACATCACCAACAAAGTAACATGGTCCAAGCACACCAAGACAGTCGTGAAGAGGACACGACAAAACCTATTCCCACTAGGAGACTGAAAATAATTTACATGGATCCTCAGATCCTCAAAAGGTTTTACAGCTGCACCATCGAGAGCATCCTGACTGGTTGCATCACTGCCTGGTATGGCAACTACTCGGCCTCAAACCGCAAGGCACTACAGAGGGTATGCATAGTCACTTTAATAACTATATCTATTTGTACATATTACCTCAATTACCTTGACACCGGTGCCCCCGCACATTGACTCTGTACCGGTAACCCTTGTATATAGCCCCGCTATTGTTATTTACTGCTGCTCCTTAATTATTTGTTATTCTTATCTATTACTTTTTTTAAAAGTATTTTCCTAAAACTGCATTGTTGGTTTGGGGCTTGTAAGTAAGTATTTCATTGTAACGGTCTACACCTGTTGTATTCGGCACATGTGACAAATAACATTTGATTGGATTTCTCAGGCCTGTTTGATTCAGTTGTGCGTATTAAGTCATGCTATGTTTAGTTATTTTTCTTTATTTTTGAGTTTGGTACAATGTGTAAAGCTCGTATCTCCACACACAACAAAAAAAACACAAAATGTCCCCAGGGTAATATGGTAGTGGTGTACAGTATGTCATTCTTTTCTCCCTGTGCGTGTAGTGGCAGGTCATACAACAGCTTTTACAGGAGGCTGTAAAGCACCACTTCCATGCCTCTGGCTGTGGAAAGACGGCTGTGTTTTTTTAATGTATTATTATAATATCATTTTTTTGTTTTGCATCCATATTTATCGCTCTGTTTTGTCCTTCAGTGGGAGGGCTGTGGTGAGGACAGGAGAAGGAGTATGCATGGAGGATTGCATGGATTGAGTTGTAAAATACTGTACTTTGACTGTCTGCTCAAGGGACTCTCATGACAGTAAGGACCTGTGTCCCGATGCTCTTAAAGACTTCCTTTCCTCATCTCCTTTCTTTATCTCCTTTCCTTGACCAGCACTGTTAGATGGAAGAACTGGTCAAAACTGTTTGATAAACCACATACTGTACTTCGAGATAGAGAGGTCACTGTCTTTTCACAGTCCCAATGTCCAAAACGAATTCAAGGCAACAGAATTATACAGAGAATGATCACATGGAACTCTCCTCCATCTCCAATTACTCAAGCAAACATTAAAATGACCTTTAAAAAACAGATGAAGCCACATCTTGGAATGGTGGGGACTGTGAGGGGACACACACACACAAACACACCCATTCACAGACACTCTAACACACACGAAATGTTTTAGTTGTATTGTTTGTGCAAATTATTTTTTGTATTGTTGTATTTTACATTTGTGTGACTGTCCTTGTCTTTCAGTGTATCAGTGTATCAAAAGCTAATAGGGGATCCAAATAAATAAATAAATACCGGTAAACAAGTAAGAGAGATGAAGAATTA
Source organism: Oncorhynchus masou masou (assembly GCF_036934945.1). Lineage (NCBI taxonomy): Eukaryota > Metazoa > Chordata > Actinopteri > Salmoniformes > Salmonidae > Oncorhynchus > Oncorhynchus masou. Next base: position 54,350,888 of record NC_088235.1, on the reverse strand, counting down.
TTGCTATACAAAAAAAACATCTTCAGGCTTTGCCTTGGGTAGTATCTATTATTTTTCACTGTTTGGTATGAAGTTGAATGTTATTTTATGAAATAATCATGTTAATTTGGATCAATAAATATGCAAGGCATTAAATATGCCAAAAATGTTTGACATTTGGAATATAAAATGAGAATGAAAAGATCATATGGTCACAGATCAATCCAAAATTTGAGCACAGGATGTTGAAACATGTTAGAAAATCATGCATTAGAATAGCTAATCAGTGATTTGGCTTTTATGTGACGGGACCTTGCACTTAGTTGGCACACGGTTCAATATTTGAACACTCTTTGCGCCCCACAAAATCCCCCAGTTTAAACTCCAAAATAATTTAGCTGGGAGTGATACTGTAATAGTAAAGAAATAATTGACCAATTATATTGATCGGTGGGTCCTCGGGCAATGAGAGCTGACCTTAGTCTCCCTCGGTGCCTCACCCTCCCTCCTCACCCCCCTCCTTCGTAGCCATTTCAATAATATATTATTTTACACTGTTAAAGCAGGACAACAAATAGTTGCACACTACAAGGTGAGGAAATGATGGTAAATGTTCCATGGCTATTTGCCTGCTGGAATTTGGTAGGGCTGTGTGAAGGGTGATTAGGGGTTGCCATTCAGTCAAGGCGTGATTAGGGGTTGCCATTCTACAGAAGAAAGGGGAAAAAAACGAGAGCGGGAGAAAAGAAATCGAGGGGAAAGAGAACAGCTGTGTTTTTTTTGTTTTTCAGACAATGACCTCGAAGGTAGAGAGAAAAGTGGGAGACCAGGAGCGGAAAAGCTTTTTTTTTCTTTTTCTTTTTTTTTTTACAAGGTCAATGCGGGAAATCAACGGCCATTGATTTGGCGTAGGAAAGGTCTGGCCGGTTACTGAATTGGACCTTTGTTCTGAAGAGGAGGGAAATGTAAGGCCTCATTATAAGACATTTATGGTGATACATATCAGTCTTAAAAAGCAAGTGCAAGGGTAGATGCTGAATCCGTGTCACTCAGTCGCCAATGTATTCTCAGGTGGATGGACATTTCCATAATGCTATAAAACTGTGTGTGCCAATGGAAAAGAAGAAATGACATTGCTCCCAACATGGACATTATAGGCTACACAATGCATTCAAAACCTACATCACCACATGTCTCCTTTCAGGAATTAAAGCTTACTTGGATTGAATTGATGTATTTCCACTGTTATTACTGGTATAAGGTCCATATATTACAGAATGGGGCCTAAAAAGCTTGCCTGCATCAGAGCTTCAGAGCGAGGGAAGAAGAGGGAGAAAGTAGAAGGATCACGAGGAAGAGTGTGCTGTTTTAGCTGAGTTGTCCTATAAGCTCGAGAAATAGTCCTGTTCGTTTGCCCATCAGAGATGTTGATGTGGAAGGAGCCAGGTCGTGGTTAAGCTTCGTGAAACACCCATCCTGCTTTGGGTTCAGTCAACTGAAACATCTACTTGACAGACATTTAAACAGAAAAGGAATTGCATCTATTATTGAAACACAGGCATGTTATCAATTCATAGAGGTCAATAAGGAGGATTTCAATTTGTCTCTCTGTCAAGATGAAGATTTTCACCTCTCTCTTTCTCAGTGTTTCTGTTTTTCTGTTTCTCTCTCTCTCTCTCGTTCATTCTCTAGCTCTCCTCAACATACTTGACTAGTCATCTTGTACAGAGTGTTATGCCTATTCCTGCTCTAATTTGATATTCATCCAGCAAACATTCCTCTTGTTGAATGCATGTTCGGCCTATGATGCCTTGAAGGCATTTTTCCATATTCACTGTATTTCCTATGTTTGTTTCTAAGGCAGTACCAGGCTCAGATGCATGATGTTCCAGGAAGTGACCCAGACTCTGCTATATCTTTACTCTGGCCCTTGTTTCCACCTTGTAACACACACACACACACACACACACACACACACACACACACACACACACACACACACACACACACACAGCTTGTCGTGGGAGAACTCCTCATTTACATCAATTATAAATATAGCGATCCCATCCGCTCCCCTCATAACGGCCAACCACTGCATTTTTCATGGAGAGCGGGTATTTTATGAGTTAATGTGTCCAGTTGACATGCCTCTGAAAGCATTGGCCTGTCCCTTACACCAAGCACATGGTTGAAGAGAGCACGCTAACACATACCGTCACCAGCCAGCAAACCAACCCCAGAGCCCTGCTGTGTGTTTGTGTGCATCTAACTCAGAAATGTGACCACATTTTCCGAAGGGAGTGGGAATACATCAATGATACATGCAAGTGGCTATGTTTGGTTGAAAGAGAGTTGCATTTCAACATTAAAATGGCTTCTTTTTCCCCTCGCTGGTAGGTTGTCTTGCCCACCTGCCCATGTGTGTTTTCTCTCTACATGTTTAGGTCTACCAAACACACACACAGACACATATGGATCTTTTATTTCTCCTGCAACTCTTCTGTATCTTTAACCCTATCAGTTTGTTCTAAGTCTGTAAGATACCAGTTTAGCTACCCTTCTACCAAGGTGTTTATCAGAAATACCAAGACTGAAGCACACCCATCGTAAACAAAGTTGGCTACAACAGCACAATTTACAGCAGAAGGAAACAGGTTCGCTGTAATTTGCTTGTTTGCCTCGAGCAAAACTTCAGGTTCACTTTCCCCTACAAGGTCGGTAACTAAATAAATCAGATAAATGAAATGCATTCATTATGGCTGCTTTTCTTTTCTCTCACCCCGTTGCCAGGCTGTTGGGGAGGTGTTGCCGGCAGCTGGTGATTTTGCATAATGTGTGAGGTGTGTATGGAAGAGGGGCCGTTCTTGGATGGTACAAATTGTTTTTTTGACCCGGTAATTAGCTAGAGAAGACGTTCTGAAGGGCCTCATGATGAAGCTCCGTGGCCACATTTAAACATGGATGCATAAATTATAATTTATGAAACCGTAATGGACTGTTGAGGTGTCCTTTTATACAGCTCATAGTAACAAAGTAGCGCAATCGTCTGTGGCCATCTTTGATGTTTCAGATCATGGCATCAGTTTGTTATGTAGATGTTCTTTGCCTTATTTAATTGAGGGAAAACATGTACGGTATACTGAAACAGACGGCCACAGATGTACAGTTGCGCGGACAAATAGAACAGCATAGACCCATACGAAGTAACAGTATTGCTTCCGTCCCTCTCCTCGCCCCAACCTGGGCTTGAACAAGAGACCCTCTTCACACATCGACAACAATCCCTGTCCGAAGCATCGTTACCTATCGCTCCACAAAAGCCGGAAACATCTATTTCGAGGTCTCAGAGCGAGTGACGCCCCCGATTGAAATGCTACGAGGGCGCACCGCTAACAAGCTAGCCATTTCACACCGGTTACACTCACTCACACAGGCCATACATGAAACTGATATGGTGTGTGTGGGGCGGATATGGAAAGTGTGTGAGATTGCCCTCAGAACAGCTGTCATTACAGAGGAGTAAGAAAGGGATGCAATTAGAAACGTCAGATCTGTGATCCATCACCGTGCATTATGGGCTCTGCAAGGTGAGGAGAGAAATACGCACGCGCACACACACACACACACACACACACACACACACGCACACGCACACGCGCACACACACACGCGCACACAAATACACACACACATGTGCGCACGCACATACACACACACACATACACACACACACATGTGCGCACGCACATATACACACACACACACACACACACACACACACACACACACACACACACACTAAACATTTGTAGGACAATGCATGTAACTTACCCACCATAGAATGCCAATGTCTACATTGTGCAGTCCCTCCACCCAACCGTAACTTCAGCCAACGCTTAGCAGGAAGAGAAGGAGAAGAGAGAGGAGAAAGAAACGGAAGAGATGGAGGAGGCGAGAATGTGTGTTAAAATCAGGTCTCGCAGCCGTCTGAAACTTTTAGTGGTGAGAGAGAGAGTGTGAGAGAGGGAGCAAAATAGAGGAAGATAGAGAGGGTGTGAGAGAGAGAGAGAGAGAGAGTGAAAAAGAGGAAGAGAGAGAAAGAGAGAGAGAGCAAAAGAGAGGAAGATAGAGAGAGAGGGAGAGACAGGAAGTGAAGCAGAACTAATGGAGCGTCCAGCACTTCCTAGTCTGTAGTAAAGCCCCCCCTCTTAAAGAAGTCCCCTGTCTGTTGAGATCCCAAAAGAGGGCCAACAAGCCGGGATTTCGCCAGTATGTGCACTTTTAATTGTACTCCCATTGCTTGTCCCCCCCAGCTCCTCTCCTCCTTTTCCCTCTCTCTCTCTCTCTTTCTCATTCTGTCTTAGCCCTTCTTTTTCTATGTCTGGCCTTCAAAGGGAAACTCATTCACTTTATTTTTAATTTCATAGAGGAACCCGAAGGGATGAAACTGGAGACACTAGTTAGAAAAAAAGCTCTTCTTTATTTTAGGCTGATGGTGCTTTGATACTTGAGAGGGCCAACTATGAACGTTCCATTTAATCCCTGAAAAGCATTGATAACCAAATCATGTTGATGGGTATATGTTATGTGTTCATGGATACACAGTTGTATGGATTTCACTCCTGACCTCGCATTGGTATGGATGTCTCGATGGAATGTCTGTGTTTTTTTGCTTACATCCGTGTATGTGTGTTTGTGCATATTCGTATACCTCCATTTGTGTATGTGGGTGTGTGTGAGGCCTCTGAGCATTGGCCACGTTCCTGATAAACAGCTTTACGTCTTTACTGCAGGAATCAAATTGCCCCATTTGATTTAGATTTCTTCTACCTCCACTTTGTCTAGAAAGGCTTTGGCCTAGGCATGTGTGTGTGTGTGCGTGTGTGTGTGCGTGTGTGTGTGCGTGCGCCTTCTTTCATTTATATGTGTGTGTGTGTGTGTGTGTGTGTGTGTGTGTGTGTGTGTGTGTGTGTGTGTGTGTGTGTGTGTGCCTTCTTTCATTTATATGTGTGTGTGTGTGTGTGTGTGTGTGTGTGTGTTGCTTAACTCAGAAGTGTATGGGCTCAGTGAAAAGATGAGCTCATGCGAGGGCCTGTCCACCTTGCCCTTTGGCTATTTCTGTTCCTGTAGCTCGTTGCGGTACGTAATGATCTGAGAGATAGCGATCGCAGCTCCCTTTGTTTGTTGTCTCTATTTCTCAAAACCGTAGTAAGCGCCAGACGGTCAAGCATACAAAATAAGACCAGCTTTACAAGACAGGAAACACGCACCTTAGAAACAAGACATGTGTTCCTCTGCTTTCACACCTGGTCCCTTTCAGACGATGATTGTGAACTCAGTACGGTTCTCTTTTAAAAAATTGTGCAGTGTGAACACTCCTAAGGAATTCAGACCCCTCGAGAAGTGGTCTGAGTTCGGGTTCGCTTGAATTCCTCTGTCCGGTTCCCTTTTTTTAGGGCAATGTGAACACAAAGCTCTCCAGGGTTCACTTGTCATTATTTCCTACACCACACACTAGATTACTGAAACACAGTTTCCCCTGCCATAACCCTCTACAACGGTGCCACAAAAGAGAGAAGATGATGATGTGCAGGGGCGTATTCATTATATCGATTCTGTTGCAAAACATTTCTTTAACGGAAGCAGACGGAAAGAAACGGTCAGGAACCGAACTGAATTTGTCCATAAGAAACTCTCGTTTTAGTTGACTGTTTGGCTAATGATTACACACCAGGTTTGTGATAAAAACTTGTGGTGTTTTTGGATATTGATTGGCGATTGTCAAAGATGCACAGTTTTTAATAACGTTATTTGTTTGCAATATGTGACCTATAAGCTAAGAGAGCTTTTTCAGGACCCTGTCTTTCAGATAATTCAAAAGATAAATCGAAATAACTTCACAGGTCTTCATTGTAAAGGGTTTAAACACTGTTTCCCATGCTAGTTCAATGAACCATAAACAATTATTGAACACGCACCTGTGGAACAGTCGTTAAGACACTAAAAGCTTACAGACGGTAGGCAATTAAGGTCCCAGTTATGAAAACTTAGGACACTAAAGAGTCCTTTCTACTGACTCTGAAAAACACCAAAAGAAAGATGCCTAGCTCATTTGTGCGAACATGCCTTGGGTATGCTGCAAGGTGGCATGAGGACTGCAGATGTGGCCAGGGCAATACATTGCAATGTCCGTATTGTGAGACGCCTAAAACAGCGCTACAGGGAGACAGGATGGACAGCTGATCGTCCAGACCACGTGTAACAACACCTGCACAGGACCGGTACATCCGAACATCACACTTGCGGGACAGGTACAGGATGGCAACAACAACTGCTCGAGTTACACCAGGAACACACAATCCCTCCATCAGTGCTCAGACTGTCCGCAGTAGGCTGAGAGAGGCTGGACTGAGGGCTTGTAGGCCTGTTGTAAGGCAGATCCTAAGCCAAACATCACTGGCAACAACGTCGCATATGGGCACAAACCCACAGTCGTTGGACCAGACAGGACTGGCAAAAAGTGCTCTTCACTGACGAGTCATGGTTTCTTCTTGCCAGGGGTGATGGTCAGATTCAAGTTTATCGTTGAAGAAATGAGCGTTACACTGAAGTCTGTACTCTGGAGCGGGATCAATTTGGAGGTGGAGGGTCCATCATGGTCTGGGGCGGTGTGTCACAGCATCATCGGACTGAGGTTGTTCTCATTGCAGGCATTGTCAACGCTATGTGTTACAGGGAAGACATCCTCCTCCCTCATGTGTTATCCTTCCTGCAGGCTCATCCTGACACGACCCTCCAGCATGACAATGCCACCAGCCATACTGCTCGTTCTGTGCGTGATTTCCAGCAAGACAGGAATGTCAGTGTTCTGCCATGGCCAGAGAAGAACCCGGATCTCAATCCCATTGAGCACGTCTGGGACCCGTTGGATCAGAGGGTGAGTGCTAGGGTCATTCCCCCCAGAAGTGTCTGGGAACTTACAGTTGCCTTGGTGGAAGAGTGGGGTAACATCTCACAGCAAGAACGGGCAAATCTGGTGCAGTCCACGAGGAGATGCACTGCAGTACTTAATGCAGCTGGTGGCCACACAAGATACTGACTGTTACTTATGATTTTGACCCCCTCCCTTTGTCTAGGGACTTATTATTCCATTTCAGTTAGTCACATATCTGTGGAACTTGTTCAGTTTATGTCTCAGTTGTTGAATATTGTTATGGTCATACAAATATTTACACATGTTAAGTTTGCTGAAAATAAATGCAGTTGACAGTGAGAGGACGTTCCTTTTTTTGTTGAGTTTATTAAATGAAAATCATAACATAAGGTACAACATCTATTCAAGTTCTTAAAGGGGCAGTAGCCTACATTTTGTGTACAATTGTGACTCATTTCAGGAAACTAGGCGTATGTCTTGGGTCACTACTTCACAGGAGAGCCATTTGAAAATAGCTTTTTTTGGGGCATAAATGCCTTCTGGAACATGTGAAATTTCATATGCCTAAATAACAAACATATATGCCATCTGTAAATACAAACACAATTGTTAAATTACTCGCCTAGTGTGTTTAACCACAGAATAATGCCTTCCCGCTAGCCATGATTGTGTAACGATTGTTGTCAGGTGAAGAGGACCAAAGAAGCAGCGTGGTACGTATTCAGAATGATTTTAATGAAGATGAATACTGGAACAAAAACGACAAACGAACAGTTCTGCAAGGTGCAACAAAAACACTAAACAGAAAATAACTTCCCACAAACACCAGGTGGGAACAGGCTACCTAAGTATGGTTCTCAATCAGAGACAACGATTGACAGCTGCCTCTGATTGGGAGCCATACCAGGCCAAACACATAGAAATAGAAAACATAGAACACAAAACATAGAATGCCCACCCCAACTCACGCCCTGACCAAACTAAAACAGAGACATAAAAAGGGAACTAAGGTCAGGACGTGACAGATTGGCTGCGATAATGAGTGTCCTGGACATGCCAAGGGATGAGTTTGGCTTGGTCTGTCATATAGAATAGAATAAAACTTTACTGTACATCCAAGATGGACATTTTTTTGGGCATCACCTTCTATTAAAACGATCACATACACATTTAAATCAGTCAGTCCATCATGTTGCACAATATAAATAAATAAATAAAAACATTGACCCGCTTCTGTCTATTTGAGCTGGTCAATATGTGTCGTAATGATTTTATATATATCGCGTAGTAGAACTGCATGTGTTGCCCTCCACTTTCTGGAGGACCAAGTTTTTAAATCAATGGAATTAGGGTATGACAGCTAAAACACCTCTTTCCAGATCTTCAAACTAAGGGAAACCACAGGATCCATGACAGGGAGGAGCAGCAAACCATGATGTACACTACCATTCAAAGGTTTGGGGAAAATGAAAAATGTCCTTGTCTTTGAAACCAAATTGTTCTCCATTAAAATAACATACAATTGATCAGAAATACAATGAAGACATTGTTAATGTTGTAAATGACTATTGTAGCTGGAAACGGCTGATTTTTTTTATGGAATATCTACATAGACATACAGAGGCCCTGTCACACCCTGATCTGTTTCACCTGTCCCTGAGCTTGTCTCCACCCCCTCCAGGTGTCACCCATCTTCCCATTATCCCCTGGGTATTTATACCTGTGTTGTCTGTCTGTCTGTGACAGTTTGTCTTGTTTTGTAAAGTCAACCTGTGTGTTACGCCGTGCTCCTGCTTTTTCCTTTTCTCTGTTTTTTGCTAGTCCACCCGGTTTTGATCCTTGCCTGACTTGACTCTGAACCCGCCTGCTTGCCCTGACCTTGAGCCTGCCTGCCACTCTGTACCTCCTGGACTCTGACCTTGTTATAATCTTTTGCCTGTCCACGACCATTCGCTTGCCTGCCCCTTGGATTATAAAAAATATCAGAGACTTGAACCATCTGCCTCCCCTGTCTGCATCTGGGTCACGCCCTGTGCAATTATAGGCCCATTATCAGCAACCATCACTCCTGTTTTCCAATGGCACGTTGTGTTAGCTAATCCGTGTTTATAATTTTAAAAGGCTAATTGGTCATTAGAAAACCCTTTTGCAATTATGTTAGCACAGCTGAAAACTGTTGTTCTGATTAAAGAAACAATACAACTAGCCTTCTTTAGACATCCCAGCATTTGTGGGTTTGATTACAGGCTCAAAATGGCCAGAAAGAAAGAACTTTGTCCTGAAACTCGTCAGTCTATTCTTGTTCTGAGAAATGAAGGCTATTCCATGCAAGAAATTGCCAAGAAACTGAAGATCTTGCACAACGCTGTGTACTACTCCCTTCACAGAACAGCAAAACCTGGCTCTAACCAGAATAGAAAGAGGAGTGGGAGGCTCCAGTGCACAACTGAGCAAGAGGACAAGTACATTAGAGTGTCTAGTTTGAGAAACAGACGCCTCACAAGTCCTCAACTGGCAGCTTTATTAAATAGTACTCGCAAAACACCAGTCTCAACGTCAACAGTGAAGAGGCGACTCCGGGATGCAGGCCTTCTAGGCAGAGTTGCAACGACTGGGCAATAAAAAGAAAAGATTAAGATCGGCTAAAGAACATAGACATTGGACAGAGGAAGTTGGGAAGAAAGTGTTATGGACAGGCCAATCTACGTTTGAGGTGTTTGGATCACAAAGAAGAACATCTGTGAGACGCAGAAAAAATGAAAGGTGCTGGAGGAATGCTTGACGCCATCTGTCAAGCATGGTGGAGGCAATGTGATGGTCTGGGTGTGTGTTGGTGGTGGTAAAGTGGGACATTTGTATGGGGTAAAAGGGATCTTGACGAAGGAAGGCTATCACTCCATTTTGCAACACCATGCCATACCCTGTGGACGGTGCTTAATTGGAGAAAATTTCCTCCTACAAAAAGACAATGACCCAAAGCACAGCTCCAAACTATGCAAGAACTATTTAGGGAAGAAGCAGTCAGCTGGTATTTTGTCTGTAAAAGAGTGGCCAGCACAGTCACCGGATTTCAACTCTATTGAGCTGTTGTAGGAGCAGCTTGACCGTATGGTATGTAAGAGCTTCCCATCAAGCCATTCCAACTTGTGGGAGGTGTTTCAGGAAGTATGGGGTGAAATCTCTTCAGATTACCTGATTACCTCAACAAATTGACAACTATAATGCCAAAGGTCTGCAAGGCTGTAATGGCTGCAAATTGAGGATTTTTTGTTTGAAGAGCACAATTATTATTTCAATTAAAAAACATGTTTTATATGTCAACGTCTTGACTATATTTCCTATTCATTTGGAACTCATTTCATGTATGTTTTCATGGAAAACAAGTACATTTCTAAGTGACCCCAAACATTTGAACGGTATTGTAGCTAGCTATAGTGGGGCAAAAAAGTATTTAGTCAGCCAAGAATTGTGCAGGTTCTCCCCCTTAAAAAGATGAGAGAGTCCTGTAATTTTCATCATAGGTACACTTCAACTATGACGGACAAAATGAGGAAAAAAATCCAGAAAATCACATTGTAGGATTTTTTATGAATTTATTTGCAAACAATTCTCTGCATTTTCAGAGACTCTTAATTATCAGCAGACTCTTACATTTCCTCATTGAAAACAATGTCTGAGCCAATGTCAAATTGGATTTTTACCAAATGATGGTACGACAGACCACGTATTCACCCTGCACGCCTTAATTGACAAACAAACAAACCAAAACAAAGGCAAAGTCAAAAAACAATACGTGCCTCGGCCTAAACATCAGTTCCACAGGTATCTTCCACAAAGCTGTGAACGATCTGAGAGACAAGGCAAGAAGGGCCTTCTACACCATCAAAAAGAACATCAAATCTGACATAATGATTAGGATCTGGCTAATAATACTTGAATCAGTTATAGAACCCATTGCCCTTTACGGTTGTGAGGTCTGTGGTCACAAAATGGGACAAACACCAAATTGAGACATTCAGAATTCTGCAAAAAAATATCCTCTGTGTACAACATAAAACAACAATTAATGCATGTTGAGCAGAATAAAGCCGAAACCCGCTAAATTCTAACGCCACCTAAAAAGAAGCGATTCCCAAACCTTCCATAACAAAGCCATCACCTACAGAGAGATTAACTTGGAGAAGAGTCCCGTAAGCAAGCTGTTCCTGGAGTTCACAAACACAAACAGAGCCCCAGGAGAGCAACATAATTAGACCTTACCAAATCATTATAGAAAAGGATAATTACTTGACACTTTGGAAAGAATTAACAAAAAAACAGAGGAAACTAGAATTCTATTTGGCTCTAACAGATAGTACACCGTGGCAGAATACCGGACCACCGTGACGTGACACTAAATGAAGGAAAGCTTTGACTATGTACAGACTCTGTAGGCATAGCCTTTCTATTGAGGGCTGCCGTGGGCAGACCTGGCTCTCAAGAGAAGACAGGGTATGTGCACACTGCCCACAAAATGAGGTGGAAACTGAGCTGCACTTCCTAACCTCCTGCCAATTGTATGACCATATTACAGACACACATTTTCCTCAGATAACACAGATCCACAAAGAATTCCAAAACAAATCCAATTTTGATAACCCCCCCAATATCTATTGGGTGAAATAACACAGTGTGCCATCACAGCAGCAAGATGTGTGACCTGTTGCCACAAGAAAAGGGCAACCAGTGAAGAACAAACACCATTGTAAATATAGCCCATATTTATGTTTATTTATTTTGCCTATTGCACTTTAACTATTTGCACATCATTACAACACTGTATATAGACATAATATGACATTTGATATGTCTCTATTCCTTTGGAACTTTGGTGAGTGTAATGTTTCCTGTTCATATTTGTTTATTTTACTTTTGTTAATTTTCTATGTCCCTTTCTTTAGCAATGTAGAGAGGCAGAGAGAGAGAGGCAGAGAGAGAGGCAGAGAGAGTTAGAGAGGCAGAGAGAGTTGGAGAGAGAGAGAGAGGCAGATAGAGAGTTAGAGAGAGAGAGAGAGAGAGGCAGAGAGTTAGATAGAGAGAGGCAGAGGGAGAGAGTTAGAGAGAGAGAGGCAGAGAGAGAGAGAGAGTTAGATAGAGAGAGGCAGAGAGAGAGAGAGTTAGAGAGAGAGTTAGATAGAGGCAGAGAGAGAGAGAGTTAGAGAGAGAGAGAGTTAGAGAGATAGAGAGAGGCAGAGAGAGTTAGAGAGATAGAGAGAGAGGCACAGAGAGAGAGAGAGGCAGAGAGGCACAGAGAGAGAGAGAGAGGCAGAGAGAGTTAGAGAGAGAGAGGCAGAGGCAGAGAGAGAGAGGCAGAGAGAGAGAGAGAGAGAGAGTTAGAGAGAGAGAGAGAGAGGGGCAGAGAGAGTTAGAGAGAGAGAGGCAGAGAGAGTTAGAGAGAGAGAGAGTTAGAGAGAGAGAGTTAGAGGCAGAGTTAGAGAGAGGCAGAGAGTTAGAGAGAGAGAGGCAGAGAGAGAGTTAGAGAGATAGAGGCAGAGAGAGAGAGAGAGAGAGAGAGAGAGAGGCAGAGAGAGAGTTCGAGAGAGAGAGGCAGAGAGAGAGAGAGGTAAGTAAGACCAAAATAATGGTGTTCCAAAAAAGGTCCAGTCACCAGGACCACAAATACAAATTCCATCTAGACACTGTTGCCCTAGAGCACACAAAAAACTATACATACCTTGGCCTAAACATCAGCGCCACAGGTAACTTCCACAAAGCTGTGAACGATCTGAGAGACAAGGCAAGAAGGGCATTCTATGCCATCAAAAGGAACATAAATTTCAAAATACCAATTAGGATTTGGCTAAAAATACTTGAATCAGTCATAGAGCCCATTGCCCTTTATGGTTGTGAGGTCTGGGGTCCGCTCACCAACCAAGACTTCACAAAATGGGACAAACACCAAATTGAGACTCTGCACGCAGAATTCTGCAAAAATATCCTCCGTGTACAACGTAGAACACCAAATAATGCATGCAGAGCATAATTAGGCCGATACCCACTAATTATCAAAAAAAAAATTCTATAACCACCTAAAAGGAAGCGATTCCCAGACCTTCCACAACAAAGCCATCACCTACAGAGAGATGAACCTGGAGAAGAGTCCCCTAAGCAAGCTGGTCCTGGGGCTCTGTTCACAAACACACCCTACAGAGCCCCATGACAGCAGCACAATTAGACCCAACCAAATCATGAGAAAACAAAAAGATAATTACTTGACACATTGGAAAGAATTAACAAAAAAACAGAGCAAACTAGAATGCTATTTGGCCCTACACAGAGAGTACACAGCGGCAGAATACCTGACCACTGTGACTGACCCAAAATTAAGGAAAGCTTTGACTATGTACAGACTCAGCGAGCATAGCCTTGCTATTGAGAAAGTCCGCCGTAGGCAGACAAGGCTCTCAAGAGAAGACAGGCTATGTGCTCACTGCCCACAAAATGAGGTGGAAACTGAGCTGCACTTCCTAACCTCCTGCCCAATGTATGATCATATTAGAGAGACATATTTCCCTCAGATTACACAGATCCACAAAGAATTCGAAAACAAATCCAATTTTGAAAAACTCCCATATCTACTGGGTGAAATTCCACAGTGTGCCATCAGAGCAGCAAGATTTGTGACCTGTTGCCACGAGAAAAGGGCAACCAGTGAAGAACACGCACCATTGTAAATACAATCCATATCTATGCTTATTTATTTTATCTTGTGTCCTTTACCATTTGTACATTGTAAAAACACTGTATATATATATAATATGACATTTGTAATGTCTTTATTGTTTTGAAACTTCTGTATGTGTGATGTCTACTGTTAATTTTTATTGTTTATTTCACTTTATATATTATCTACCTTACTTGCTTTGGCAATGTTAACACATGTTACCCATGCCAATAAAGCCCCTTGAATTGAATTGAATTGAGAGGCAGAGAGAGTTAGAGAGAGAGAGTTAGAGAGCGAGAGAGAGAGAGTTAGAGAGAGAGAGGCAGAGAGTTAGAGAGAGAGAGGCAGAGAGAGTTAGAGAGAGAGAGTTAGAGAGCGAGAGAGAGAGAGTTAGAGAGAGAGAGGCAGAGAGTTAGAGAGAGAGAGTGAGAGAGAGTTAGAGAGAGAGAGGCAGAGAGAGAGAGAGAGAGAGGCAGAGAGAGAGAGGCAGAGAGAGTTAGAGAGAGCGGCAGAGAGAGAGAGAGAGGCAGAGAGAGAGAGAGGCAGAGAGAGAGAGGCAGAGAGAGAGAGAGAGGCAGAGAGAGAGAGAGGCAGAGAGAGAGAGACGCAGAGAGGGCGAGAGAGAGAGAAAGAGAGAGAATAGCAAGAGGTGTAGACTATGTGTCCGCTAGGAATAGAGCAGCGCTCACCAAAAAGTCTGTTTATTTTTCTTTATCATTCTTTTTAATTCCATTTGTTAAAGGAACCTCATGCACAGGACTTCAGAGGACGCTGGGATGAGCACATAAAGGGGCTTCAACAGGTTGCAGCCCAATGGACACACTCAGAGTGGGCAATCATTTGTTAGTTGAAATGGAGAAAAGCAGCAAAAAAGCAGGAAATCAAAAGCTCTATCTTTTGTTTGCCTTATTTTCTTTTCCTTGTATTTTCTCACTCTTCCTCTTCTTCTTCTTCCAGACGTTTCCAAATGTCAAAGGAGCAGGAGTCACTCTGGCACCTTGTTTCTGTAAAGTTCTTGTTTTGGGGGTTCCATCTCTCTTTGACTCTCCTGAAGAGCTCCTTGAGCACATTCACGTGGCTCTGGGCGAAAATCAATGCCCATATGTGTCTTCTTCAGCTGCTTTGTACAGGAGTAATGAAGGTTAGGAGAGAGAGAACGAGAGAGCGAGAGAGAGAGCGAGAGAGAGAGAGAGAGAGAGAGAGATAGATAGAGAGAGATGCTCATAACCACTGATTGCACACAAAATATGAATCAGTACCAGGGCAAGGCTTGCATCTGTTTACTGCTATAATGGTTTCATAATTAAAAGTGATGCTCTCAGACTTTTACCCCCCAGGTACCTTTTTAGCCAATGATGGATCTGTGAGGCCCCACTAATTGCTTAAAGCGTTAGAGCAGGAATTAAACATTATAACCGACCGGAGCTCCAAACATGAAGGTATATATTATTGCCCTGCTTTTCTTTGACCGTAAGTTGGCAGTGGTAACCAACCTTTCCTGAGTCAACATCCCTTTCTCGGTCAAAAAGCAAGCTGAGATCAACCGTTTTGTGCAGTACAATGCAATACCTAATATATTATCACAGCATGTTGGCTAAATGCTTCATCTCAGTCGATTTGCAAACACACAGCCTATTAGCTATTATTGTAATGTTATTCCCCTGAAAGGGGGGAAATATGAAAAAGTTTCACACTGACACATAGCATCAGCGACGTAATGAAACCTTATGACATTTTTAGAACTGTATTGTTTGCATTTTGATTGTGTTTTAATTTCGGGCCTTCAGGAAATATAGAGCATGTGGAGATGTTCATATTGAAACAAATCCGATTTTTTAAAGTTCTTAATTGATACGTTTAATACATATTTTCTCAGAGGTCCCCACATAGGGTCCAGACTCCAAGTTTGGGCACCACTGTACTAACCTCTCTCTCTCTGCTTGCTTCTTCTCTCTCTGTCTCCTCTTCTCCCTCCTGGCTCCAGCGCTCCATGTCCTCTCCAACCGCTCTGTTAAAAAACGTTCCCAGATAAAAAAATAAAAAAACAGGTGTTCCAAATTTGCTCCATTCGCTAAGATCAACATTTAACCAACACCCATCTATTTTTGTGACAACCTGGACCTACCATTTGCTATTGAAGTATTGAAACCAGACCATGTGATTTGAATGCAAAACATTTTAGTAAACAACTTCAAAAGGTGACTGTAAGAAGTATCCATCACTTCAAATAGGCTACATTCGTTTTAAACAGCATATAAACACTCTAAGTAGGTCAGGAACCAGACAGGTAGCCTAAGAAGGAACACAAATGAATTATTTAGGCTATATTGTTAGCATATTATTTCAATTATTTCAAGGCTATAGCCTACAAGGAAATACATTGTGAAGTATTTGCTCGTGCTACACACTTGGCTGGCAGGAACATTAACCGCTCAGCTTTTAAACAGCATTTTGTTTAATTAAATCATTATAGTCTATAAATTGCTCATATAGGCTGTGTTTTAGAATTCAATTCAAATTTAACGAAACATGCCTTATTAGGCTCAGTCTACAGTGCTTTTGAATTCACTTTCAGAAACGCGAGTTTGGCCAGAGTCTATGGCTTCAGGCTCATGCGATGGTGCCTGGAGAGCAGGCCAGCAAAAGAAAATACACTCTACGCGCTCGCAAAGCCACTGGGGATGCTAAACACCCTTTGGGCCAATCTTGCCAGGCTAGGCAGGGATGCGGAGTTGTTTTTTTTTTCTCTACAGCTAGGCCTAAAGGTTTTTGGCAAGATAACCTTATCAGAACGGAAAGCCCCTTGAAAGGCTTATTGAGCCAAATGATAGCCTAGTATAGCCTTGTATAGACAATAGAACAACACTTTTTTTGTTCCATTTTGTGTTTAGAAATACTTTGCTACAATGACACACTTAGCTATTGAAGGATGCTATTGAAAGAAGCTAAAGCTAACGTTAAAACGGAGCTTACCTCAGCAGGAGTAAGAAATACACTACTAAGCTATCATAATACATTTGCAGACAGTGATGTGGCACTTAGTGGTGAGCAGAGTATGTGAGCAGAATGGGGCTGGAGCTGGAGCGTAGCAAGGAGCAGAATGTGCCCAACATGACTGGAGGCCGTGAGCTAGTTTCCCAAAGGCTGGAGCGTCAGCCTTCTAGCCCACTCCAATTTCGCTCCAGTACTGCGCCAGTAGAGTTCACTTCACCAGCTCAGGTTATGCCTGGCCCAGCATGCATTTGTAGGCTCCTTGTGTGCTGCTATAGCCACTTTTTTTTAGCTACTGTCATGGAGTTCGCTAAATATTTTCATAAAGAAACTGATAAAAACAGACAGGCGCAAAATCAAGATGACTTACAAAGATGAGTAGTACCAAGAGAGGGAATAAGGTGCTGTAGTGTCCACAAATAAAGAATCATTGTGTAATCTGAAAATTAGCATGACCCGAAAGCATGATGGGTTCTATGAGCACATGCTAACAGAAAGGAATGAGGTGGATAGCTAGCTATTACTGTAATAGAAAGTTCTCTGCTGGCAGCTAGCCACCTCACTGACTGACATACTGTATCTACTGTATAAGGCACTATTTACCAGCGTTACACTCATTCACACTCATTCATTTTTTGTTTAGTTTGGGGATGTCTGTAGACACGACTCAAATCTCGGGACTGTCTTAAAATTGCTTTTTGTCCAGCATCTCGCAAACACACTGTCAGCAGAGTCTCAAGTTGCCTACTTGAGCTGACTGCGAGCTGTGGTATTTTGTTTCCTGTATCAGACCATTGGTCTGTGCCATGAGAGAGCAGAGTTAGCCATTTGAGAGAGTGGTGAATGAGCTGCTAAAAAGGAAAATCCGGGAGGCAAATCTGGGGGACGCAAGCAAACATCACCTTCAATCTGTCTGGACTTCGCAGTCCTCATACATAGTTATGGCCATGCCACAGCTGAGCATACATTTTTATAATTTGAATAAACTAATGGTACCTGCATGTGATGGTCAGTCTTAGTGGAAGGAGAGAATAGCAGAGGGTCTGTCTCTCATGGTCCCTGTTCTCTCCTTTCCTCCGGTGAGATTGACCAGAGAGCGGGGACACAGTCTTCCACTTGATGGTGAAACTTTAGTCTTTCCTATGACCAGAGAAAGTGAAATATTGCTCAAAATTTTAAAAATCGACACAATGTGTTGCTGATAGTAAAAAAAAGCAGGCCTATCGATATACTTGGCTACTCATCATTGTAGCTGCAGTGTCAGTAGAAGTGGGGAGAAGCGCATTTTATGTTTTGTAAAAGTGTTGAACACAAACAGTTTTGAAAGTGCTGTGTCACATTCTGACCTTTATGTCATTTGTTTTGTCTTTATTTAGTATGGTCAGGGCGTGAGTTGGGTTGGCAGTCTATGTTTGTTTGTTCTATATTTTGGGTATTTCTATGTTTCGGCCTAGTATGGTTCTCAATCAGAGGCAGGTGTCATTAGTTGTCTCTGAGTGAGAATCATACTTAGGTAGCCTGGGTTTCACTGTGTTTGTAGGTGATTGTTCCTGTCTCTGTTTTTGCACCAGATAGAACTGTTAGGGTTTTCACATTTCTTGTTTTATGTAGTCAGTTGTTCATGTGTACGTTGCGTATTAAAAAGAACCATGGACACTTACCACGCCGCATATTGGTCCTCTGATCCTTCTCGCCTCTCCTCTTCGGAAGAAGAGGAGGAAATCCCTTACATGCTGAATAAAACCGTAATCATGAACTCACTCATGAAAACAGCCGTGTTATCCTGTATTATTTGAGTCTCTTGCTGGTCATGGTTTTAAAAGTTATTAAATCTCACATAGTATCAAACTTTGCTGTGGGGTTGTGGAAGCTGTAGGCACACTTGATTTAGCCATAGCTCTCCTGGTCCACAGGGTAGGCAGAGTTTGTGGGAACACTTTGCCTACCCAGCATGCATTGCTTCTGAATCAACTGCACCTATTGACAACAGCGCAAGACAAATCTAAAAAATAGGAGGGCAAGCTTTTATCATTGGCTTTTCTACAGAAATGTTTGGTGACTTAGGAATGCCTGAAGATTGACCACGATCGACTGGTTAGTGACCACTACTGTACTGGAAGTTCACTGACCTTGACTAGGGAATCACAGACATTCTATTGATTGGAACCTGATCTATTGTTTATACGTACATAGATGCCACGACTTGGTTTAATTGTATCTGGCTGAAATCTGAAACAATGAGTGGGAGGAAATGTGGCAATTGGTGGTTTGTTTACATATTGTAGCTATATCTTCATGGGTGAACTTGATAAGACGTTTTGGTTGACAGTCCTGTCTCAACTTGCCTTCATATAACTGTCATATTAATTCATTTGAAATTCAAATCTAAAGTTACAGTATCTCCTTCTTTATTCAGTTTACCACTGTGTACACTCCATCCTCAATTTAAAGATGCTGATTTTGTTCTCTTGCAACATAATCTTGTTTGACAGATTTTTCATAAACTGATCTGCAGCAAACCTACTGTACTATAGAAAGCACATGTTCAAACCTTATGTTGATGTACAGTATCCACCTTCTGTTTCCTACTTCTTCCGTCCTTGTTTCTTTTCTCTGGACCCTGGACCTTTGAAGGTCTCCTCATTGGCTGAGGGGCTTCAACGGTTCAACCAGGTCTTGGCGTTCAGAAGACCTTGGACAGTGATCTGCCTGTACATCCACAGACACGCATGCATGCACACATACACACGTCCACACGCAGCACGCACACACACACACACACACACACACACACACACACACACACACACACACACAACTCCCTAGCTAAACCAGGATTTGGTACTGAGGTCGAATAACCTTAGAAAAATCCTATGTGCATTGTGTGCCAAATTACAATATACTGTAGGATTAACAATGGCAAGCATTAGTGTGTGAACAATATGGTGGGCAACATGTTCACTTCCTTCCCTTTCACCCAAAGACTGGAGAAAGGGGAACAGACAGACCGACAGGGATGGGCAGGGTTGTTGTATGATGTAACAGTATTAGTGTATCTGCCTCACTGCCTACCCACATGAAAAAAATATGACAGTTTACTATAGAATACGAGAGTATTTACTATAACTTTGTAGTAAACTATAGTATACTGTAAAATACTATTATACACACGGGAGTATCCCTAGATGATGTGTAGTAGTTATTGTATTCTAACCAAGATGGCGTAGCTGTCAGACGTCTTTGTCTTTGTCTTGCCGTGTCCCGTGTATATATCTTTTTATGTCTTTTTTCTTTGCATATATTTAAACATATATTTTTCTTAACCTCAACTTCAACATACTCTCCTGCAATCCACCTCACCCAATGATGTATGGATCTGCTATTTTCTTTACTTTAGATCCGGAACCCCCAACAGAAGCTAGCCAGCTAACTAGCTACTAGCCACTGCTAGCTGACTTAGCTCAGACAACTCTTGCTAGTCTGCACAGGGCAATTTAAACAAGAGCATATCAGACTTTTTTCTCCAAATCTCCGGATTCCTACCGCTCTGAACCTCTGAACCTTTTCACCTGTATCAACGCAGCTAGCAAGCTGCTATCCGTCTGTCCACTCCTGGATAACGTCTCTGTCCCAAAGCAAGCACCAATTAGCCTGGAGCTAGCCTATGCTAGGCCCATCTCCTGGCTAGCTAAAGAGGTCCATCAGCCAGTCCTTGGGCTACAATACCTATTTTACCAATTGGCCTGGACACCTTTTACTGCCGATACGGAGCCCCGCCGATCCATCATGACTGGACTACCAACATAATCTGCCCGAGGGCACCCCGAGAGCTCCTCCATTGCGACGTCCACAGAATGCCCATCTGCTAGCCTGCTAGCCGCGGTCCGCTAGCTGCCTAGAGCATATCGGACTGTTAACTGAATCGGCCAATTTCTTGGGCCACTATACCTATTTTGCAAATTGGCCTGGACCCTTTTACTATAAAAAGCCCTGCTGACCCATCAGAACTGGTCTGCCAATGTAATCGCACAAGGAGCTACAACAGACTTCTTCCATCGCGATGTGCCTCTAAGGCCCTTCTGCTAGCTTGCTTTCCATGGCCCGCCAGCTGTCTGAATCGGCGTGTCTCCAGCCCACCTACCTACTCACTGGACCCTATGATCACTCGGCTACGCATGCCTCTCCCTAATGTCAAAATGCCTTGTCCATTGCTGTTTTGGTATTGATTATTGCCTTATTTCACAGTAGAGCCCTCTAGCCCTGCTCAATACGCCTTAGCTAACCCTTTAGTTCCACCTCCCACACATGCTGTGACCTCACCTGGTTTAAGTTATGTTTCTAGAGACAATATCTCTCTCATCGTCACTAAGTGCATTGGTTTATCTCAATTGTATTTACATCCTACCAAACCTTTGTCTGTATATTATGCCTTGAATCTATTCTACCGTGCCCAGAAACCTGCTCCTTTTACTCTCTGTTCCGAACGTACTAGATGACCAGTTCTTACAGCCTTTAGCCGTACCCTTATCCTACTCCTCCTCTGTTCCTCTGGTGATATAGATGTTAATCCAGGCCCTGCAGTGCTTAGCTCCACTCCCATTCCCCAGGAGCTCTCATTTGTTGACTTATGTTACCGTAAAAGCCTTGGTTTCAGGCATGTTAACATTAGAAGCCTCCTCCATATGTTAGGACCCGGTTACGAACCTGGGTCTCCGGAGTGAGAAACAGTCACTTAACCTGTTGAAACTCTAGGGGCGCAATTTCATTTTTGGATGAAAAACGTTCCCGTTTTAAACAAGATATTTTGTCACAAAAAGATGCTCGACTATGCATATAATTGCTACTGTTCGAAAGAAAACACTCTGACGTGTCCAGAAATACAAAGATCTTCTCTGTGCGTGCCCTTTAACGTGAGCTTCAGGCAAAACCAAGATGAGATGGCATCCAGGAAATGACAAGGATTTTTGAGGCTCTGTTTGTCATGATCTCCTTATATGGCTGTGAACGGAAGAGGAATGAGTCTGCCCTTTCTGTCGTTTCCCCAAGGTGTCTGCAGCATTGTGACGTATTTGTAGGCAGATCATTGGAAGATTGACCATAAGAGACCACATTTACCACGTGTCCGCCCGGTGTCCTGCGCCGAAATTGGTGCGCAAAAGTCACCTGCCAGTATTTTTCCAAACAATACAGAGAGTAAAGCAAGCTTCCACGAACTGCATGTCAATGAAGAGATATGTGAAAAAACACCTTGAGGACTGATTCCAAACAACGTTTGCCATGTTTCGGTCGATATTATGTAGTTAATCCGGAAAAAGTTTTACGTTGTAGGTGACTGCATTTTCGGTTCGTTTCAGTAGCCAGGCGCAATGTAGAAAACGGAACGATTTCTCCTACACACAGACGCTTTCAGGAAACACTGCGCATTTGGTGTGTAACGGAGAGTCTCCTCATTGAAAACATCAGAAGCTCTTCAAAGGTAAATGATTTTATTTATCTGGTTTTTGTGAAAATGTTGCGTGCTACATGTTATTCAAAATGCATTGCTAGCTTTGCATACTCTTACACAAATTAGAAAAGGCTAAGCTTGAGAGCAAACGCATTATTTTAATTTTATTTGCGATTTTCAGAAATCGTTAACGTTGCGTTATGCTAATGAGCCTGAGGCTTTAGTCACGATCCCGGATCCGGGATGGGGAGTTTCAACAGGTTAACCAACTGAGCCACGAATAGTCAGCAGAACCCAGAAGATGAGGCAGACACAGCAGTACTTAAGACGGTGTATTTAATAAAGTAAAAAGGAGAAGTCCTTAAATACAAAAATGGCAAATCCAAAAGGTGGTAGGAATAGCACAAAAAAGCCTCAAGAGACACTCAAAAACAAAAACAGAATTCCACAAGAGCATCCACCGGAATCGACAAGAAAACACAGAACACTAGGGCTGGGTGCTAACATACAAACACAGAGCACAGAACTGAGGGAAACTAAGGGTTTAAATACAATCAGGGGAAACGAGGTACAGGTGCAAATAATAATGGGGAGCAAGGGAAAAAACATAAGGTCAAAAAGCACAATGGAGGCATCTAGTGACCAAAACCCGGAACAACCCTGGCCAAATCCTGACAGAATCCCCCCCCCCCTAGGAACGGCTCCTGACGTTCCTACCAGCTCTCTCAGGGTGGAGGGCCCTGAACTCACGAATGAGGTCAGGATCCAGTATGTCTTTGGCAGGAACCCAGGAGCGCTCCTCGGGACTGTAGCCTTCCCAGTCCACCAGATACTGCCAGGACCGCTGCACCCGGCGGGAATCCAGTATCCGATGGACGGTATAAGCCAGCTGGCCTCCAATGACACGAGGCGGAGGGGGAGGTCTGTCTTCCGGGACAAGGGGAGAAAAAACAACAGGTTTTAACAATGAAATGTGAAATGTGGGATTAATCTTAAGGGATCTGGGTAAGTGTAGGCGATAAGAAACTGGGTTAACTCTCCTGGCAACCTTGAAGGGACCGATGTATTTTTGGGACAGCTTGCGAGACTCCACCCGTAGAGGTAAGTTTCTTGTGGAGAGCCAGACTCTCTGGCCGGGGCGCAGGGTAGGCCCGGGACGGCGACGTCTGTTGGCTGGTTGTTGGTACCTCTGTGAGGAACGCATAAGATTAAGACGGGTCTTCCTCCACATAAGCCGACAGCGTCTGACGAACTTCAAGGCTGAAGGCACTCTGACTTCTGCCTCCTGGTCCGGGAACAATGGAGGAGCATAGCCAAACTGACACTCGTGCGGGGACATACCAGTGGAGGAGGAGCGCAAGGTGTTGTGCGCGTATTCGCCCCAAACAATAAAGGATGACCATGTGGACGGGTTGTCACGAGTCATACATCGGAGGGTGGTTTCCAGCTCTTGATTCATCCTCTCTGTTTGGCCGTTGGACTCCGGATGGTACCCTGAAGATAGACTGGCAGAAGCCCCCATGAGTTGGCAGAAGGCCTTCCAAAACCTTGAGGCGAACTGGGGACCTCTGTCAGAAACCATATCTTGAGGAATGCCGAAGACTCGGAACACATGATTAATTTACCAACTCAGCCGTTTCCTTGGCAGAAGGTAACTTAGTCAGAGGGACGAACCTGGCCGCCTTTGAAAACCTGTCGATTATGACTAGGATAGTAGTATTGCCATGGGATGGAGGAAGTCCAGTAATAAAGTCCAATGAGATATGGGACCAGGGTCTGTGGGGAACAGGTAAAGGGTGAAGGAGTCCTTGAGGGCGGAGGTGAGAAGATTTGCCCTGGCAGCACACGGGACAGGCATTGACGAAAGTGGCAACGTCTTCTCTTATGGTAGGCCACCAGAACTTACGCTGGATGAACTCCAAGGTGCGACCTACGCCCGGATGACAGGTGAGGCGAGAGGAGTGCCCCCACAGAAGGACCTGAGTCCTCACTGCCTTGGGGACAAACAACCGATTGGCAGGACCTCCTTTCGGGTCCGGTTCGCTAGCTTGAGCACGTCTCACGGTATCCTCAACTTGACACGAAATCGGAGCCACAATCTTAGCAGCAGGAAGGACAGGCATGTCCGTGTCATCTCGAATGGCAGGAGCGTAGACTCGGGACAGGGCATCCGGTTTGAGATTCTTCGACCCGGGCCGATAGGTGAGGATAAACTGGAATCGATTGAAGAAAAGAGACCATCTAGCTTGTCTAGAGTTCAACCGCTTCGCCTGCTGGATATACTCCAGATTTTTGTGGTCCGTAAGCACTTGAAACGGGTGAGAAGCCCCCTCGAGCCAGTGTCTCCATTCCTTCAATGCCATCTTAACCGCTAGGAGTTCACGATCCCCCACATCGTAGTTCCTCTCAGTCGGGGTAAGCCGGTGTGAGAAGAAAGCGCACGGATGAAGCTTCTTGTCTTCACCCCTCTGAGACAGGACAGCTCCAACACCAACCTCTGATGCGTCTACCTCCACCACAAATGGTTCATCCGTAGTCGGTAGTATCAGGATGGGAGCAGAGAGAACGCGCTGCTTGAGTCCTTGGAAGGCCGTCTCAGCTTCTCTTCCCCACAAAAACCTTGCATTGCCACCCTTGGTTAAAGCTGAGAGAGGGGCTGCCACCAAGCTGAAGTTCTTGATGAACTTGCGGTAAAAGTTTGTGAAGCCCAGGAAACGTTGAACTTCCTTAACGGATTTGGGGGTGGGCCAATCCGCTACCGCCCCTACCTTCCTGGGGTCCATTTGGACTCGACCGGGTTCCACTACAAATCCCAGGAATTGTACTCGGGATGAATGGAATTCACATTTTTCCGGCTTAACGTACAGATGGCTGTCTAGGAGGCGTTTGAGTACTTGTCTGACATGCTTAGTCTGTTCTTGAAGGGAGCTCGAAAAGATGAGGATGTCATCCAAGTAAACGAACACAAATATGTTAAGCATATCCCTAAGCACATCGTTTATGAGCGCTTGGAACACCGCTGGGGCGTTGGTCAGGCCGAAGGGCATCACCAAGTATTCATAGTGACCAGTAGGCGTGTTGAAAGCGGTCTTCCACTCGTCACCAGGTCTGATCCGCACAAGATGGTATGCGTTCCGCAGGTCAAGCTTAGTGAAAACAACTGCTTCCTGGAGCAGCTCGAAGGCTGTGGCCATAAGGGGTAGCGGGTAACGGTTACGGACGGTTATGGCATTGAGTCCCCGGTAGTCGATGCAAGGACGTAATCCACCGTCTTTCTTGGCCACAAAGAAAAACCCTGCTCCCGCCGGGGAGGTGGATGGACGCATGAGGCCTGCTTCCAGAGCGTCCTTGATGTAGGTATCCATAGCAGCTCGTTCGGGTGGAGATAGGGTAAAGATCCGACCCCTGGGGGGGCAAGTGCCCGGAAACAGGTCGATGGGGCAATCGTAAGGTCTATGGGGTGGTAGCATGGTGGCCCTCTGTTTGCTAAACACCAGTTTGAGGTCATGGTAACACTCGGGAACTCGGGTCAGGTCGATGGATTCTAAAGACTCGGGAGTAGAACTCGGGGAATTCTGGAAAATACAAGTAGCTTGGCACGTAGGACCCCACTGCTTGATAGAGCCCACAGACCAGTCAATGTGAGGGTTATGGCTGTGAAGCCAGGGGTATCCAAGGACGAGAGGGAACTCGGAACAGGAGATCAAATGAAAGTTCATCAATTCCTGGTGTTGTGAAACTGAAAGTCGCAAGGAGGTAGTGACATGAGTGACAAGTCCAGATCCCAAAGGGCTTCCATCCAATGTAGTGACCCTCATGGGTTCACTTAGAAGTTCAGAGAGAACGCCATTCTCCTTCGCCCAGACACCATCCATGAAGTTACCTGCGGCTCCAGAGTCTACCAAGGCTTGAAGGTGAAGCTTGTGGTTGTCCCAGGAGAGGGTGACTGGAATGAGCAGACGGGAGTTGGACGGATGGGAGGAGGTTATGTTTCCCGTTACAGTTCCCCCCGGTCTGTAAGGGACAAAGCGTTTCCCTGGAGCCCGGGACACGTGGAACGGAAATGGCCCGGTTTGCCGCAATATAGACAGCGTCGCTCCCTCATCCGGCGGTCTCTCTCAGCCTGGGAGATGCGTCCAATCTGCATGGGTTCCGATGGAGCCAGCGAGGATAAAGGTGGGGACTCGGAGCTGGGACTGATAGGGGCTAGAGGTCTACGGTTGAGTTCTCTCTCTCTCAGACGCTGGTCAATGCGTGAGGCCAACTTGATCAGGGACTCGAGATTGTCCGGTGGTTCCCGAGTGGCCAGTTCATCTTGGATAGTGTCGGAAAGGCCTTTCAGAAAGCACACCGTGAGCGCCTCGTTGTTCCAGCCACTTGCTGCTGCCACCGTGCGGAACTGGATGGCATAGTCCGTCACGCTGCGCCAACCTTGGTGGAGAGTCAGGAGCTGTTTGGCTGAGTCAGAACCACTGCTTGGGCCTTGAAACACTCGTTTGAATTCCTCAGCAAAGGCAGAGTAGCTGGCACAGCAGGAACTATGGGCATCCCACACAGCAGTAGCCCAGGCCAGGGCTTTTTCCGACAGCAGGGTGATGATATAAGCGATCTTAGACCGGTCGGTGGGAAACGACGAGGGTTGTAGTTCAAAGGAGAGAGAACATTGGGTGAGAAACCCTTTACAAGCACTTGGATCACCTGAGAACCGTTGGGGAGGTGGAAGACGAGGTTCAGCCAGGGGGTTAACTGCCATGGGTACGTGAATCTGAGGTACTGGGACGGGAACTGTTGCCGGGGTAAGACGATCAGATATTTGCTTAATGGAAGTCAGCATCTCCGACAGAAGATGAGAATGTCTAGCAATTAAGGCCTCTTGCTGAACCAGGGCGGCTTCGTGGCGTTGGTCAGTCTCCTGGTGGTGGGACAGCATGGCAGAAAGGTCCTGGGAACTGGCTGCCTCTGGGTTCATTTTTGGGCTCTGAGTTTCTGTCAGGACCCGGTTACGAACCTGGGTCTCCGGAGTGAGAAACAGTCACTTAACCAACTGAGCCACGAATAGTCAGGAGAACCCAGAAGATGAGGCAGACACAGCAGTACTTAAGATGGTGTATTTAATAAAGTAAAAAGGAGAAGTCCTTAAATACAAAAATGGCAAATCCAAAAGGTGGTAGGAATAGCACAAAAAAGCCACAAGAGACACTCAAAAACAAAAACAGAATTCCACAAGAGCATCCACCGGAATCGACAAGAAAACACAGAACACTAGGGCTGGGTGCTAACATACAAACACAGAGCACAGAACTGAGGGAAACTAAGGGTTTAAATACAATCAGGGGAAACGAGGTACAGGTGCAAATAATAATGGGGAACAAGGGAAAAAACATAAGGTCAAAAAGCACAATGGGGGCATCTAGTGACCAAAACCCGGAACAACCCTGGCCAAATCCTGACACCATAAGTTTGTTTTATTCACTGCTTTAGCACACTCTGCCAACACAGATGTCCTAGCCATGTCTGAATCCGGGCTTAGGAAGACCACCAAAAACCCTGAAATTTCCATCCCTAACAATAACATTTTCCTATAAGATAGAACTGCCAAAGGGGGCGGAGTTGCAATCTACCGCAGAGATAGCCTGCAGGTCTGTGCCAAAAAATTTGAGCTTATAATTTTAAAAATCCAAGCTTGATGCCCTAAAGCTCACACAAATGATCAATGAACCTACCAGGTACAACCTCAAATCTGTAAACACGGCACCCTCATAGATATCATCCTAACCAATCTGCCCTCCAAATACACCTCTGCTGTCTTCAACCAGGATCTCAGCGATTACTGCCTCATGGCCTGAGTCCGTAATGGGTCTGCGGTCAAACGACAACCCCTCATTACTGTCAAACGCTCCCTAAAACACTTCAGCAAGCAGGCCTTTCTAATCGACCTGGCCCGGGTATCCTGGAAGGATATTGAACTCATTCAGTCAGTAGAGGATGCCTGTTTATTCTTTAAAATTGCTTTCCTCACCACTTAAATAAGCATGCCCCATTCAAAAAATTTAGAACCAGGAACAGAAAGAGCCCTTGGTTCACTCCAGACCTGACTGCCCTTGACCAGCACAAAACATCATGTGGCGTACTGCACTACACGCCCAATTTTTCAGTTTTTGATTTGTTAAAAAAGTTTGAAATATCCAATAAATGTCGTTCCACTTCATGATTGTGTCCCACTTGTTGTTGATTCTTCACAAAAAAATACAGTTTTATATCTTTATGTTTGAAGCCTGAAATGTGGCAAAAGGTCGCAAAGTTCAAGGGGGCCGAATACTTTCGCAAGGCACTGTATTTCACAACAAAGCATCCTTCACTCATGCTGCCAAGCATACCCTCGTAAAACTGACTCTCCTACCGATCCTTGACTTTGGCGATGTCATTTACAAAATTGCCTCCAACACCCTACTCAGAAAATTGGATGCAGTCTATCACAGTGCCTTCCGTTTTGTCACCATAGCCCCATATTCTACCCACCACTGCGACCTGCATGCTCTCGTTGGCTGGCCCTCGCTTCATATTTGTCACCAAACCCACTGGCTCCAGCTCCATCTAATCATTCCTTTACACTTGTGTGTGTAAAAGGTAGATGTTGTGAAATTGTTAGATTATTTGTTAGATATTACTGCGTGGTCGGAACTCGAAGCACAAGCATTTCACTACACTCACATTAACATCTGTTAACCATGTGTATGTGACCAATAACATTTGGTGAAGCCCCGCCCTATCTCCGCTCACTGGTCACCATAGCAGCACCCACCAGTACCACTCGCTCCACAGGTATATTTCACTGGTCACCCCCAAAGCCTATTCCTCCTTTTGCCGCCATTCCTTCCGGTTCTCTGCTGCCAATGACTGGAACGAACTGCAAAAATCACTGAAGCTGGAAACTCATATCCCTCTCACTAACTTTAAGCACCAGCTGTCAGAGCAGCTCACAGATCACTGAACCTATACATAACCCACCTGTAAATAGCCCATCCAACTACCTGTTCCCCATACTGTCATTTATTTATTTTGCTCCTTTGCACACCAGCATCTCTACTTGCACATTCATCTTCTGCACATCTATCACTCCAGTGTTTAATTGCTAAATTGTAATTATTTTGCCACTTTGGCCTATTTATTTCCTTACCTCCCTTATCCTACCTCATTTGCACACACTGTATATAGACTTTGTTTTGTATTATTGACTGTATGTTTGTTTATTCCATATGTAACTCTGTGTTGTTGTTTGTGACGCACTGCTTTGCTTTATCTTGGCCAGGTCGCAGTTGTAAATGAGAACTTGTTTTCAACTAGCCTACCTGTTAAATAAAGGTGAAATCAAACAAATAAAACAACTGTATATTGTAGAATACTATAGTAAAAAAAAACACTGTAGTAAATACTACAGTATTTAATGTGCATATACCCTGCCCATTCTCCTCCCCCATATCCCAATTTCTGCCACCCATAAGTGAGAAACCTTTTTGCCAAGTATAGATAGCATATTGTTTTCCATGTTGGTTATAGAAAAGAGCAGAACTCCGAACTATCCTTTCAAACCCCAGTCCTACCAACCTTCAGGTTATGGAGAATGTGCTCTTTTAGTATTTCTCCAGTTGTTTTCCTCAAGGAGAAAGCCTCCACTTCTATGTCAAAGACAATAAAATAAAAACACTAGTAAATACTACAGTAATGTCTGCAAAACACTAGAGTAAATACTACAGTATACTACAGTCTGCAAAACACTATAGTAATTACTACAGTATACTACAGTCCGCAAAGAACTCTACAGTAAATACTACGGTATACTACAAGCTGCAAAAACAATAAATTAATTACTATAATATATTCCTCAGTTTTCTTTTACTACAGTATTTGCACTATAGTTAACTGTAGATAATACAGTACACTATAGTGAATACTACAGAAAAATCTGTAAAAACACTAATAGTGAATACTATAGTATTTTTTCACGTGGGTGGCTGGCTTGGACTGGGGGTCATGTCAGAGGGAGATTATTGGTGATTTTAACATGTATAAAGCTGCAGTACTTTGAATTTAACAGCACCTTCAGGGACTTTAAACTGGGGAGCAATGGTGAAAACAGATGTGGAAACTGCTAGAGGAAATAGTTGCAGAGAGATCACCCGTAAACGGGGCTGATGCTGTCAAATTTTACAAAGAAATAATAGGTGAGGAGAGAACAAATGAACAAATGGAGATGTAAGTTGTCTTATTATTCTTCCTTACTCTGCATTAGCTGTGTGTGTGTTTGTGTGTGTATGTGTGTGTTTATCTGTGCTTGCCTCTGTGTGCTAGTGTGCATGTGTTTGAGTGTGTGTCTTTCAGCCCCTCACTCAAAATGGCTGTGTGAGCACAAGGCTTGTGGGCCTTATCTACACTACATGGCCATAAGTATGTAGACACCTGCTTGTCGAACATCTCATTCAAAAATCATATGTATTAAGACGGAGTTGGTCCCCCCCCCCCTTTGCTGCTACAACAGCCTCTACACTTCTGGGAAGGCTTTCCACTAGATGTTGGAACATTGCTGAGGGGACTTTCTTCTATTCAGCCACAGTAGCATTACTGAGGTCGGGCACTGATGTTCGGCCAAATAGGACTGGCTCGCAGTCGGCGTTCCAATTCATCCCAAAGGTGTTCGATGGGGTTGAGGCCACGGCTCTGTGCAGGCCAGTCAAGTTCTTCCACACCGATCTTGACAAACCATTTCGGTATGGACCCCACTTTTTTTGCACGGTGGCATTGTCATGCAGAAACAGGAAAGGACCTTCCACAAACTGTTTCCACAAAGTTGGAAGCAAAGAATAGTCTAGAATGTCATTGTATGCTATATCGTTAATATTTCCCTTCACTGGGCCTAAGGGGCCTAGCCCAAAGCATGAAAAGACAGCCCCAGACCATTATTCTTTCTCCACCAAACCTTACAGTTGGCACTATGCATTCGGTTAGGTAGTGTTCTACTGGAATCTGCTAAACCCAGATTTGTTTGTCAGAATGCCAGTTGCAGTATAGTTTCTGATACCCTTAATTCAGAAAAAGTCTTTTTGGACGTTACTGAGTGGATAAACGTCTCTCTTCAGAGTGAACCCAAGCACTTACTGAGCGTTTCCCCAGACCAAGTATGAAGACATTGCACAAACAGGCCTTGCACAAACATTTTCCCCCAGCACAATTTCTGGCTGGCACCTGCATTGCCTTCATGTTTGTTTGTCTTACAAATTGGACTTTGGACATGTGTGAGTTCCTATCAAAGTAAGTGGCTTATTTTATGTATATCTTGTTGTTGCTTTTGCTGTAGCACACCATATATATGTATGGATCATAATGTATTTACTGTTTTATTAACATGTTTTCAAGTTCTGGTGACAAATCATGCATTTCGATTCTTGCATAGATTGTAATGGACACATATGATGTGTGTAAAACACTTGAACATTGTACTGATTATGATGAGCTAATGCTAACTTTTTTGGCTGCAATCCCGGTAACGGGATCGATATGACAACTACCAGTGAAAATAGATTGGCGCCAAATTCAAACCACAGAAATCTCATAATTACAATTCCTAAAACATGTGTCTTATATCATTTTAGAGTTAATCTTGTTGTTAATCCCACCAAAGTGTCGGATTTCAAATAGGCTTTTCAGCGAAAGCACTCCAAACGATTATGTTAGGTCTCCACCAAACCACAATAAACACAGCCATTTTCCAGCGAAGTATAGCATTCATAAAAAGCAGAAATAGAGATAACATTAATCACTAACCTTGAATTATCTTCTTCAGATGACTCTCATAGGACTTCATGTTACACAATACATGCATGTTTTGTTAGATAAAGTTAATTTTTATATAAAAAATCTGAGTTTACATTGGCGTAATTAGATTCACTAGTTCCAAAAACATCAAGTGATTTTGCATAGCCACATCATTTCAACAGAAGTACTCAGCATAAATGTAGATGATAATACAAATTATACACATGGAATTATAGATATACCTCACCTTAATGCAACCGCTGTGTCAGATTTCAAATAAAGTTTACGGAAAAAGCAGCACATGCAATAATCTGAGACAGCAATCAGAATAGAAGCTGCCATGTGTTGGAGTCAACAGAAACCAGAAAATACATGATAAATGTTTCCTTAACTTTGATGAACTTCATCAGAATGCAGTCCTAGGAATCCCAGGTCCACAATAAATGCTTGATTTGTTTGAAAATGTCCATTATGTATGTCCAATTAGCTACTTTGGTTAGCGCGTTTGGTAAACAATTCCAAAGTCACAAAGCACATCCACTATAATGTGACGAAATGTCCAAAAGTTCCGTAACAGTCAGTAGAAACATGTCAAACGATGTACTGAATCAATCTTTAGAATGTTGTTTACATATATCTTGAACAACGTTTCAACCAGAGAATTAGAATGACTTCAGATGAGCGGTGGAATGGAGGTCCTTCCCCAGTGAACGCGCATGGTGAAAGCATGGTCAACTCGTGGCAGTGGTGACTATTTCCTGTCTCATTCGACTCCCCTTCACATTAGAGTCATCAGACAAAGTTCTATTGACTGCTGACATCTAGTGGAAGGCGTAGGAAGTAAAAACTCATCAATTTCTCGCTGTAATTTCAATGAGAGCATGGTTGAAAATCTGCCACCCCCAGAAAAAATACAAACAGGAAGTGGAATTTCTCAGGTTTTTGCCTGCAATATGAGTTCTGTTATACTCACAGACATAATTCAAACAGTTTTAGAAACTTCAGCGTGTTTGCTATCCAATACTAATAATACTATGCATATATTAGCAACTGAGACTGAGGAGCTGGCCGTTTACAATGGGCACCTTTTCATCCAAGCTACACAATATTGCCCCTGCAGCCATAAAAAGCTAAGCTATTTTATATGTGGCGTCATGTTTGTTGACATCATACAATGCATTCTGTTTGTCACGTTAGCGTCTGACAGACCAAAGATGCTATACCAAGGGAATGTTCTCTCGACTGACTTATAGTGCTTTCAAGACAACTGTGAACTCTGAAAAATACTAGGTAAAATCATGACGTCAAAGTTCCCGAGTTGGAATTCCGAATTGGATGACCGTTCCCAAAATTGTTTTCGAGTTCCCAGTTGTCTTCCACACGGCATCAGATTGTAACTTTGGTACCTCAGGGTTGCCAGCTCAGACCTCCCTTTCCAGGGGTTCATTTTTATTTAGCATATAATCTTCTCTTGTATTTGCCCCTCATTTATTGATAAAACCCCCATCATAGTAGTTTTTCCTGCATTATATTCCCACTCAAAATAATTTCTACCCCCCACGGACTTGAATACCCTCCACAAATGAAATTACCCCCCCCCACAAATCCCCCTTTGTTGCGTCATACGTTCTGTTGCTACTGTTCCAATCACGTATTTGAGATCGTATGCTGCAGGAACCACTCAACAATAATCACAAATACGTGATTGTACTCGTCAAATGGTTAATACGTCATCAACTATCATTGTGATCATGTTTTGGAATGTGTGTGTGTTTTGGAATGTGTGTGTGTGTGTGTGTGTGTGTGTGTGTGTGTGTGTGTGTGTGTGTGTGTGTGTGTTTGAGCATGTCTGGATGCACCTGCCAGCTTATCGTCCCTCGGATGCAAAATCTGGCGCAGATTGGTATCTGAGTGTGTGCGGGCTTGAGTGTATCTGTGTGTGCATGCACCTGTGGCGAAGCCTGCAATTGGTACCATCCTGCCTGAGGTGAGATGAACTCATCATGAGAGGGCTGACAAGCACCAGGCAACGGTACCAAAGAGGAGTGAAAGTCACAGTGCTTTGTTCTGGCCTAGGTGGCCCCTGCACCCCTGTCCCCTGTCCCTGTCCCAATGGTATTCCCTCCTATCCCCTTTACCGTCATATATTAAAAGCAGGTCTAACACTGCCAGTTATAATGAAGAATGTTTGGACACACACACACACACACATGCTGGTACATTGAACATATTTGCAAGTACGTACACTCTATAGCCCTCAAACTCACCTCTGAACCTTGAAGCCAGTTCCACTGCATTTCTTCATTGTTCCCTTCTATTCAGGGACTGATTTAGACCTGGGCACAATTAATTATCAGGTAGCACAGAAAACTAGTAGGCTCTTGACCTCGTCCAGTTAAGAGTTGAATACCCCTGCCCTATAGTTTATATCATTCTCTCTCACACGCACACGCACACGCACACGCACACGCACACGCACACTCACACTCACACTCACACTCACACTCACACTCACACTCACACTCACACTCACACTCACACTCACACTCACACATACACAGTGTTCTCTGGCAGGTCCTGGCTGCTAACTACTTGGTAGGCATATACAGGGCGGTGCTCAGTGTGAGTATTTCGTCTATACAGTAAAACCCAATTACCAGTGTTTGATGGTATAGCGACAGTCTCATTTGTCAGCTAAACAGCCAGATAAATGTATGCTGATGTCTCTGCTCACTTCCTCCTTTCAACTTAACAACAAGCCCCCTACATATGCAACAATTAAATGGGACATGGAAGGAGGGCGGCGTAAAGACGAAATCAATGTCATTACATCAAACAAACAACGTACCGTCATATCCACATATTATGCCTTCATATTATGAATGCGTGCAGTTAACATTTTAAATAAAGCATTAATCGTGTTTAAAAAAATAAAATGTTCATACTAACATAATTTATTTACGATGGCCTTGACATATGTTATAAAGGTATGTTTTTAAACTAACACACTCACACTCTACGTTTATGTGCCGTGCCAAAATGGGATCAAACAAACACGCCTCCCTTCCGCTGTTCTCTGTGAAACCAAGAGACCAAACAAAGGGCTTGTGGCCCCCATCTGCATTAATCATTCGCATGGCATATTGGCATCCTGAGCCCACGTCACCCGCGCCCAAAATTAACACCTCCAGCCCAAATGAACTAAATTATCTGGCAGACACAGATGTCCCTGTGCACACCGTCCACACTCCATACACACACAGAACACACCCGATTCCCATTTTAGAGACCCCATTCCACCCCTCCCAAGACATGCCTCTGGATCAGTGGGAGGCAGACAGAGCGTTACTGGTCATATAATGGCTTGTGGCATGTGTAACAGATATAGGATAGGAGTCATCTGATTTACTTGGAGGAAGGTGTGAAGGTGTATTTATGGCTAATCCTGAATCAACCTAGGCACTTGTCTAGACCTTAAAGGATGGGATGGTTGTAAGCAATATAGCAATAATTCCACCAAGCCTATATGGTGACAATCTGACCTTTTCAAATCTACATCTAGGAAAAGGCCATATATATATACAAATATCCAGAGAGAGAGAGAGGGGGAGTGACAGACAAACATGAGCAAAGTCATAAAAAGAAAGAGTAGAGATGCAAGAAAGAGAAGGAGAGGTAGAACAGGATCAATGAGCAGATCCAATCCCTATCGTGGCACTGAGAGAGGAAGAGAGAGCGAGAGAGAGAGAGAGAGAGCTTCTTTGGCTTGCAAGCCTTCCACCTTTTTCCTCCAAACATAACGATAGTCATTATGGCCAAACTGTTCTATTTTTGTTTAGTCAGACCAGAGGACATTTCTGCAAAAAGTACTATCTTTGTTCCCATGTGCAGTTGCAAACCGTAGTCTGGCTTTTTTTATGGCGGTTTTGGAGCAGTGGCTTCTTCCTTGCTGAGCGGTCTTTCAGGTTATGTCGATGTAGGACTCGTTTTACTGTGGATATAGATATTTTGTACCTGTTCCCTCCAGCATCTTCTCATGTTCCTATGCTGTTGTTCTGGGATTGATTTGCACTTTTCGCATCAACGTACGTTCATCTCTAGGAGACAGAATGCATCTCCTTCGGTATGGCTTCTGCGTGGTCCCATGGTGTTTATACTTGCGTACTATTGTTTGTACAGATGAACATGGTACCTTCAGGCGTTTGGAAATTGCTCCCAAGGATGAAATGAAATACATACACAGGTACACCTCCAATTGACTCGTATGATGTCAAGTAGCCTATCAGAAGCTTCGGAAGCCATGACATCATATTCTCGAATTTTCCAAGGCACAGTCAACTTAGTGTATGTAATCTTCTAACCCACTGGAATTGTGATACAGTGAATTATAAGCTAAATGATCTGTTTGTAAACAATTGTTGGAAAAATTACTTGTGTCATGCACAAAGTAGATGTCCTAACTTACTTGCCAAAACTACAGTTTGTTAACAAGAAATTTGAGAAGTGGTTGAAAAAATTGTTTTATTGACTCCAACCTAAGTGTATGTAAACTTCCGACTTCAACTGTATATCTATGTATTCCTTGTGTCACTATTTCTATGTTGAATACAATTTGTTATCTTTAACTCTGCATTGTTGGAAATGGACCCGCAAGTAAGCATTTCACTGACTTTCTACAAAGCATGTGACAAAAAATATTTGACTTGATTGGAAATAAGCAAGCAGTCTCAGATGCAGATGTGCCACTGTTTACCTGTGTGTGTGTGTGTGTGTGTGTGTGTGTGTGTGTGTGTGTGTGTGTGTGTGTGTGTGTGTGTGTGTGTGTGTGTGTGTGTGTGTGTGTGTGTGTGTGTCAGTATCTGCGTGAGAGTTTTGCTTAGTTCTTGACTCCTAATAATACAAAATACAGTACATAACCCATCACAGACACCAGCCCAGGGCATTGGAGTGTCCTTTGAGACACTGACCCACTGACCAGAGACATCAGTCTGGCCTGGCTGCCTAAAGCCAGAGGAAGGTACCAGACCCCTCTCTGTCCAGTAACCAGTATCTGCTGGGAACTTTTAACCTGAACAGGGTCAACCACAATGCACCTCCCCAACCAGAGCTCTTTCAGAAGTATGACTGGGACAAACACTCTCCAGTCTAAGCACCCCGGTACTCCCCGTCTCCGGCTTTGCCTGGTCTTGCCCCCGAGCCAAGCCATATGTGTAAAGCCGGGTGTGAAGTTTTGCCACAACTGCCTCTGCTTTGTGGTGGCATCTTCACTATGGTTATCTATGTGTGAAGTCAACAATAATGACAGGAGCTGTTTTCCCCAATTTTCCCTTCCTGTCTTTTGTGCTCACCACTTTGAAGAAATCATGTTAGCCTTGACGAAATATGAATGCTTATGTTTTCTTGTCTTTTTTATGAAGGAATGATCTGCAAAACTCAGATTCTTCTCCTCCTCCCCACGAGCGCAGTGTTGTTGTGACAGCCATTGCACAACACACATCCCTCACGGCCAAAAGGAAGAAAGATGGGGAGAGAGAGCGAGAGAGAGAGAGAGAGCAATAGAGCAATAGAGCAATAGAGAGAGAGAGAGAGAGAGAGAGAGGGGGAGGATTAAACGAGGTGCTGTCACTTTAAGAGAGATTGTTGAGGCGATGCCAAGCCGGTGACTGTAGCAGTCCTTGTGGCATGACAATATGGCCGCCCAGGGTTCTATTTGCATGCGCTATTCAGGACAGGCCGCATTTTTTAAATTGTTTTCAATCAGAGCAGAATGTCAACAAAATAAATGAAGTTGAGCTTGGAAGTAAAAAAAACCAAAAACATTTCCCATCGGGGGGATGCACATCTCCCCCCATTCATCAAGGGTTACGTTGAGGGAGTGAAATCTGGGAGAAGACGGTAATCAATGGAAGAGCTCCATATGGTGGGGATCAAAGGTGTCACATAGTGTGTGGTTCTGCTTTATTGCCAGCCAGCACTGTTAATTGGACAACAAGATCAGAGGCAATATTAAAATCCAATTAAATTGATATGAACAGATTGCCAAGTGATGTACACTAATGTATAATTGAGTATCAAGCAAATGCGAGTGGCCCGTCTTGAGCGCGGAGCTACTGAATAAATGATGGAGCCGTAGAGGACAGAAACAAGTTTGCACATTAGCTCCCCCAGTCACTGCTCTCACAGCGGAGGGACACTTCTCTTTTTTTCCCTTTTTTTATCTTACTGGGTCTGGCTGACATTCTTCAGGAGACATTTTCATCTTGAATGTTTGTGTGTTTATGGAGGGGTGTAAGAGGGGTGGCATCTGTGTGTGTGTCCAAGGGGACGGGAGGGGCTGACGTGTAACATTTTAAACTGCGTAATTCCATCACACGCAGGCGGCTTTAATTTGAGTTGAATAAAATCTAAATGATTTATTGCTTTTTTCCCAGAGCAAAAGCAGTGCATGTTGCAGTGCTTCAGCTAATCAGGCATAAACACGGCCAGCCTCCCATCTCACAGGAGAGGCCCTGATACTGAGTGCTCTTTAAGAAAAGAAATAAAGAAGATAAAGAAGGATGCGCTGACACTATTTAACAGACCAGTGAGGCCTAGTCCAAGGTGACGTTTCCTGATAAGGTAAACTTGGAAGACAGCCCAAAATAATCCAAAGTTCATCAAAACCCATTCATTTATTAATTGAATATTTTTAGGACTGACTTAATGGGTACAGCACCAGTACTAATACTTGACATTGCGGGAAGGGGGCAATAAGGAGATTTACATTTCCAATTGTAATGATATTTTGGCTCTTGCAATCTTTCCTTTTTTCCTAATCATTTATTTTTGTTGTTTCGGTCACAGTCCAGCATATGTTTTTTTTCTCCCATGCATTAAGCTGGTTTTCTTAATTAAGCGGGCAAGAGACTCATTAGCGGCCATGGTGATGGGGTGGCGCGATGTGCCAGTGAGTGTCTGTCTCTGTGCTGACGACAGTGCCCGGACAAAGTGCCTTGGGAGCAGGTGCTGACAAGGTCGCCGTGGCAATGCGCCATCTGGGCAAAAGGCTTGAGTCTCGTTGCCACACTGCTATTTACGGAGAGCTCTGCCCAATGCCATCCACCAACGCCACTCAAAGACATCAAAACACACTCTGGCTCTTTGGAGATCTAAAAACACAACCAGGGAGAAACAAAGGGAGAATAATTGGTTTGGCTCAATCTCTCCGTCATATGCCTCTGGTGCTAAAGCTTTTGTGGTTATTCAAACATATGATGCATTCAGGATTTCTACGTTCACATTTCATTCATTTCCACATTGTGTTGACAGCCGTTTAAAAAAAAAGTGATAGAGAGAAATATGTGAATTAATGAATCAATATATTTTCATCGCTAATGACGTCAGTACCTGAAAATCTGCAATTTAATGTTATAATCCTTAAACACACAAGTAAAAGTTAAGGGGGTACCTAGTCCATAGCACAACTGAATGTATTCAACTAAAATGTGTCCTCCGCATTTAACCCAACCCCTCTGAATTAGAGAGGTGCAGGGGGCTGCTTTAATTGACATCTACGGTGCTCAGTTGTTTTTGGGGTTGAACTGAATAGCAGATTTTTCAAACTCGCTGGCACAGGGATTTAAACCAGCGACCTTTCGGTTACTGGCCCAACACTTGGGGGGGGGGGGGGGTCACTGAACTGATCAATTAACTTAGCAGTAGCTCTGTGGGGTGCCTACTTGGGACAACATCAGGGTTACCTACCCTTGATCTAAAGCCGAACAAAAATACCAGGGCTACCAACGCAACAGGACTATGATGTGAGGCCTCCAGCATCACATCCTAAACCAGTTATTGTAGCTAACCTCTAGTCCAGCAACACTAGTGGCTAAATGTAACCTTATGTTTGGGTTATTTTTGGTGCTGGTGTTTTGTTGTGTTTCACATACAAGTCTTAGTACAAAGAGTTGCTGGAATAAGAATCATATAAATCTGTCTTTCAATGATCAAAGATTGCTCACTCATGGGTCCTAAAATCTGGCCACAGATTACACATGCCAGACCTACAGCACTCTCACAAAAGTATAGAACACCACAGTTGGACGGGATTCAAAAATCCATCCATAAAGTGACACATGGATGTACAGTTGAAGTCGGACGTTTACATACACTTCAGCCAAATACATTGAAACTCAGTTTAGTTTTTTACAATAACTGACATTTAATCCTAGTAAAAATGTCCTGTCTTAGGTCAGTTAGGATCACCATTTTATTTAAGAATGTGAAATGTCAGAATAATAGTAGAGTGATATATTTCAGCTTCCATTTATTTCATCACATTCCCAGTGCTTCAGAAGTTTACATACACTCAATTAGTATTTGGTAGCACTGCCTTTAAATTGTTTGACTTGGGTAAAGCGTTTCGGGTAGCCTTCCACAAGCTTCGCACAATAAGTTGTGAGAATTTTGGCCCATTCCTCCTGACAGAGCTGGTGTAACTGAGTCAGGTTTGTAGGCCTCCTTGCTCACACACACTTTTTCAGTTCTGCCCACAAATGTTCTATAGGATTGAGGTCAGGGATTTGTGATGGCCACTCCAATAACTTGACTTTGTTGTCCTAAAGTCATTTTGCCACAACTTTGGAAGTATGCTTTGGGTCATTGTACATTTGGAATACCCATTTGCGACCAAGCTTTAACTTCCTGACTGATATCTTGAGATGTTGCTTCAGTATATCCACATAAATTTCTGTTTTGTGGAGTGCACCAGTCCCTCCTGCAGCAAAGCACCCCCATATCATGATGCTGCCACCCCCGTGCTTCATGGTTGGGATGGTGTTCTTCAGCTTGCAAGCCTCCCCATTTTTCCTCCAAACATAACAATGGTCATTATGGCAAAAGAGTTTTATTTTTGGTTCATCAGACCAGAGGCCATTTCTCCAAAAAAGTACGATCTTCGTCCCCATGTGCAGTTGCAAAACACAGTCTGGCTTTTTATGGTGGTTTTGGAGCAGTGGCTTCTTCCTTGGAGAAGGCTGACCGGCCTTTCAGTTTATGCTTCTAAAGCCAAGACATCAT
This sequence comes from Oncorhynchus masou masou, assembly GCF_036934945.1. NCBI lineage: Eukaryota > Metazoa > Chordata > Actinopteri > Salmoniformes > Salmonidae > Oncorhynchus > Oncorhynchus masou. The sequence continues at coordinate 54,309,968 of NC_088235.1, read as the reverse complement.
ATTCTGGAATTTTCCAAGCTGGTTAATGGCACAGCTGAATTATAACTGAAATAATCTGTCAGTAAACAATTGTTTGAAAAATGACTTGTGTCATGCACAAAGTAGATATGCTAACCGACTTGCCAAAAACTATAGTTTGTTTGCAAGAAATTTATGGAGTGTTTTAAAACATGTTTTAACGACTCCAACCTAAGTGTATATAAACTTCAGACTTCAACTGTATGTACAGTATGTACAACTGTATGTACAACTGTATGTACAGTATGTGTGTGTGTGAGACAGAGAGAGAGAGAGAGAGAGCGAGAGAGAGAGAGAGAGAGAGAGAGAGAGAGAGAGAGAGAGAGAGAGAGAGAGAGAGAGAGAGAGAGAGAGAGAGAGGGGCAGAGAGAGAAAGATGGAGAGGCGACTACCACAACTGGAGGAAGAGTTTGTAGTTCATAATTTTGATTGGCTGGACAACACAGCATGTGCCTGGATTCTGACTACAGCAGGATACTCTTTTTTTCCCATGGCACCAGTGTCAAATCGATTCCCATTCCTCCTGTTTAGCAATATGTCTGTATGTGGAAAGCTGCTCTGTGCTTTCTGTGTGTGAGTTTGTACTCTAAGGTTTTTGATCAGAGCGTCCATATACTAAACCCCTCAAGACACACAGTACGAAGGGAAACCCATACTTATGCCCTGGTCACCTCCCCTTTCTTCCATTATTTTTTAACCTCCATGCGGTCTCCATCCACGAGCCTTGGCTGTCATTATGCGGTCCGCTGTTTGGCTTTGCAGACATTCTCCCTTTGATTTGGCTAACAGACGTTTGTTTTTTTAAATGAAGGTATATAAAACAGGGAATAATCTCTTTGCCCAAACACCAGCCCATTAAGGTCTTGAACCCTGGGCAGGGGCGGAGCGCCGTATTTGGATCCTTGGATCTCAAAGAGAGCTGCTGCGGCTGCAATCACTGTTTATTATAAAGATTTCTGAAAGGCTGTTTTGTGGTCAACCATGTGGCATTAGGGCAAAGATGAAAGGAAACATTTGATTTGCAGGCTTCTCTCTCTCTCTCTTTCTCTCTCTCCCTCCTTCTCTCTCCCTCTCTCTCTCCCTTCATCTGTCCGCCTGGCCTGGCTGAACAGTCACACATTGCTCTACTGTAATCCTACACTGAACTGAGTGTTTGGATATGCGTGCGTACATTGTGAATCTGTGTTTGCACAAATTCGGACCCCCAAAATAGTATCTGGGGGATTTTCTTGAAGACCCTACTTGAATCCCAGTCCCTAATCTAGTGTATACCCCTAAACCCATACACACACACACGGACTGCGGACCTAATCTAGTGTATACCCCTAAACCCGTACACACACACACAGACTGCGGACCTAATCTAGTGTATACCCCTAAACCCGTAAACACACACACAGACTGCGGACCTAATCTAGTGTATACCCCTAAACCCGTACACACACACAGACTGTGGACCTAATCTAGTGTATACCCCTAAACCCGTACACACACACACAGACTGCGAACCTAATGTAGTGTATACCCCTAAACCCGTACACACACACACAGACTGCGAACCTAATGTAGTGTATACCCCTAAACCGGTACACACACACACAGACTGCGGACCTAATCTAGTGTATTAATTTTTTTATTTTTTTACCTTTATTTTACTAGGCAAGTCAGTTAAGAACAAATTCACACAGAGACTGTGGACCTAATCTAGTGTATACCCCTGAACCTGTACACACACACACAGACTGCGGACATTTCACTCATTCCCTCCCCCTCCTGTCTCTCACCCTTACCCTCACCTTTCCAAACTTTCATCCCCAAATTATTCATTCAAATGGCATTTACCTTCGTGGACCACTTTAGAAACAAGTGCTAAATTCATACTCTTAAGTGCTATCTGCTTGATTCACATTGTACATGTTGTTGTTGAAGTATTTTACCCCCAAAAATGCAACTCAATTCAAGGTGTTTCAAAAAAAGGACCGCATTTGAGAAATAGTGAACTGTGAACTGTTCATGCAAGATATACACCTCCTTGAATGTGAACACATGATGTCAAATAAAGAGAATCAAACTGTATTTGTCACAGGCACCGAATAGAACAAGTGTAGACCTTATAGTGAAATGCTTACTTACAAGCCCTTAACCAACAATGCCGTTTTAAGAAGAAAAAGTGTTAATGTATTTACTCAAATAAAAAAGTATATACACTACCTTTCAAAAGTTTGGGGTCACTTAGAAATGTCCTTGTTTTTGAAAGAAAAGCATTTTTTGTCCATTAAAAATAACATCAAATTGATCTGAAATACAGTGTAAACATTATTAATGTTTTAAATGACTATTGTAGCTGGAAACAGCAGATTTTTTAATGGAATATGTAGATCATAGGTGTACAGAGGCCCATTATCAGCAACCATCAGTCCTGTGTTCCAATGGCAAGCTGTGTTAGCTAATCCAGGTTTATCATTTTAAAAGGATAATTGATCATTAGAAAACACAGCTGAAAACTGTTGTTCTGGTTATAGAAGCAATAAAACTGTCCTTCTTCAGACTAGTTGAGTATCTGGAGCATCAGCATTTGTGGGTTCGATTACAGGCTCAAAATGGCCAGAAACAAAGACCTTTCTTCTGAAACTCGTCAGTCTATACTTGTTCTCAGAAATGAAGGCTATTCCATACGAGAAATTGCCAAGAAACTGAAGATCTCATACAACGCTGTGTACTGCTCCCTTCACAGAACAGCGCAAACTGTCTCTAACCAAAATAGAAAAAGTTGTTGGAGGCCCCGGTGCACAACTGACGATTGGTAGATTGTGCGCACTGCCATGTTTGTTTTTTCAGGTCAACCAAAGATAAGGAGAGGAGACAATGAGTTTGGTCTGTTTTGAAATATGCATGTTGAACAGGGTGTGTCTACCATCATTCACTTCCCTTCATTCCCTTCCAGAAGTGTATTCAAAATAAGAGTGAGCCATCCCTTCACCTAATTTTGTTTCAACATCTTTGGTCTGACAGATGTTTTAGGTGACATCCAGAATGCACTGTATAATGTCAACAAACATGGCACCACACAGAGATTGCAAATAGCTTAGCATTAGCTCATCATAATCAGTACAGTTTTTTTTACACATCATATGTGTCCATTACAATCTATGCAAGAATCGGAACGCATGATTTGTCACCATTTTCTTGAAAACATGTGAATAAAACAGTAAATGCATTACGCTCCATTCGTACATACGGTATGTTACAGTAGAAACGACAACATGATATACAGAAAATAAGGCACTTACTTTGATAGGAGTGCACACACGTTCAAAGTTATTGTATCTAAGGAAAACAACATTGAAGGGGAAAAAGTGTGTGTAATGATTGCATACTTGGTCTGGGAAACACTGGAGATGTGCTTGGGCTTTAGTCTAAGAGAGAAGTTAGTCCAGCTCAGTAAAGCCTCAAACATATACTGAACAAAAATATAAATGCAACATGCAAGAATTTCAATGACTTTACTGAGTTACAGTTCACAGAAGGAAATCAGTCACTTGAAATTAATTAATTATGTCCTAATTTATGGATTTCACATGACTGGGCAGGGGTGCAGTCAGGGTGTGACACTAGTGAGCCAAGCCCCGCCAACCAGAATGAGTTTTTCCCACAAAAGTGGAAATAGCCCTCAGGTGAAGAAGCTGGATGTGGAGGTCCTGGGCTGGCATTGTTACACATGGTATGCAGTTGTTTGGCCAGTTGAACATACTGCCAAATTATTTAAAACAAAGTTGGAGGCAGCTTATGGTTGAGAAATTAATATTAAATTCTCTGGCAACAGCTCTGGTGGAAATTCCTGCAGTCAGCATGCACATTTTAGAGTTGCCTTTATTGTCCCCAGCACAAGGTGAACCTGTGTAATGATCATGCTGTTTAATCAGCTTCTTGATATGCCACACCTGTCAGGTGGATGGCTTGTCTTGACGAAGGGGAAATGCTCACCAACAGGGATGTAAACACATTTGTGCAAACCATTTTAGAGACGTTAGCTTTTTGTGTGCATGGACCATTTCTGGGATCTGTTATTTCAGCTCATGAAACACGGGACCAACACTTTACATGTTGCGTTTATATTTTTGTATAAATTGTCTACAACAGTGAAATGCTCTACTTCGATGTGAATTGGTGGAACACACCTCAATTCAAACCGTCATTAGAAAGTAAAACAATAATATTTAAAAAATTGACAAGTTGAAACAAAACCTATAGATAATTAGAGGTCAGTGTATCTTGGTTTGAGGGCAGCGCGGGTTAACTGTCCTGTTGCACAGCAAACATATTTTGGAACAGTGAGTGAATTCTGACATTGTAATGAATACTCAGGGAGAAAAAGGTGTAGATTCATGCGCAGAGCGCGGCAGGTGTTGTTTTGATCGTGGTCACAGGTAGGCAAACAGGCAGGTGAAACTAAACTAGGACTGAAGGCTATAACTGGTTCTCACAAACAAGCTAGGAAAAGGCTTAGTAGAGTCAAGACAAACAATAGGCACAGACACTAAGGCACAAACAGAATGAACTGAATAAAATAAGATGCTGATGAGACCAGATGAGTATCTAACACAGGTGAAATCAATGAACAAAAATAAAAGCCTGGGCTACGTTCAAAAACACAAAGAAACAGGGCTACGTTCAAGAACACAACGAAACAGAACACAAGGTTGACTAAGAAAATAAATACAGAACCTCACAGACATCACAAAAAATTAAGAAAACTCACACTGGGGTGACCGTTAGAGATATTTGGAACTCGTGAAAAGGTTAAACATAAATAATTAAAATATGACGCACTACTATCATCGGGTATCATCAGTACTCATATTATTCTCGCGGCTTTTTAGAGCATTGTGAACTGCTGGGTTATCGTTTTTGTTGTTGTGAGCAAGGAGGAAGGAATATATTGACGTTCTCAATACCTTTTCAAACATCTGAAATGGAAGTCTATTTCTAGTGATCAGGCTGACCATAGCAACATACAGTATTAAGTGTTGAGATATTACCATTGTGTGCTAATGCACGAACCTGCTAATACAGTAACTTGTCAAGCTAACATATATGATGCCGAGCACATGCCAATAATATTTTTTTACATCGAACACTGTATGATGTATCTGTATGAGACAATGGTTCTTCACCATTTTATCTTTTACGTTTTCTTTTTTTTTAAACTCATACCAATATTATTGGACCTTAAAAATAACAGTCGAGGAGAAATTCCAATCATGAAGGTGAAATATGCTGACGCTACCAAACATATCTTGCGTATTCCCATTTGATTGGGAATGTAGCGTTCCTGAGCACACCCAGGGCCATGCTGGTGCCTGTTTGGGCATTAAACAGAAGACATGAAATGCTTTGAGAGCCTCGTCCCTCCTGTAGCAGGACCCTAAGCGCAGTAACCTTATATCAAAGCCTTGCGTGTCGAACAGCGAGGGGAACCACATTAATTATTGAAGCGTGTTGGATAACAAGCTGTGAGCCACGGTGGATGCGTATTGTAAGGAAGACTGCCTCCCGTGTCCGTTTATCTACTTTTAACCTTTTTGTCTTTGAGCTCTGTGAGCACATTAGCCATGAGAGGGAGAAGGAGAAAGATATCCCACACACAGTTAGAATGCTTTGAGGGCTATCAGCTCGATAGACTAAATAATGTCTCCACCAATGGGAATTTGTTAGACGCAGTATCTGTTTGAAACGTTGTTTGCTCGAAATGTTGCCATGGAAAGACACCTTGTATTGAAATATGAGACCAAAATGGTGAGTTTGATCTCACAATTGTAAAGTAGTATTTCGAACATCACAGCCATTCACAGATCACCATACTCACAGTCACAACACCATTGACTGGGTTGAATTTCTCAGTCTCAAAAAGACTTGCCCTTCCCTTTGTCGTCCATGACTAAGAGCCACAGTCAAAACAGTCGAGCACTGAGATATGAGCTCTATATATTCCAAAACTCGGGATCAAATACCTTCGTCCAACCACAAGGTCAATCTTATGTTTTGACTACAGGAACAGAGAAATGAAATGCAGCATAAAACATAAATCATACTATTAGCTTTTAGGATACATGTATGCGTGGATTTACAAGCCGATGTGTTTTAATTTCCGGAAAACAATGTAATTGTACAAATGTCCAACCACAAAGCTAATTCTTTTAGTAATGTCAACTGACAGGCTGGCAAAATGCAGGCTATTTTGGAAAAAATTATATTTCAGACCAAAGGCAGTCTGTGGAGTATCTCATCTTTGACTGTCTTTCTTTAAACCCACACAGCCCTTCAACTGGCCCTGACCTATTGTGTGGGTTGAGGTGTCAACCTCCAGCACTTTAACACACACACACACACACACACACACACACACACACACACACACACACACACACACACACACACACACACACACACACACACACACACGACAAAACAACACTCACTCTACTCAGTTAGACTTGTTAACCTGAATGGACTCCCCCTTCCACTAATCAGCAGTGACCAGCCTTTCATAGACATGCGTTGTGTTTACTCAGGGCCATGACCTTTGACCCCTAGCAGAGTGGGTTGTTGTAGAAAGGCACAGCATGGTTACACTTTAATTGGATTGTCCGTTTTTTCCATCTGTAGATGCTCTACAGATGGTCATACTATCAACAAACTATCTGTTGATAAGAAACTGCTTGCTAAGGTTTTGGTTAGTAACTATTTTTTTTACCTAGTTTTAACTAGGCAAGTCAGTTAAGAACAAAGTTTTATTTACAATGACGGCCTACCCCGGCCAAACCCTCCCCTAACCAGGATGATACTGGGCCAATTGTACCTCGCCCTATGGGACTCCCGATCGCGGCCGGTTGTGATACAGCCCGGGATCGAACCAGGGTCTGTAGTGAGGCCTCTAAACCGCTGCGCCACTCGGGAGGGGTTAAGGGTAAGGGTTAAGGTGAGAGTTAGGGCTAGTTTAGGGTTAGGATAAGGGTTAAGGTTAGGGTTACAGTTAGGTTTAGGGTTAGTAGATAGTTAGCCGAAAGGTTACTAATAGTATGTACTGTAGATAGTCTGTAATTAGTCTGTAGACCATCTACATATGGACTATCCAAATAAAGTGTTACCCAGAGCACTCCCACACCTGTCAATGTTAATTTAGTACCCTCTTGAAGGCCATTTAATGGTAGTGTGTCTGTGTGTGTAAGAGAAAGAGACATTTGTGGTCTTGGTGTATCGATTGCATCACTAACATTACTTCCATGAGTGTTTCTTTGGGAGAGGAAATGGCACTCTGTGTCTGGCAACCTCTTCCTGCATTTATCCGTGTATTTATATTTATGAACATTTCCCATAACAAAAACACTTTCAAATGTATCTGAATAATGTCAATGCCAATCGATTCACTTGGATTCCCTTCCTGCTTTAGTAGTTGTGTGGATTTGTCTCATTTAGAATCAAATATTGCCTCGGACAAAGTAATGTTTGGTTGTCGTGACGAGCGACCACAGCAGGCCGACAACCCGTCCTCACACTTCATTTCTAACACGCCTCAACTCTCTAACTCTCTTTCTTTCCATAGCATGAGACACTTTGCATATTTCCTCTGCTGTTTTATTTTTAATAACACATTAAGAGGGACTTCATTAATTACAGAAGATAAACTGGTTGTGAGAGAAGCATTTGATCTGATTTCTGGTGAAAAAATCATTCCCACACAAATAAATCCCATTGTTGTTTCGCTAAAACAAAAAATAAAGAAAAAGCAACAACAACACTGAGTAAAAGTGTCCCTGCTCAGTATGCAATGGGGCTGCTATCCTTTCAAGTACAGTCGCAACAATTATCATCAAAGCCGAGTGGAGCTGGAACCTTTGTTTTCTCCCAATCCGCATGGCGTGAACCTGACCCTCTTTCTTCAAGCGGGTGGAGGATTACATGCTCCTTTAGTACAGTTTGAAAGCTAGAGCACTTTTTTCCCATTTATTATTAATTTTTCGTTTTAATTTATTATTCATTTGATCTAAAATTTCATTAATTTTCTAAAATGTTCCAATTGGCGTGTGGGTTTCTTTGTCCCCTTGCTTTTGTAGTTGGCTATTATTCTTTTATGTGGCAGTGTTGTAGAGGTTATCGTCTTCTGAGGGCAAACAGCACTCGCTGAACAGTTTTAAAAAGCTTTTAATGAGAAGGGTCAGCAGTGGACTGGCGACAAGGAGGAGAAGAGGAGAAGAGGGAGAGGTGGGCTTTCGCTTTGCAGTCTGTGCTGATCGTCCCATTCCTCCTCTTCCACTATTAGTATCGGCAACGATCTCTCTCTCTCTCTCTCTCTCTCTCTCTCTAATCATTACTGTGAAGTCCACCCTAAAGTCCACCCTAAAGTCCTGTAGGCTGAGCATTGGATGTAGCATTGAACTCAGCTGGAATTTCAAGGTGTCAGGTATCCATCAAAAATATTTGGGAAATGGCATATCTAGGAAGAATAGCATCACTGAAAATAAAATTCCCTCTGATATTCTTCGGCACGGTGAAAAGCTATTCTTGTCTTTTTCTCCAGACGTTTATCATCCCGTACATTTTTTTGTGATTTGCTCAAATCATGAGATATCCCTCTTTACCTTTTCCAATCTAAATGGCTCTTTCTTTCTTTTAATCTGACATTGTAGCTCTTTCTCTGACTTTAGCCTTGACTCTAATCTTCTTCTACAGGCCAGTCTAATCCATTCCATTTTTAGCATTTTTACAGTCAAGGCAAGCTTCTTCTAATACAGACCGCACTTAAGGCCATTTGGATAAGATAAACTCTCACAACTTGGAGATCTACTCAGAGTTGCCTAGAGTGAATATAGGCCAGTGATAAGGTGATTCATTCTATTTTGAAAGGGTGGATCAAGGAAAAATTCCCACAAGTTTTGCTTTTAGGAAGAAACCTGAAGAAGAGTCAGACGAGTGGAGCCCATCCTTCTCTGCCTATGGTAGGGCAGGGCTGAAGTATGGTCCTCCCTTCTCTGCCTATGGTAGGGCAGGGCTTAACTTCTTATGGGCAGGTGGGACGGTAGGGTCCCACCTGGCCAACTTCCGGTGAAATTGTAGTCCACGAAATTCAAACTACAGAATTATAAATATTTAACTTTCATAAGATTACATGTGTAATACATCAAAATAAACCTTCAGCCACTGTGTCAGATTTCAAAAAGGCTTTATGGCATACAAAAGCATGAAAAACATATTTCAACAAGGAAGGTGCGCCACGAAAGTCAGAAATAACAATATCATAAATGCCTTACCTTTGATGATCTTTTTCTGTTGGCACTCCAAAAGGTCCCAGATACATCACAAATGGTCATTTTGTTCGATAATGTCCTAATTATATCCATAAAAATTAAGTTTAGCTGGCGCGCTTCAGTCATTAATCCACCCAGTTTCCCTCCATCAAAATACATACAAAATGAATCCCAAACATTACTAATAAACTTTTCCAAACAAGTCAAACAATGTTTATAATTAAACCTTAGGTACCCTAATACGTAAATAAACAATCTGATTTAAGACGGATAATCGTTATTGTCTTTACCGGAGAAATATACGAAAGAACGTGCTCTCTTCCAAGCACTTGGAAACACTACAGCCAAAATGGGAGCCACATAGAAAAACTACAATTTCTGGCTTATTTTTCCAAAAACCAGCATGAAACTCTTTCTAAAGACTGTTGACATCTAGTTGTAGTCCTAGGAACTGCAATCTGGGAGGATTTATAAAAGTGACAGCCATTGAAAATTGTGGTTGGCTGAAAGAAAATGTTTTTGGGATGGTTTATCCTCAGGGTTTTGCCTGCCATATCAGTTCTGTTATACTTACAGACATAATTGTAACAGTTTTAGAAACTTTAGAGTGTGTTCTATAAAAAATCAACCAATTATATGTACATCCTAGCTTCTGGGCCTGAGTAACAGGGGCACGCTTTTCATCTGGACATGAAAACACTGCCCCCTACCCAAGAGAGGTTAAGTATGGTCCACCCTTCTCTGCCTATGGTAGGGAAGGGATTAAGTATGGTCCACCCTTCTCTGCCTATGGTAGGGAAGGGATTAAGTATGGTCCTCCCTTCTCTGCCTATGGTAGGGAAGGGATTAAGTATGGTCCTCCCTTCTCTGCCTATGGTAGGGAAGGGATTAAGTATGGTCCTCCCTTCTCTGCCTATGGTAGGGAAGGGATTAAGTATGGTCCTCCCTTCTCTGCCTATGGTAGGGAAGGGATTAAGTATGGTCCTCCCTTCTCTGCCTATGGTAGGGAAGGGATTAAGTATGGTCCTCCCTTCTCTGCCTATGGTAGGGAAGGGATTAAGTATGGTCCTCCCTTCTCTGCCTATGGTAGGGAAGGGATAAAGTATGGTCCTCCCTTCTCTACCTATGGTAGGGAAGGGATTAAGTATGGTCCTCCCTTCTCTGCCTATGGTAGGGAAGGGATAAAGTATGGTCCTCCCTTCTCTGCCTATGGTAGGGAAGGGATAAAGTATGGTCCTCCCTTCTCTGCCTATGGTAGGGAAGGGATTAAGTATGGTCCACCCTTCTCTGCCTATGGTATCGAAGGGATTAAGTATGGTCCTCCCTTCTCTGCCTATGGTAGGGAAGGGATTAAGTATGGTCCACCCTTCTCTGCCTATGGTAGGGAAGGGATTAAGTATGGTCCTCCCTTCTCTGCCTATGGTAGGGAAGGGATAAAGTATGGTCCTCCCTTCTCTGCCTATGGTAGGGAAGGGATTAAGTATGGTCCTCCCTTCTCTGCCTATGGTAGGGAAGGGATAAAGTATGGTCCTCCCTTCTCTGCCTATGGTAGGGAAGGGATTAAGTATGGTCCTCCCTTCTCTGCCTATGGTAGGGAAGGGATTAAGTATGGTCCACCCTTCTCTGCCTATGGTAGGGAAGGGATTAAGTATGGTCCTCCCTTCTCTGCCTATGGTAGGGAAGGGATAAAGTATGGTCCTCCCTTCTCTGCCTATGGTAGGGAAGGGATTAAGTATGGTCCTCCCTTCTCTGCCTATGGTAGGGAAGGGATTAAGTATGGTCCTCCCTTCTCTGCCTATGGTAGGGAAGGGATTAAGTATGGTCCACCCTTCTCTGCCTATGGTATCGAAGGGATTAAGTATGGTCCACCCTTCTAAAGCTAGGGTAGGAGAATATTTGGTCAATTTTCTAACAGAAAGCAACAAGCTGAACAATAGCGTTCTTCTCAGCTCTCACCAAGAGGTCCGTTCTCTTTATCTTCCTCTGAAAGGGATTACTGCTTCCTCTGCTTTTATTGTACAGAATAAACTCTCTTGTCTTTTACTCCAAAGGTTGTGTGTGTGTGTGTGTGTGTGTGTGTGTGTGTGTGTGTGTGTGTGTGTGTGTGTGTGTGTGTGTGTGTGTGTGTGTGTGTGAGTGTGTGTGTGCGTTTATGTTTGCGTACATGTGCATCATGTGTGGGTACATGGACGTTCATGTCTCTTTCATCTCCATTATCTCCTTCCCCGCATGCTGAAATGTCAGTACATCTCTCTTGCAAATGTCTATGTGTGTGTGTGTGTGTGTGTGTGTGTGTGTGTGTGTGTGTGCGTGCGTGCGTGCGTGTGTGCGTGTGCGAGTTTGTGACCCGTTTGTATGGGGCTAGCCTTGGTCGGCTCCCAACGGTGCATCGCCTGAGCTCGAAGGCCTAGCGCTTAGCCCGCGCATCGATAAGCAGCCCTTCAAAGCACAGGGTGGAAAAACAGCTCTGCCCTGTCAAAGCCGGACAAATTCCCTTCTACCGCCCTGAGCCTCACTGCACCACAGTACAAAGAAAAAGCAGGATGAAAAAGCAAAATAAACGATTGGCTGGTCTTTTGGGCAAAGCCCAGGTGGACACAGCAGCAGATGGATGGAAGGGGTGCTATTACCCCTGAAAAGCACTCACACCCTGCTCCCTCTGTCGCCCGATCCTAAAACCACCCCTATACCCTGTCCTGTACACCCTGGTGGAGATCTGCGAGGATTTGATGGATGTTAGCATAGTGAAAAAGAGGGAGTGATAGAGGTGTTAAAATGATGTTATTACCTATTGAATCTTCTCAGTTCTCCACAAATGCACAGGTGATAGGGGCTAGGGGTTGATTTGGGTTCAAGAATGTGGGTTCCCTACTACAATACAAGACACTCCAGAAAGGGTGGAGGTAACTCCAGTATATTTAGGACAGCTGGGCTTGCATGTGTGTATATACTGTATATTACAAGAAGAGAACGCTACCCAGCGCAGTCAACCCTACTGCACTGTAGCACCACACAGGGCCAGGCTCACTCCCGACGGTACCAGGATGTAAGCATGTATCCAGGGTGCCTTCAGGAGACAATTTCAAATAAAATTGTATTTACTCTAAAACACACTAAAATGACCAACAAACCTCTCCTTTGATACCAAGAAACGTGTTAGATGAAAGCAGAGAAAACATGGCCTCAGCAAGTCCTTTTATCACTGGCATTAATTTGTTCTCTAGAACAACAAATGATTATTTACCGCTCTAGTGAGAATTTTGTGTTCTTTTATCTGCCTCTCAGATATTAATTATATATTTATATATAGCATATGCAACAACAGAAAAAAGATTCAGAATGTTGGGGAGGCAAACGGATTAAATATTAAACTATGTCGAAAATCACTCTGTTCCCTAAAGGGATGCTACAGTAAAAGAAAATATATATATATTTCCTTCCTTCTTTTTTTCTTTTCTTTCTGTGGAGAGATCCTCTTTAAAGCTGTGTGCTTTGCAGGCATGCTTCCCCGACACACGGACGCTGGCGGAGTGTGTGTGTGTGTGTGTGTGTGTGCGTGCATGCGTTTCTCAGTGTATTTGTGTTGTGGGCTGTTTGTTATGGCGTGGGCTGTTTGCTGGGTCACTCCAGATAAACTAATGTGTCACAGCGGCAAAGCAGCGCTGCTGACCAGAGCGCCTGCAATATGCAACGAGTTTGAATCATTTCTCTTCCCCCCCCCCCCGGCTCTCCCACTGAGAACCAAAAAGTACAGAGGGAAATAGGAGAAACAGAGAACAGGGGGGAAGGGGGGGGGGGGTTGGACACTCTGTACCATTGACTGGTACTGCAGAGGTCCTGGGGGAGAGCATTAGGAAAGCTTTGAAGGGAGAAAGAAGGCCTGAGCACCAGAACAACCACTTACTGTACATTGCTCCGGTCACAGGGTCACCAGCCATTCTGACCCTCTAGTGTGTGTGTGTGTGTGTGTGTGTGTGTGTGTGTGTGTGTGTGTGTGTGTGTGTGTGTGTGTGTGTGTGTGTGTGTGTGTGTGTGCGTGTGTGTGTGTGGTAGGCTACACTGCTGTAAGGACAACACAGAGCAACAGACCTTTGGAGGCACAGGATGTACCTGTGAAACATCCAGGGAATTCAGCTACAATCTCTAACCATCACAAACGACTTAGTGAATGGATGACAAGCCAACTGCATTCATTTCACTTCACTTACACATTTACAGCATTTTTGTAATACTTACTGTTGTTAGCCAATAGATCATAGAACCTAGTGAGACACAGTGGAGAGGCTATGTGGTATATGTCAGGACAAGGGCTGCTATTACAATCTGTGCTGGTTCTGCCAACTGAGATTGTAGGTAGGGTGAAAACATTTCAAATAACCAAATTTGGGACAATAGGATGATTTTGCGGGACATTCCCAGGACAGTGTAGCATACATGCATTTAAAAAAATGTCAGCGTAGCCTACTCTTTTGCCTCATGCTGTAACTTGGTGATGCAGAAACGAGAGACCATGTATGGCTGTTAATGAAAATCTGGGAATATTTGGCCAGGGAAACATTTCTGGTTGGTCTCAGGGAATGTGAACTAATGAACATGGAGTGCTTCACAGGTTTAACGAAATCACCTTCTATCTTTCAGACTTATATGGATATTTACTTACTTTTGTAGCTCTTCATCAGAAGCACGGTTATAGTAAGTAGTTAGGCCTAACTGTCCTCTCCAAGTTTGTCTGGAATTTAGGCCTGAAAGGATTTGAGAAATATGATTGGTTGACAATGGGCCTCTATGACATTAGCCTACGTCTCATCTTGCTGCGCAGAATATCTCATCTCAACAACGATTGGAGAAGTGTTTAACATCACCAGTAGGCTTACACTACCACATTCTTATGATATTTATTTTCATAAGCGCAACATGACTGGCGCCGACAGAGATGGCCGCCTCGCTTCGCGTTCCTAGGAAACTATGCAGTTTTTTTTATTTTTGATGTGTTCTTTCTTACGTCAGTACCCCAGGTCATCTTAGGTTTCATTACATACAGTCGAGAAGAACTACTGAATATAAGATCAGCGTCAACTCACCATCAGTACGACCAAGAATATGACTTTCACGAAGCGGATCCTGTGTTCTGCCTTTCAACCAGGACAACGGAATGGATCCCAGCCGGCGACCCCAAAAAACGACTTTGTAAAAGAGGGAAACGAGGCGGTCTTCTGGTCAGACTCAGGAGACGGGCACACCGTGCACCACTCCCTAGCATTCTTCTCGCCAATGTCCAGTCTCTTGACAACAAGGTTGTATTCCAGAGGGAAGGGTAGCATTCCAGACGGACATCAGAGACTGTAACGTTCTTTGCTTCACGGAAACATGGCTCACTCGAGAGACGCTATCAGAGGCGGTGCAGCCAGCGGGTTTCCCCACGCATCGCGCCGACAGAAACAAACATCTTTCTGGTAAGAAGAGGGGCGGGGGCGTATGCCTTATGGCTAACGAGACGTGGTGTGATCACAGAAACATACAGGAACTCAAATCCTTCTGTTCACCTGATATAGAATTCCTCACAATCAAATGTAGACCGCATTATCTACCAAGAGAATTCTCTTCGATTATAATCACAGCCGTATATATTCCCCCCCAAGCAGACACATTGAAGGCTCTGAACGAACTTTATTTGACTCTTTGCAAACTGGAATCCATACATCCTGAGGCTGCATTCATTGTAGCTGGGGATTTTAACAAGGCTAATCTGAAAACAAGACCCCCTAAATTGTATCAGCATATCGATTGCGCTACCAGGGCTGGCAAAACCTTGGATCATTGTTATTCTAACTTCCGCGACGCATATAAGGCCCTGCCCCGCCCTCCTTTCGGAAAAGCTGACCACGACTCCATTTTGCTGATCCCTGCCTACAGACAGAAACTGAAACAAGAAGCTCCCATGCTGAGGTCTGTCCAACGCTGGTCCGACCAAGCTGATTCCACACTCCAAGACTGCTTCCATCAAGTGGACTGGGACATGTTTCGTATTGCGTCAGACAACAACATTGACGAATACGCTGATTCGGTGTGCGAGTTCTTTAGAACGTGCGTTGAAGATGTCGTTCCCATAGCAACGATTAAAACATTCCCTAACCAGAAAACGTTGATTGATGGCAGCATTCGCGTGAAACTGAAAGCGCGAACCACTGCTTTTAATCAGGGCAAGGTGGCTGGTAACATGACCGAATACAAACAGTGCAGCTATTCCCTCCGCAAGGCTATCAAACAAGCTAAGCGTCAGTATAGAGACAAAGTAGAATCTCAATTCAACGGCTCAGACACAAGAGGTATGTGGCAGGGTCTACAGTCAAATACGGACTACAAGAAGAAAACCAGCCCAGTCACGGATCAGGATGTCTTGCTCCCAGGCAGACTAAATAACTTTTTTGCCCGCTTTGAGGACAATACAGTGCCACTGACACGGCCTGCAATGAAAACATGTGGTCTCTCCTTCACTGCAGCCGAGGTGAGTAAAACATTTAAACGTGTTAACTTCTTGCGTCGAGCAATCCCGGATCCGGGATTCTATTTATAGCCTCAAGCTCATTAGCATAACATAACGTTAACTATTCATGAAAATCGCAAATGAAATGAAATAAATATATTTGCTCTCAAGCTAAGACTTTTGTTAACAACACTGTCATCTCAGATTTTCAAAATATGCTTTTCAACCATAGCTAAACAAGCATTTGTGTAAGAGTGTTGATAGCTAGCATAGCTATAAGCCTAGAATTCAGCCAGCAACATTTTCACAAAAACAAGAAAATCATTCAAATAAAATCATTTACCTTTGAAGAACTTCAGATGTTTTCAATGAGGAGACTCTCAGTTAGATAGCAAATGTTCCGTTTTTCAAAAAAATATTATTTGTGTAGGACAAATTGCTCTGTTTTGTTCACGTTTGGCTATGAAAAAAACCTGTATCCAGTTATAGCCTCAAGCTCATTAGCATAACATAACGTTAACTATTCATGAAAATCGCAAATGAAATGAAATAAATATATTTGCTCTCAAGCTAAGACTTTTGTTAACAACACTGTCATCTCAGATTTTCAAAATATGCTTTTCAACCATAGCTAAACAAGCATTTGTGTAAGAGTGTTGATAGCTAGCATAGCTATAAGCCTAGAATTCAGCCAGCAACATTTTCACGAAAACAAGAAAATCATTCAAATAAAATCATTTACCTTTGAAGAACTTCAGATGTTTTCAATGAGGAGACTCTCAGTTAGATAGCAAATGTTCAGTTTTTCAAAAAAATATTATTTGTGTAGGACAAATTGCTCTGTTTTGTTCACGTTTGGCTATGAAAAAAACCTGTATCCAGTTATAGCCTCAAGCTCATTAGCATAACATAACGTTAACTATTTATGAAAATCGCAAATGAAATTAAATGAGTGTGCTAGCTCTCAAGCTTAGCCTTTTCTTAACAACACTGTCATCTCAGATTTTCAAAATATGCTTTTGAACCATAGCAAAACAAGCATTTGTTATAGCTAGCGTAGCATTCAGCGAGGCATTTAGCGGGCAACATTTGCACAAAAACCAGAAAAGGATTCAAATAAAATCATTTACCTTTGAATAACTTCGGATGTTTTCAATGAGGAGACTCAGTTACATAGCAAATGTTCAGTTTTTCCTGAAAGATTCTTTGTGTAGGAGAAATCGCTCCGTTTTGTACATCACGTTTGGGTACCAAAAAAACCCGAACATTCAGTCATCAAAACGGCGAACTGTTTTCCAAATTAACTCCATAATATCGACTGAAACACGGCAAACGCTGTTTAGAATCAAGCCTCAATGTGTTTTTCACATATCTCTTCATTGATATATCGTTCGTGGTAGTCTCCTTTCTCCGGTGAATCGCTTGGAAAAAGACGTGCAGTTGAAGATGACGCACCAATTTCGACGGAGGACACCGGGCGGACACCTGGCAAATGTAGTCTCTTATGGTCAATCTTCCAATGATATGCCTACAAATACGTCACAATGCTGCAGACACCTTGGGGAAACGATAGATCGGGCAGGCTCATTCCTTGCGCAATCACAGCCATATAAGGAGACAATGAAAAACAGAGCCTCAAAAATCCTACTCATTTCCGGGTTAAAGTTTCATCTTCATCTTCATCAGCCTGTAGCATCTGTTCTGGGGCACTCACAGACAATATCGTTGCAGTTCTGGAAATGTCAGAGTGTTTTCTTTCCAAAGATATCAATTATATGCATAGTCAAGCATCTTTTTGTGACAAAATATTGCACTTAAAACGGGCACATCTTTTTATCCAAAAATGAATAGCGCCACCATAGATGTAACAGGTTAACTCTCGCAAGGCTGCAGGCCCAGCCGCGCCCTCAGAGCATGCGCAGACCAGCTGGCTGGTGTGTTTACGGACATATTCAATCAATCACTATACCAGTCTGCTGTTCCCACATGCTTCAAGAGGGCCACCATTGTTCCTGTTCACAAGAAAGCTAAGGTAACTGAGCTAAACGACTACCGCCCCGTAGCACTCACTTCCGTCATCATGAAGTGCTTTGAGAGACTAGTCAAGGACCATATCACCTCCACCCTACCTGACACCCTAGACCCACTCCAATTTGCTTACCGCCCAAATAGGTCCACAGACGATGCAATCTCAACCACAATTCGCACTGCCCTAACCCATCTGGACAAGAGGAATACCTATGTGAGAATGCTGTTCATCGACTACAGCTCAGCATTTAACACAATAGTACCCTCCAAGCTTGTCATCAAGCTCAAGACCCTGGGTCTCGACCCCGCCCTGTGCAACTGGGTACTGGACTTCCTGACGGGCCGCCCCCAGGTGGTGAGGGTAGGCAACAACATCTCCACCCCGCTGATCCTCAACACTGGGGCCCCACAAGGGTGCGTTCAGAGCCCTCTCCTGTACTCCCTGTTCACCCACGACTGCAAGGCCACGCACGCCTCCAACTCAATCATCAAGTTTGCGGACGACACAACAGTGGTAGGCTTGATTACCAACAACGACGAGACGGCCTACAGGGAGGAGGTGAGGGCCCTCGGAGTGTGGTGTCAGAAAAATAACCTCACACTCAACGTCAACAAAACTAAGGAGATGATTGTGGACTTCAGGAAACAGCAGAGGGAACACCCCCCTATCCACATTGATGGAACAGTAGTGGAGAGGGTAGTAAGTTTTAAGTTCCTCGGCATACACATCACAGACAAACTGAATTGGTCCACTCACACAGACAGCATCGTGAAGAAGGCGCAGCAGCGCCTCTTCAACCTCAGGAGGCTGAAGAAATTTGGCTTGTCACCAAAAGCACTCACAAACTTCTACAGATGCAAAATCGAGAGCATCCTGGCGGGCTGTATCACCGCCTGGTACGGCAACTGCTCCGCCCACAACCGTAAGGCTCTCCAGAGGGTAGTGAGGTCTGCACAACGCATCACCAGGGGCAAACTACCTGTCCTCCAGGACACCTACACCACCCGATGTTACAGGAAGGCCATAAAGATCATCAAGTACAACACCCACCGAGCCACTGCCTGTTCACCCCGCTATCATCCAGAAGGCGAGGTCAGTACAGGTGCATCAAAGCTGGGACCGAGAGACTGAAAAACAGCTTCTATCTCAAGGCCATCAGACTGTTAAACAGCAACCACTAACATTGAGTGGCTGCTGCCAACACACTGACTCAACTCCAGCCACTTTAATAATGGGAATTGATGGGAAATGATGTAAAATATATCACTAGCCACTTTAAACAATGCTACCTAATATAATGTTTACATACCTTACATTATTCATCTCATATGTATACGTATATACTGTACTCTATATCATCTACTGCATCCTTATGTAATACATGTATCACTAGCCACTTTAACTATGCCACTTCGTTTACATACTCATCTCATATGTATATACTGTACTCGATACCATCTACTGTATCTTGCCTATGCTGCTCTGTACCATCACTCATTCATTCATGTACATATTCTTTATCCCCTTACACTGTGTATAATACAGTAGTTTAGGAATTGTTAGTTAGATTACTTGTTGGTTATTACTGCATTGTCGGAACTGGAAGCACAAGCATTTCGCTACACTCGCATTAACATCTGCTAACCATGTGTATGTGACAAATAAAATGTGATTTTATTTTATTTAATGTCTGACTGGAATACGACTGGAATACGAGACAAATCTACCTTTTTTTCTAAATTGGTGGTGTTTGAATTTGTTGATAAAATACGGGACATGATTGTTTGGCTGCGAGATGCAGGACAAAAGGCCAAAATGCTGGACTGTGGTCACCCTAATTGTATGGCAAAATAACAGAGAACAAGAATAATGACGTATTAAAATGGATCAGTTTAAATGCGAATAAACAACTGAGAGGGAAAATAAGTGGTGATACTACTAATGCCTCCCCATTCCTCCCCATGCCTCCCCATGCCTCCCCATTCCCCCCCATGCCTCCCCATTCCTCCCCATGCCTCACCATTCCCCCCCATGCCTCCCCATTCCCCCCATGCCTCCCCATGCCTCCCCATGCCTCACCATTCCCCCCCATGCCTCACCATTCCCCCCCATGCCTCACCATTCCCACCCATGCCTCACCATTCCCCCCCATGCCTCACCATTCCTCCCCATGCCTCACCATTCCCCCCCATGCCTCCCCATTCCTCCCCATGCCTCCCCATGCCTCCCCCATGCTCCCCATTCCTCCCCATGCCTCCCCCATGCTTCCCATTCCTCCCCATGCCTCCCCATGCCTCACCATTCCCCCCCATGCCTCCCCATTCCTCCCCATGCCTCACCATTCCTCCCCATGCCTCACCATTCCTCCCCATTCCTCCCCATGCCTCCCCATTCCTCCCCATGCCTCACCATTCCCCCCATGCCTCACCATTCCTCCCCATGCCTCCCCATTCCCCCCATGCCTCCCCATTCCTCCCCATGCCTCACCATTCCTCCCCATGCCTCACCATTCCTCCCCATTCCTCCCCATGCCTCCCCATTCCTCCCCATGCCTCACCATTCCCCCCATGCCTCACCATTCCTCCCCATGCCTCACCATCCCCCCATGCCTCACCATCCCCCCATGCCTCACCATCCCCCCATGCCTCACCATTCCTCCCCCCATGCCTCACCATTCCCCCCCCATGCCTCCCCATTCCTCCCCATGCCTCACCATTCCTCCCCATGCCTCACCATTCCTCCCCATGCCTCACCATCCCCCCCCCCCCCATGCCTCCCCATGCCTCCCCCATGCTCCTCATTCCTCCTCATGCCTCCCCCATGCCTCCCCATTCCTCCCCATGCCTCACCATTCCCTCCCCCATGCTCCCCATTCCACATATACACAGCAGGGCTTTGAGTCTCACTGTTTGGCCCTCTAAGAATAAACAGTGATAAGCATTAAACCATCCTGCTTCTACGCAGATTCTGTCTCAAACACAAACACACGGGCGCACACACATTCCCATGCTGCTTGCATCGTACCATTCACACCTGCACTGCCTGTCTTGTACAACAGTAGGAGCCCAAGTCCTCTCTAAAAGATGCCAAGTGATCTCTGCTGTGTCTGCTGTCTTAACTCTTTGTCTTCTCTCCCACATTTCACTCTCGCCCCTCTATTACTCTTCCCTCCTTCACCCAAGACATCCTTTCTCACTGGTACACTTGTTGTTCATGTGTATCTTCCTTCCCTGCAATGTTCCTTCTTAAGCATCATTTGGTTTCTCGTCTTTGGGTCCCTGAGCGCATTGTTTGGGCTGCTGTACTAAAGAGAGTGTGTTTGTAAGCATAACTAGCACACGTTGTGTCAAATATCAACACGGCGGTAAGGCCCCATTGATAACACTGCCAACGTTTGTTGCCTTGTTGTTTTACTTTGCCTGTTGTTTGTAGAAACAGTCTGCCGGGATACTGCGACCTGGTGTGTTCCACATAACGTTCACATAAAGTACAGCACGTCTACAGCACTGACGACAAGGTAAAGACGTGTTGATCGAGGACTCTGGGTGACTCTAGCTGCCTGTCTGTGCTTGGAGCACTGAGGGTCTGGCGCTTGATTACAGCTCACGCAAATGCACACACACACACACACACACACGCGCGCACATACTTACACACACACACGCACAAAAAGCCATAAGCTTCCTGTGCTGGATCCGGTGCCTGCAAAGTGGTTGCATCAGCACAGCTTTCCGTGTCCATACAATATGTGTATGTGCCTTCATGTGTTTGATGTAGATGTACACTGTATGTGTGTGTGTCTGTGTGGTGTGTATGTTCTTGTGTCTGTATTTGGGTTGCCCCTGTCTGTGGCAGCACAGGAAGGAAGGACCCCCATGGTGCTGTTTGTGTGTTGTTGACCAGGTGACCGCCGTGACAGAGGACTTATCAGAGCTGATCCACATACCACCCAGGGAGAGAGGGAGGGGTAGCCGGAGAGGGAAGGGTAAGAGAGGAGGGGCTGGGTTGAGGAAGAAAGAGAGAAAATGGGGAAAGCAGAGGGGAAAAGGAATGACTGAAAAGGAGAAAAAAAAGAAAGATTGAGAGGTGAAATTAGAAGGTGGAGGATGAAAGGAAGGAAGAGTGAAAGGGAGTGTGTAGAGAAGAAAAGAGAGAAGGAGAGAGAAGGAGAGAGTGTAAGGAGAGAGTGTAAGGAGAGAGTGTAAGGAGAGAGAGAAGGAGAGAGTGTAAGGAGAGAGTGTAAGGAGAGAGAGAAGGAGAGAGAGAAGGAGAGAGTGTAAGGAGAGAGTGTAAGGAGAGAGTGTAAGGAGAGAGTGTAAGGAGAGAGTGTAAGGAGAGAGTGTAAGGAGAGAGTGTAAGGAGAGAGTGTAAGGAGAGAGTGTAAGGAGAGTGTGTAAGGAGAGTGTGTAAGGAGAGTGTGTAAGGAGAGAGTGTAAGGAGAGAGAGAAGGAGAGAGTGTAAGGAGAGAGTGTAAGGAGAGAGTGTAAAGAGAGAGTGTAAAGAGAGAGTGTAAAGAGAGAGTGTAAGAGACTGTGGTGGGTGGGTGCTGTGTGTGTTGGTCGGCTGACAGGTCTGATTGCAGTACTCTACAACAGTATTGACTTTAGCAGCACAGAGAGCTGGCTGCAGTGGTCTGACCACCCTGCACTGAACAGGTCTCAAACACACTTCAACACTGACGGGCACTCTCTTGACTCAAGTGGGCAACGTGTGTGTTTATTTGTGTGGTAGAGGTGCGTGTGCGTGCGTTTGTGCGTGTGTGTGCATTAAATCCATGACTTATGAGGAAACTTATGAACCTGCATGACCTTGAAATAAAGTATTCAAACATGCAAATTGGTGTGTCCGTGTGTGTGAGCGTGTCTCTGTGCCATTGTGTCTTATCAAGGTGTGTGTAGTAGAATGAACTAGAACAATGGCGAGCAAGCGTCAGGCGTATGTATGAAAGATGTTTCCTGTCATTGGGGATAAACAACCTCACACCTCACTGCCCTCTGAGAGAAACAAGTTGGGCTCGGTATGATTATGCAAATACAGTCAGAGTTTGTTTGGAGATGTTCGTGACTTTTGTTTTGAGCAATTACAGGCGCAAACAATTCCTTCTCCAACTCTCCTCTGTCTCTATGAATATGGTTAGCAGAGGTACTAATACCGATGTTGGATCTTAATTTGACCTGTTTTGTTGCAGGAGGAAAGAAATCCAATAGAAGAAGGATTTGGATGTCTGAATAAATGTTTAGAACCGCCGCCAGGGGGCAGCTGGAAGTGGTGTTTGTATACAATGCAGTGCCTTACCTACATTTTACCTTAGACTGCAGGTCCACTGGGCGCCAGTTCAAGTAGCCTAGGTAGGTTATGTGCAGGCTACATGTGTGCAGGCATGTCTCGTGTGAATTCTTATGTGGATTGTAGCAAATTGACATGTTTGTAGGGGTTAGATGTACAATATTTTTTAGTAAGGAAAATCTGTTGTTTTATTATACTGTATGTTCAAGGCAAACAATACACATAATGCATTGTTGGTGGCCTCACACATGTCACATGCCAGAATCGGCACGGGTTCAAGTCCGTCCCACTGCCCTTTGACATCAGCTTCCCTGTCTTTCCAACATATCTTCAATGAAACCCCCCCAGAATACGAAAGGAGTGGGATTGAACCACTCCTTAGCAAATACCTTTAAGAAAGAATACATCGTTGGACAAATAACTAGATTGTGAGTGCGCGTCCAACAAAAAACATGATTGAATAATACAAGGTATGTTAAACTGATTCATAAATCATGCACAGATCGAGCAAGCGACAATACATGCTATTCTAACTGATTCCACCATCGAAAGAGAAAGCAAACACAAAAATTGAAAATAAACTCTAAATGCGGAGATTCAGGTCAGAGATTTTGAGGTAGAAATGTAAAACCTCAAAGGAATTTAAAGCCTTGAATACATTTAAAGCCTTGAATACATTTAAAGCTTTGAATACATTTAAAGCATTGAATACATTTAAAGCATTGAATACATTTAGAGCATTGAATACATTTAAAGCATTGAATACATTTAAAGCATTGAATACTTTAAAGCATTGAATACATTTAAAGCATTGAATACATTTAAAGCATTGAATACCTTGCAAGTTTGCCTTTTCACTTTCGATTCATGAACTGAGTAAGTGGAGGTGTAAATCATTTTAAATGACAAACTTTGGCCTCCATTGGGTCCACAAGTTACCTGCATTTATTTCAATGTTTTCAAGAAGTAAAACGAATAGTCTGATAATTTACACATCAAAGGAAAGTGTCTCAACTCCATCAAATTGTCTTTGGAAGCTCAAATGCATAAACATCTGGACAGTTTTGCGAAAATAAATATGAAAGCCACACAATAAAGGTTTTCAATTCACAACAAGGATGAATTCAAATACCGGCATCAAACCGAAAGTACAGTAGGCCAATGCTACAGTAGTAGGCGCCTAAAAGCTTAGCAATGGAAATCCCACCTAATGTAAAGGCCATCCAAACCAGGACCATAACTATACTGAAAAATGCAACATGGCCTAACTATAAAACGTGGGTGAGCATCCACACTGGAGGAAAGTTTATAGTTCTACAGTCAACCTACATCTGAAAATTAACTCATGGCCCAAATCAGCTCATCAACTCAGCCAGGGAAGAAAAAAAACAGTAGCCAATTATTGGTTTTCACACCTTCCTCAATTGCAACCATTATTGGTCATCTGATTACCGCTCCCTAGAAGATGATGTTGGTGTTACCTTTGTCCTGCTTGCAACCAAAGTCTTTCAAGATGTGTTCACCCTCTGGTTGGTATTATCATCAGAACAACTTAGTCCTTTTTGATCAGACTAAGGGAAACGTATCTATTTTACAAGCAATCCATACAATCGAAATGAAGTATTTCCTCGTTCACCACAGTAAAGCTACTGTGGCAATTTAAACTACACTTTGTATGAATGGAAACTAATGTTGGTGTAGCTTACTGTTAAGGTTTTATTATTTTCCTATTTACGTTATCCATTTAATATAAAAGCGTCTGGTATGGTCATTTGTTCTCAAGATCGGGGGTGAAATATCAACGGACTATCCATATTTGAAATGTGTAATTAAATCAAATCAATCAGAGGGGATTTAGTTATTCATAACAGTAGGGGCAGAATCGAACACCCATGCGGACAAGGTAGGCCTATACGTGCCGTGCTGAAGAGCACTCCAGGCCACAGTTGAACTCAATTTTGACAGTTGATTCGTAACCACTGGTTTGCTGGAAACCTGAAAAAATGTCCTCGTTTTCTATAATACCGTATCAAGCCTATGTAGGTCAAAACAAATCATGGGCTGTGTTTTTTACATTTTTTTTTTTTTTTGCTTTTAAGATCAGAGTCATTCTCTGGCATGCGCCATTGCACTCCATTCCGTAGGCTACCTCACTATTCTCAATGACATCTTGTCTTTACATTTGTCAATATAGGCCTATGTGTGCAATACAGTATGCTATAGTTTCAGTGCAGCCTACTGTACGACTGCTTTTAATTTTTTAATTTTTAATTTTACCTTTATTTCACTAGGCAAGTCAGTTAAGAACAAATTCTTATTTTCAATGACGGCCTAGGAACGGTGGGTTAACTATTTGTACCTTGTCAGCTCGGGGTTGCAACCTTCCGGTTACTAGTCCAACGCTCTAACCACTAGGCTACCCTGCCGCCCCAATTACGGATACACTTGACACTTGTATGCCGTTGTAGAGACCAATATCTATCTTGTGTTATTAATCTGAATAAAATAATGGTTGTTGATGTGTACGGATGCATTTCAGATACATCTTTTGTACATTTTAATGTTGCAGTAAAAATACCTATAGGCTTATAGTAGCAGTAGGACATGTATTAGTATTCTGTCTGGTGCTTTAGCATTTGAGCGAGTGAGAGAGGGAGGATGATTTTGATAGCTGGCACAGGTCCGAATGACTCTGCTGCCCCCACATGGAGAGAAAGAGAACTGCGGGTTTTCAGTAACCTTATCTAAATCACAAGGCTAATTTAAATTTCCTAACGCGCAGGACGTTTTTCCGCGACAAAATAGTGATCATATGAAAAGCTGACATCTGTATCGCTCCCACAACTCCCCAGATGCACCGAAACTAGGAATGGAATTGGGATGCGGTGGTGAATTAAGAGCGAGTAAAACGAAGACACTGTCAGCTTTTCAATGCACACGGTCATCTTTCTCTCTTTTCTATCTAGCTTTAGGCTGTAAATGATAATCAGCATACAAAGGTTTAGGCCTTTTCTGATTGCATTTTGGCTTCTCTAGCTAGGTTTATGACATAACTGACTAGACACTGCTTTCTATCTGGGTTCGGTCAGGGACATTCAATCACTGACCTGCTCTATTACATTTGATGAGTGGTTTTGTGCTGAGAGGGGGGTCAACCCTTCGCTCGCTACACCAAAAATATAAAAAATGGTAACGAGCAAAAAGATGACCAGGGCTGCCGGGCCTCCACACAGACCTCCCCTGCATCACCATATCAGAATCACACACACACACACACACACACACACACACACACACACACACACACACACGCATAAACAGGCCCAGCCGGACACACATGTTCAATGCAAATTGGACTCCTTTAGGGGAGAGCAGGCTTCTCCCACTGGACACCGTGCCCACACTCATGACCCTTGTCACAGAAAATCAGCCACTCAGCCCAATACTCACACACACACAAACAATGTGCAATCACCCCTGACCCCCTCCTCATTAGCAATGGGCTGCCTCTGTTTTGTTTGGCTTTTAATGGTATTTTAAATGCAGAATATTCACAACAGACAGGACCATCCAGAGGGGAGGGAGTGATGAATTTGCGTTGGGTACATTATCCTGCCTCTCTGTCTCAGCGACGTGTCTTAGCTTTCCCCGTATCATGAAATGTTTTCCTACAATAGTAGAGCATTTCTTTTTGTATTACTCTGAAGACATTATTATCAACATCGAGTCGCAGGCTAGGCCACATTTTGACAATGACTGAAGTTTAGTGTTACATATTGCTGGCAGTCTTGATGAGGCCATTCACCACCATACAATGTTAAAAGCTTTGACATATGTTGAAGAAAAAAAATAACATATAAATGCAATCAGTACTATCAATGTACACTGCATGTGTGTATGTCCATCGTAGTCCTTCATAGAGCTACTGTTGTGTCCAGTATCTCTCCAGCCCCATTGAGTAATCTCTCTCCATTCTTGGGCGTAATCTTATTGAAATGAAAGCGACTTTGGCAAGAAGGCCGGCCACACTGTCAGCCTATGCTCAGGGCTGGAGATTATTATAGTGCCCAGCTCTATACTTGCGTGTGTGTGTGTGTGTGTGTGTGTGTGTGTGCGTGTGTGTGTGTGTGTGTGCGTGTGTGTGTGTGTGTGTTTGCATGAATACGTAACAGGCATGTGGTGTGTATGAGCAGGGCGCTCCAGAGAGCCAGTCAGGTCACCCATGATACAAGTCAATATTAGACGTCCTTGTCTGAGGATGTTGGAGATGACGTCTGTGAGCAGTGTTACCTTGAAGGGGGTTTCAGTTTCATTAGGGTTTTGTGAATTGGGATTGTCAATAGATAGAAGCATCTGTCTCTCATTCCATAGGTTGCAAGTTCAAATCTAGCAATATAATGCATTTTGGAGAAGAAAAAAAATGAAGCTTCTCCCAAACCTTGACCCTTACTTTAACAACTAGGACTTAATGCCTAACCTTAAAATTGCAGAGTTAATGGCTAAATATAACCCTAACATTAAAAATGTTGACTTAATGCTTAAACTTAACATTGTGTCATTATTGTGTTGTTGTCATGTTGTGTTGCTACTATGCTGTGTTATCATGTATTGTTGCCATACTGTGTTGTTGTCTTAGGTCTCTCTTTATGTAGTGCTGTGTTGTGGTGTCTGTCTTGTAGCGATGTGTGTTTTGTCCTACCTTTTTATTTTTAATCGCTGCCCCCTTCCCCTCAGGAGGGCTTTTGCCTTTTGGTAGGCCGTCAATGTAAATATGAATATGTTCTTTACTGACTTGCCTGACTAAATAAAGGTTAAATAATTCAAATAAATAAATAAAAAAATTGTTTGAAATGTGATGTTTTGAACAACTTTGATGTTTGAGGAACATGGATGAAAGTCTAATTCTGACGTGAGACTGTGAGAGCTTGTTGTAGCGAGCAGTGGTGGAAGAGGGGGGCCAGAGAGAGGCAGCTAGCCCAGCGGGAGGCTCCAGATGTGGGGCTACTGAGCTTACAGCACCGGGCCCCACTGGGCATGTGTGTGCCAACCGCAGCCTTCCACCACAGCAGCATGTTTCTGTGTGTGTGTGTGTGTGTGTGTTAATACGTAACAGGCATGTGGTGTGTATGAGCAGGGCACTCCAGGGAGCCAGCCAGGTCACCCATGATACAAGTCAGTATTCGACGTCCTCCATATCTGAGGATGTTGGAGTTGACATCTGTGAGCAGTGCTACCTTGAAGGAGGTTTCAGTTTTGCTACGGTCTGATGGATTGGGATGGTAGATGGGTGGAAGCATCTGCCTCTCATTCCATAGGTTGCAAGATCAAAACCAGTAATAATAAAAATAAACATTTTGTTTTAAGCTTCCCCCAAACCTTGACCCTTACTTTAACCACTAGGAGTTAATGACAAACCTTGAGATTTCGGAGTTAATGTCAGAGTCGTGTGTATCGGTGGCAGGGAAGTCTGGCGCAGGAGAGTCAAACGGAGTGTAAAATGGGGTCTTTTAATGAATGTCCACGTAACATGCTCCATATCACTAATAAGAATAGAATATAAACAAAACATTTGTACGAGTTCTGTGGGAAGACAAGACAAAACCAATGGAAAATGAAAAATGGATCAATGATAGCTAGAAGACCGGTAACGTCGACCGCTGAGCGGTGGTGTCTGTCTTGTAACGGTTTTATTCCCAGCCCCCGTCCCCACAGGAGGCCTTTTGCCTTTTGGTAGGCCATCATTGTAAATGTATATATGTTCTTGACTTACTTGCCTGGTTAAATAAAGGTTAAATAATTCAAACAGATAAATAAAAAACTGTTTGAAATGTGATGTTTGGAACAACTTTCAAATTTGATGTTTGAGGAACAAGGATGAATGTCTAATTCTGACGTGAGACTGTGAGAGCTTGTTGTAGCGAGCAGTGGTGGAAGAGGGGGGCCAGAGAGAGGCAGCTAGCCCAGCGGGAGGCTCCAGATGTGGGGCTACTGAGCTTACAGCACTGGGCCCCACTGAGCATGTGTGTGCCAACCACAGCAGCATGTTTGTGTGTGTGTGTGTGTGTGTGTGTGTGTATGTGTGTGTGTGTGTGTATGTGTGTGTGTGTGTGTGTGTGTGTGTGTGTGTCAATGGGTCTATGTGTATCCTTTCAAGAGGGGCTGCAAAAGAGAATGAATGCCAGAAAGAGCAACAAGATCTCTCCGTTTTACCAAATTGACTTTAGATTCTGATGTTTATACATGTTTCTCCAAACATCACGTTTTTAAGTTGCTCAAAATGTCATAATTTGATGCGTTTTTACACCCTGGGTTGACTCCTGCTCAGAATCGTTCTGTTTGTCCAGACGACAAATTTCAAAGTTAAGGATAAAGGTTTTGTATAGGGTTAAAACATTTTATTAAGGCATTCCAAGTGGTTCAACTTTTCAGAAGTGAGTTTCAAATATCTCTAATGCTCCTCCCCAGTGTGAGTTGTTTTTACGCGTGTGATCTGAGAATGCACACACACACTGTTCCCAAATGTTATTGTTATGCAACAGGACAGTTAACCCATGATGCCATCAAACCACGGCACGCTGCGTCCTAATTATCTATAGGGATATGTTTCAACTTGTCAATTAAAAAAACAAAACATTTGAAGTAGTTTTATTTTCTAAACATCAATTTTAATTGACCTGTGTTCCGCCTCACATTAATTGATATAGAAGTGGCCCATTTCACTGTGGCAGAAAATGTACATGTGAGGAATTAGAATGAGACGGACAAACTTCTCCACTTTGATGAGAGCCCAAGCACTTCCCTAGTGTTTCCCCAGATCAAGTACGCAGACATTTGTGCATCTCCAGTCAGAACAGAACTTGCACAAACGTTTTCCCCTTGGCACATTTTCAGGTTGGCGCCCGCATTGCCTTCCTTGTTGTTTTCCTTACTAATAATAACTTTGGGCTTGTGCAAGTTCCTATTAATATGTTATCATAGTAGTTTCTGTACATTGTGTTTTGTTGTTTCTGTTGTAGCACACCGCATGTACAGTTGAACTAGGACGTTTACATACACCTTAGCCAATTATATTTCAACTCAGTTTTTAACAACTGCTGACATTTAATCCTAGTAAAAATTCCCTGTTTTAGGTCAGTTTGGATTACCACCTAATTTTAAGAATGTGAGCTGTCAGAATAATCGCAGAGAGAATTATTTATTTCAGCTTTTATTTTGTAGTCTGGCCTTTTTATGGTGGTTTTGGAGCAGTGGCTTCTTCCTTGCTGAGCGGTATGAGAGCTGCATGATCCCATAATGTTTATACTTGTGTACTATTGTTTGTACAGATGAATTGCTCCCAAGGATGAACCAGACTTGTGGAGGTCTACAATTTTCTCTCTGAGGTATTGGCTGATTTCTTTTGACTTTCCCATGATGTCAAGCAAAGAGGCACTGAGTTTGAAGGTAGGTCTTGAAATACATCCACAGGCACACCTCCAATTGATTCAAATCACATCAAATGTATTTATATAGCCCTTCTTACATGAGCTGATATCTCAAAGTGCTGTACAGAAAACCAGCCTAAAACCCCAAACAGCAAACAATGCAGGTGTAGAAGCACGGTGTCTAGTAAAAACTCCCTAAAAAGGCCAAAACCTAGGAATAAACCTAGAGAGGAACCAGGATATGAGGGGTGGCCAGTCCTCTTCTGGCTGTGCCTGGTGGAGATTATAACAGAACATGGCCAAGATCTTCAAATGTTCATAAATGACCAGCATGGTCAAATAATGGTCAAATAATAATAATCACATATAATACTATAAAAATCTAACTTTCATTAAATCACAAAGCAAGATAGCAAATTAAAGCTACACTTGTTGTGAATCCAGCCAACATGTCAGATTTCAAAAAGGCTTTTCGGCGAAAGCAAACGATGCTATTTTCTGAGGATAGCACCTCCGTAAACAAAGAGAGAAACCATATTTCAACCCTGCAGGCGCGACACAAAACACAGAAATAAAAATATAATTAATGCGTTACCTTTGACCTGCTTCTTTTGTTGGCACTCCAATATGTCCCATAAACATCACAAATGGTCCTTTTGTTCAATTAATTCCATCGATATATATCCAAAATGTTCATTTATTTGGCGCTTTTGATCCAGAAAAACACCGGTTCCAACTTGCTCAACGTGACTACAAAATATCTCAAAGGTTTCCTGTAAACTTTGACAAAACATTTCAAACTACTTTTTGAATACAACTTTAGGTATTTTTTTACGAAATTAATCGATAAAATTGAAGACGGGACGATCTGTGTTCAATACTGGAGGAAAGCAAACTATAGCTACCTTTCTGGTCATGCGCCTCTATCTAACAGTACACTTCAAGTGACCCTCGTTCAAGATGGCCGTACTTCTTCATTACACAAAGGAATAACCTCAACCAATTTCTAAAGACTGTTGACATCGAGTGGAAGCGATCCCTTAGAAATCTAAATTCCCAATGAAATCTTATTGAAAATAGAGTGACCCCCCCAAAAAATAAATCTGAATGGTTTGTCCTCTGGGTTTCGCTTGATAAATAAGTTCTGTTATACTCACAGACATGATTCAAACAGTTTTAGAAACTTCAGTGTTTTCTATCCAAAGTACTAATAATATGCGTATCTTATCTTCTGGGGATGAGTAGCAGGCAGTTGAATTTGTGCATGCATTTCATCCGGACGTGAAAATACTGCCCCCTGTCACCAAGAAGTTAAATTCACACAGGACACCGGATAAGACAGGAGAAGTACTCCAGATATAACAGAATGACCCTAGCCCCCAGACACATAAACTACTGCAGCATAAATACTGGAGGCTGAGACAGGAGGGGTCAGGAGACACTGTGGCCCCATCCGATGATACCCCCGGACAGGGCCAAACAGGCAGGATATAAACCCACCCACTTTGCCAAAGCACAGCCCCCACACTACTAGAGGGATATCTTCAGCCACCAACTTACCATCCTGAGACAAGGCCGAGTATAGCTCACAAAGATCTCCGCCACCGCACAACCCAAGGGGGTGCGCCAACCCAGACAGGAAGATCAAGTCACTGACTCAACCCACTCAAGTGACGCACCCCTCCTAGGGACGGCATGGAAGAGCACCAGTACACCAGTGACTCAGCACCTGTAATAGGAATCCCAGTGGAGAGAGGGGAACCGGCCAGGCAGAGACCGCAAGGGTGGTTCGTTGCTCCAGAGCCTTTTCGTTCACCTTCACACTCCTGGGCCAGACTACTCTCAGACACTCAGATTCAAATGATGTCAATTAGCCTATCAGAAGCTTCTAAAGCCATGACATCATTTTCTGGAATTTCCCAAGCTGTTTAAAGGCACAGTGGACTTGGTGTATGTAAACTTTTGACCCACTGGAATTGAGATACAGTGAATTATAAGTTAAATAATCTGTCTGTAAACGATTGTTGGAAAAATGACTTGTGTCATGCACAAAGTAGATGTCCTAACCAACTTGCAAAAACTATAGTTTGTTAACAGTTCTAACAGTCAGTTTCTTAATAACAGGTGCATGTTTATCAATAATTGGAAGAAGCAATTTCATAAATTCATCAAGTGCAGTGTCTGGATGCTCCTTATTAATCACAGCAGACCAACAAATATTTTTAACATCATCCACATAAGAGTCACAACAAAATCTTTTGTTTGATCTCTTATACCCTATTTGAGGCCCAGCTTTTGGAACTTTAGCCTTCCTGGATATAGCCACAATATTATCATCACTGCATCTAATGGGTACAGATACAGCTCAGGAACAATTTTCTCCAATATTAGTAGAATTGTAATCAATACATGTGGGGGGCTCCCGAGTGGCACAACCGTGTAAGGCACTGAGCCTCAGCACTAGAGACATCACCACAGACCCTGGTTCAACCCCAAGCTGCATCACAACCAGCTATGATTGGGAGTCCCATAGGGCAGTGTACAATTGGCTTAGCATCGTCTGGGTAGGCCTTCATTGTAAATAAGAATTTGTTCTTAACTGACTTGCCTGGTTAAATGAATAAAATGATCTTGTCCCTGTAGTGTTTGTAAACACCCTGGTAGGTTGATTAATAACCTGAACCAGATTACAGACACTGGTTACATCCTCCTCTTGAGCGAACATCATGATGGAAACCAGTCAATTTTCAGATCCCCAAGAAAGTAGACCCCTCTTTTTATATCACATACACTATCAAGCATTGCACACCTGTTTATATCACATACACTATCAAGCATTGCACACATGCTATTTAGATACTGACCATTAGCACTTTGTGGACCTATAGCAAAACTCCAAAAGAAAAGGTTTTAGATGTGCCAAGTGAAACTGCAACTTCACCATTTCCATAACACTTGAAAAAAGATCTTCACTAAGTATTACTGGGATATGGCTCTGAATATATACAGCAAGACCTCCCCCATAAGCATTTCTGTCTCTTCTACACATGTTATATTCTTGTATTGCTACTGTTGTATCATCAAATTAATTATACAAGTGAGTCTCAGAAATGGCTAATATATGAATGTTATGTGATGTTAGAAAGTTATTGATTTCATTAAAACCTCTCTAGGATATGTTGGACGCTAGCGTCCCATCTGGCCAACATCCAGTGAGGTTGCAGAGCGCCAAATTCAATTACAGAAATGCTTATTATAAAAATTCAGAAAACAAAACATATTTTACATAGGTTTAAAGATTAAGTTCTTGTTAAACCAACCACAGTGTCATATTTATAAAATGCTTTTCGGCGAAAGCAAACCTAGCCCAGAACATACCTAGCCCAGAACATAGCCCAGTTGACAAATTATTACAAACAGTAACCAACCAAGCGGAAGAGTTACAAAACTCAGAAATAGAGATAAAATGAATCCCTTACCTTTGATGATCTTCATATGGTGGCAATCAGAAGACATTAATTTACTCAATAAATGTTCCTTTTGTTCAATGAAGTCTCTTTATATCCAAAAACCTCAGTTTTGTTAGCACCTTTTCTTCAGTAATCCACAGGCTCAAACTCAGTCAAAACAATCAGACAAAAAAATCCAAATTGTATCCGTAAAGTTCATAGAAACATGTCAAACAATGTTTATATTCAATCCTCAGGTTGTTTTTTAGCCTAAATTATCTATAATATTTCAACTGGACAATAATGTCGTCAATATAAAAGGTAAACAAGAAATGCACATGCGCCTGAAAAAACTCTGTGTCACATTAGGGTCCACTCGTTCAGGCTGGTCTTACTCCCTCATTTATAAGAATACAAGCCTGAAACGATTTCTAAAGACTGTTGACATCTAGTGGACGGCATAGGAACTGCAAATGGAGTCCTAAATCAATGGATACTGTAATGGCATTGAATAGAAAACTACAAAACCAAAAAACAACAACTTCAAAATGGATTTTTCTCAGGTTTTCGCCTGCTTAAATCAGTTCTGTTATACTCACAGACACTATTTTAACAGTTTTGGAAACTTTAGAGTGTTTTCTATTCAAATATACCAGTATGCATATCATATCTTCTGGGCCCGAGTAGCAGGCCGTTTAATTTGGGCATGCTTTTCATCCAAAATCAGCAGCGGTGGAAAAAGTACTCAATTGTCATACTGGAGTAAAAGTAAAGATACCTTAATAGAAAATGACTCAAGTAAAAGTGAAAGTCACCCAGTAAAATCCTACTAGTAAAAGTCTAAAAGTATTTGTTTTTTAAATATACTTAATTATCAAAAGTAAAAGTAATAGTATAAATCATTTCACATTCTTTATATTAAGCAAACCAGACGGCCCCATGTTCTTTTTTTTATTTATTTAGGAATAGCCAGGGGCACACCAACACTCAGACATAATTTTCAAATGAACCGTTATGTTTAGTGAGTCTGCCACATCAGAGACAGTAGGGATGACCAGGGATGTTGTCTTGATAAGTGTGTGAATTAGACAATTTTCCTGACCTGCTAAGCATTCAAAATTTAACTAAAATGTATTGAGTAAAAAGTACATTATTTTCTTAATAATGTAGTGAAGTAAAATAAAAAGTTAAAATATTGCCTCCCGAGTGGAGCAGCAGTATAGGGCACTGCATCACAGTGCTAGCTGTGTCACTACAGATCCTGGTTCGATTCCAGGCTGTGTTGCAGCAGGCCGTGACTGGGAGACCCATGAGGCAGCGCACAATTGGCCCAGCGTCCACCGGGTTAGGGGAGGGTTTAGCCAGCTGGGAAGTCCTTGTCCCA
This sequence comes from Oncorhynchus masou masou, assembly GCF_036934945.1. Lineage (NCBI taxonomy): Eukaryota > Metazoa > Chordata > Actinopteri > Salmoniformes > Salmonidae > Oncorhynchus > Oncorhynchus masou. The sequence goes on along the minus strand of NC_088235.1, from coordinate 54,274,589 downwards.
ACAGTGCTCTAGCGACTCCTGTGGCGGGCTAAGCACATGCACGCTGACACAGTTTCTGGGTTAGGCAAACATTGTGTCAAGAAGCAGTGCGGGTTGGGAGGGTTGTGTTTCGGAAGACGGGCGGCTCTCGATCTTCATCTCTCCCGAGTCCGTACTGGAGTTGCAGCGATGGGACAAGACTGTAACTACCAATTGGATATAACAAAATTGGGGAGACAAAGGGGTAAAAAAATATATAATGATAATAATAAATTATAAATATGTATATATATATATATATATATATACATAAACATATATACATATATACATAAATATTAAAGTAAAGTACAGCTATCCCAAAAACGACTTTACACATTACACCAAAGCTTATCAGGGATAGACATAATATGGAAAAGAGCAAACAAAGCAAGATAAAAAATATATACATTCAGCACTCCATTAATCAATTGGTGTGTGTGTGTGTGCTTGGCTCTCTCATCCTTTCCAGGCTTCTGGGAGGGAGGGTGGGCAATGAGCCTGTCATAGCAAATGTAAGCAGTGTCCCCACGCACTCTGGCAGCTTTCATGACTGGGATCAGTTCTTTCCAGTTCTGGCGCACAGCTTCAGGATAGTCCTCTTTGAGGAAGATACACATCCCTCTCAAGTTCTTGACTCTTTCCAGAACAGCTACCTTGTCCTTGTACCTTAGGAACTTGACCACTTTCGTCCTGGGCATGTCACCTGGGCCGGTGGTGGATATTCCAGTCCTGTGGGCGCGCTCTGATTTGTCTGTCATTGTTATCATGGATTCACACATAGAACTGATGTCCTCCCTCAATGACTTACAGATTGCTATCATCTTGCCGTTCTCCTGTTTCACCTCATCGAGCTGACCCCGAGAGAGGGAGGGGTGAAAGGGGTGAAAACTGACTTAAGATGACTGAGTTATGCTGGTCTGTCCCTCTTCTTGTGTGCTACAGTATATCGTATCAGCTAATCACACACACACACACACACACGCACGCACGCACGCACGCACACGCACACGCACACGCACACACACACACACATACACACGCACACACCCTGTGTGTGGCCGTGTGGTTGCTATGTAGCATGGTCCTGCGTTGGCCGTAAGCACTTTTTCCCCTGAATCTTATCAGCTGTTATCTGTTCCTCATACCATACCTCTGAACACTGGGACGCTCCACTGGGGCTTATCACTGAGCCACCACAACACGCTGCTCAACCAGCCCCTGGTCACACTGTGTGTGTGTGTGTGTGTGTGTGTGTGTGTGTGTGTGTGTGTGTGTGTGTGTGTGTGTGTGTGTGTGTGTGTGTGTGTGTGTGTGTGTGTGTGTGTGTGTGTGTGTGTGTGTGTGTGTGTGTGTGTTGTCTCAGGCAGGAGGCCTGACTCTTCCAGACAGAAAGTGTGTACGATGAGGAGGCTGTGGGGAAGGGGGTTGTGTATGTGAGTCTGTGTGTGAGTGTGTGTCCGAGTGTGTCTGGTCACCGTCAACGCAAGTCATTCAGTGTGTTCCGTTTGTGTTCATGTCAACCCCCACCTTCCAAGCCCCCATTCTCTCTCTCACCCTCTGACACACACATTCTCTCTCTCACACACCAATACGCTCCCATAGCTCCAAAACGCTCAGCTGCTCGTGCCCGGGGCCATATGGCAAAGACACAAACATTTACATAATGTCATATTTTATTTAATTAGGCATTCTAAATGCAATCAAAAACTGATGAAGGTTCTCGCCTGGCTAGCTGATTGGCAACATGATACCGCTCTGACCTGGAATAAGCCGCTCTGCATTTCAATGATGAAATATTTGAATTCTCTACTGCTGCCTTCACTCTATTCACCTTCATGTTTACAGCTTTAACCTTAGAATTCATTGAGGCCTCAAACTCTCGTACAGGACAATACAATGTTTCTCAACCAGAGTCATATGGGCCATTCTGGTGGCACATATAAAGGAAAAGATATTACAAAAAGTGTAAGATGCATGTGGGTCAGTGTGTGTCACATGGTTTATTTTGGGTGGTTGGTTGGTTGGCGTGGTGATGCAAGTGCTGTGTTTTTCAGAGAATCAGGAAGTAGACCAGTCCTCCTGGACCACCCTGATCAGCCAAGTGGCACACACACACATACACACACTCACACATACATACACACCCACACTTACACACACTAACACGTTCACAACCACACCACCCCACACACACACATACACACACTCACACATACATACACACCCACACTTACACACACTAACACGCTCACAACCACACCACCCCACACACACACACACACACACACACACAAACATACACAAGTACCATATTGAAAGCGGGACCAGCTTGAGCGAAACCTGTGCCCCCAGAGAGGTGAGGGGTTGGTGAAGAGGGGAGCAGGCCATGTCTCCCTGAGCAGGAAGGAAGGAAACAGGGCCCAATGCCTACACTAACCCAACAGAGAAAGTCACACACTCTCTCTCTTACACACACAAACGCACCAGTAAGACAAATAAACAGTCGCTCCATGAGCAGGTAATGCATGGTTTAACAGGGGAAAGGCTTTTAAGAGGCTGCTGAAGTCAGCTCAATATGGAATACACCATTTCAGGTGATATATATCATTCTATGTGCCTCTCCACTCAGTTCCTTAGCCTTCAGAAAACCGCCACTGTCATGGTGACCTTATTATACAAATAATATGTGTCACAGGGTTTATTTTAGGTGATTAGTGGGCGTGACGATGCAGGTGCTGTGTGTTTCAGAGAATTTCCCATAAACGGAGACAGTTTATGGGAAATATAATGAAAGGGAAAACGAAGAGTGTAGTTACCTCAGCACCACTTTTCTCTCTCTGTCTCTCTCTCTCTCTCTCTCTCTCTCTCTCTCTCTCTCTCTCTCTCTCTCACTCTCTCTTTCACTCTCTCTCTTTCTCTCTCCTTCACTCTCCCTCTAACACACACATACATACATGCTCTTGCTCTCTGTCGCTCGCTCTCTCGTTGGCAGGACAGATAAGGGAGAAAGAGAGAGAGTACTTACAATACTTACACCCAGACAGGGCTCAGCGCAGATCAGGAGAAATCCCTTGCTTCAATTAGGCATTCTCTTCCATTCATTCCTTTTTTTCTCTCCTTCTCTTTTTTCTCCCCGACACCTGATTAGAAATGTATTCGTGGAGCGCTCTGGTAAAAGAGAGGGAAGCAAGCAAAGGAAAGCGGGAGAAGGATAAAGATAATCTACAGGCTTAGGAGGTACATCATCGAGTCAGACCAGGCCCGAAGAAATGAATGCAAAGAATGGAGAGGAAAAGATGTCCCTTTCAAGCTTAGCTCAGTGGTGTCTGGATATAGCAGAGAGAAATCTGAGGCCTTTGGTTGTCATTTTCCTCCATATTACACCCAATATGTGCAGAGTCCAAGAGTGCTGTGTGATGGTTGTTATCGTACCAAAAGATAGAGAATATCTGCACACCAAAAAGAAAGGAGGACCAAGGTACTCTTCAAATCATTAATTAAAATGCCTTTATTTGTATGGCATGTTCAATAGAAACAAAGTTTTAAAAATCCGATGCTCTTCGTCCCTGACGAAGGCCATGCAGCCAAAACGCGTTGGATATTTAAAACTTTGTTTCTATTGAACATGGCATACAAATAAAGGAATTTTTATTAATTATATGAGGAGTTCCTTGGTCCTCCTTTATTTATGATGACCAATTCATCCCTTTTACCAAAGAGCACCTTCTGTCTACCAAAATGTACTATTGTGTACCTTAGTAGAACTTCCCTTCCTCTTCTTTCTACTAATATCTGCACACCGTTTAATCTGAGAGTTTAAACATATCAACGGTTCATGACGTCTTTGTCGTACACACACAGGCTGTCCTATCATTGGCTAAGGTGCCAGGGTGCTGGTCAGGGTGAAGGTATGGGTGGAGATGTGACTGGTCAGGGAGAATTTATTATTTCTGCAGCTGAGACAGGGATGGAAGGTTGTTGCCTTGGCTGTGACCCCCAGCAGAGACTGTGTGTGTGTGTGTGTGTGTGTGTGTGTGTGTGTGTGTGTGTGTGTGTGTGTGTGTGTGTGTGTGTGTGTGTGTGTGTGTGTGTGTGTTCGTGCGTGTGTGTGTGTTTTCCTAAATTTTCAGGACCCCATAGAGGTTTAGGACTTTTTTTTGGTACTGCATTTGTTGAAATGCTATTTTATGCTTAAGGGTTAGATTTGGGTTTTGGGGTTAGGGCTAGGGCTAGGGTTAAGGTTTCAGGTTAGGTTTAGGGTTAGGTTTAAGTTAAGGCTTAAAGTTAGTCTTAGTATTAGGGCTAGGTTTAGGGTTAGGGAAAATTGGATTTTTAATGGTCAAACATATTACACTCCAAAAAGTCCTGAAATTCCACGGAAAGAAAGTGTGTGTGTGTGTCTCTCTCCCAGGACGAGGAACAGGAAGAGATCAGCCAAACAGGGTCACACTGTGGGAAAGGAATCAATCAGGGATATCTCCCACATACAGTATATGCAGGTTGTATTCCGAGCATGTGACCAATACATTTTGATACATTGATTTTGATATTTACATGCACACTCAGACACATATACTGCATAACAAACACATAGCCTAACACAAAAGTATTCATTAATACACAATACACACGCATTATAACACAAAACAGACAGACATACACAGTCGCATACAGTCACACAAAAAGGCTCACAAAGACACACACAGTAAGATACATGCAAACACACACACACACACGCACACGCACACACACACACGCACACACACACACACACACACACACACACACACACACACACACACACACACACACACAGAAATCTAAATTAGCGGAAGACGAGAGGCACGGGAGGGGGTCCGAGTTGGAATGGAAGAGTTGAGGTGATCAATACTCCGCAAGATTTTCTCCCTTTTCTCTCCACTCAATTGTCATGCTCCCTCAAGCAATTAAATGAGTTCCCCTCCACTCCTCTCCTCCCTCCACCAATACACAGGGCTAAAACATTTTCTCATTGCCTTCACATCCACACTGTGACAGCCCGAGCCACACTGTGCATGCTAAAACCCTTAGAAGTCAGCCCAGGAATAGCTGGCAGCTGAAGTGTTTCCATTTTCTGTGAAGAGACTCATTTTCCAACGTGGCTGACACACCTACTTATAGGTGGCCTTTGATCAATTGTATGAGCAGTTACACACGTTTCAATTTGCCACTGCTAAACAGCTTGATGAATGAAAAAGGAGAAACACATTGGCTTTGTGGGATAAAAGTATTGGCTTAGACGCATAGATTTGTTGGTGTGTGTGTGTGTGTGCCCTTGCTACAGCTTGCACATGCATGTGTGTCTCTGTTGATGTCTGGAATGGACTTCACACTGTGGCCAAGCTGTGTGTAGTCTTAGAGTGACCTCGTTGTGTCTGACCGGAGATTGTGCGCACGTGTGAGTGTGAGTGTGCATATGCATGTGTGTCTGTTTGTGTACATGAACACACAGCAGGTGGTTATAAGCAGAAGCACACAGATGCCAGGGTAAGCTATACACAGGAGGTCAGAGACAGTAAGGTGCTACCCAGGGTGATAGTGACAGATAATGGTACCAAATGTAATTCAACAAGGTGTTATTAAAGAGGACATACAGGACATTTTAATTACTCATTGACCTCTATAAGGGTAGCACAGCAGGCCACACAGATAACACTGAAACACATGCAAGACCATTTTCCACCAGCAACACAGGTCTGTTCTTTATGTTTCAACGACACAATGTAATCTACCTCTACTCTCACCTTCTACAGGCAGGTCCATACTTCTGGGCAACATTGATAAAGATGAGCAAAAAGGACTATCAAATAAATAATACAAATACTGAGCTATGCGAAATACAAAATATATATACACAACCAGTCAAAAGGTTTAGACACATCTACTCATTCAAGAGTTTTTCTCTGTTTTTAATATTGTCAACATAGTACAATAATAGTGAAGACATCAAAACTATGAAATATCATCAATGTTATCATGTAGTAACCAAGAAAGTTTTAACCAAATCAAAATATATTTCATATTTGAGATTCTACAAATAGCCACCCTTTGCCTTGATGACAACTTTGCACGCAAATTTTAAAGGTACATTTTAAATGTGTGTGTGTGTGTGTGTGTGTGTGTGTGTGTGTGTGTGTGTGTGTGTGTGTGTGTGTGTGTGTGTGTGTGTGTGTATCCTACATCTGTTGCTATGAGGTAATAATGTTGGGACAATATAGGATAAATCACAATAATTGCTTGCCAAAAATGTTATTTTTGTAATGGAAATCCTGGTTATGGGTAACAATCCTGGTTATGGGTAACAATCCTGGTTATGGGTAACAATCCTGGTTATGGGTAACAATCCTGGTTATGGGTAACAATCCTGGTTATAGGTAACAATCCTGGTTATGGGTAACAATCCTGGTTATAGGTAACAATCCTGGTTATGGGTAACAATCCTGGTTATGGGTAACAATCCTGGTTATGGGTAACAATCCTGGTTATGGGTAACAATCCTGGTTATGGGTAACAATCCTGGTTATAGGTAACAATCCTGGTTATAGGTAACAATCCTGGTTATGGGTAACAATCCTGGTTATAGGTAACAATCCTGGTTATGGGTAACAATCCTGGTTATAGGTAACAATCCTGGTTATGGGTAACAATCCTGGTTATGGGTAACAATCCTGGTTATGGGTAACAATCCTGGTTATAGGTAACAATCCTGGTTATGGGTAACAATCCTGGTTATGGGTAACAATCCTGGTTATGGGTAACAATCCTGGTTATAGGTAACAATCCTGGTTATGGGTAACAATCCTGGTTATAGGTAACAATCCTGGTTATGGGTAACAATCCTGGTTATAGGTAACAATCCTGGTTATGGGTAACAATCCTGGTTATGGGTAACAATCCTGGTTATAGGTAACAATCCTGGTTATGGGTAACAATCCTGGTTATGGGTAACAATCCTGGTTATGGGTAACAATCCTGGTTATGGGTAACAATCCTGGTTATAGGTAACAATCCTGGTTATGGGTAACAATCCTGGTTATAGGTAACAATCCTGGTTATGGGTAACAATCCTGGTTATAGGTAACAATCCTGGTTATGGGTAACAATCCTGGTTATAGGTAACAATCCTGGTTATGGGTAACAATCCTGGTTATGGGTAACAATCCTGGTTATGGGTAACAATCCTGGTTGTGGGTATGAATCCTTCGCATGAACTGCCTCCATTATTATGCATATTATTTGTTAATTGCAAGCTTTTTTATGTACGGCTTTCTTAAATAACTGTATAAGGTTGTTGTCCTGTTGGAACGTGAACCTTCACCCCATTCTGAGCTCTGTGGCAGGTTTTCAACAAGGATCTCTCTGTACTTTGCTCGGTTCATCTTTCCCTCGACCCTGACTAGTCTCCCAATCACTGCCGCTGAAAAACATCCCCACAGCATGATGCTACCACTACCATGCTTAACCATTTTGATCCACCCTAAAAATAAAATATATATATATATATAGTAAAAAAAAAAATAAGAATATATATATATATAAAAAACAAAAACATGTGCCTTTTACAGAGGAGTGGCTTCTGTCTGACCACTCCACCATAAAACACCTGATTGGGGGAGTGCTGCAGAGTTGGTTGACCTTCTGGAAGGTTCTCCCATCTCCACAGAGGAACTCTGGAGATCTGTCAAAGTGACCATTGGGTTCTAGGTCACCTCCTTGATGAAGGCCCTTCTGCCCCGATGGCTCAGTTTGGCCGAGCAGCCAGCTCTAGGAAGAGTATCGGTGGTTCCAAACTTCTTTCCTTTAAGAATAATAAAGCCTCTGTGTTTTTGGGAACTTTCAATGCTGCAAACATTTTTCGTTCCCCTTCGGCAGATCTGTGCCATGACACAATCCTGCCTCATAGCTCTACGGACAAGTCCTTCGCCTTCATGGGACCATATCATTTATATACTGGTTTGTGCCTTTCCAAATCATGACAAATCAATTGAATTTACCACAGGCGGACTCCAATCAAGTTGCAGAAACATCTCAGGAAACATCCTGTGTGGCTCAGTCGGTAGAGCATGGCGCTTGCAACGCCAAGCGTCGTGGGTTCGTTTCCCACTGGGGCCACCCATATGCAAAAGTAGTGGCCCCAGCCGACTTGTAAGTCGCTTTGGACAAAAGCGTCTGCTAAATGGGATATAATAATAATAATAATAATAAGTACGATCAATGGAAACAGGAAGCACCTGAGCTCAATTTCGAGTCTCATAGCAAAGTGCCTGAATACTTATGTAAATAAGTTATTTCAGTTATTTATATTTTATATGTTTGCAAAAATGTATTAATTTGAGATTTTGTGTCACCGGCCTACACACAATACCCCATAATGTCAAAAGTGGAATCATGTTTTTAGAATATTTACAAATTAATAAAAAATGACAACTGAAATGTCTTGAGTCAATAAATCCCTTTGTTATGGCAAGCCTAAATAAATTCAGGAGTAAAAATGTGCTTAAGAAGTCAAATAATAAGTTTCATGGACTCAATCTGTGTGCAATAATAGGGTTTAACATGAATTTGTAATGACTACCTCACCTCTGTACCCAACACATACAATTATCTGTAAGGTCCCACAGTCGATTCAGCCACAAAGACCAGGGAGGTTTTCCAATGTCTCACAAAGAAGGGTATCTATCAGTAGAGCGCAGTAGCAGTAGCAACACATTTGTAGCAACACATTTGTAGTTCTCCATGGCTAATGTTATCTTTCAAAAAAACTGCAGTAGAAAATATTTTATAGTCAGAAGATGCTACACTGTGGACTAAACGACAACTCATCTTTCGGCATGTCCAGCCCATTCGTTATCTCAGCCAATCATAGCTAGCGGGAAGGTTCCTGGCTTTTTCTGTGCCTAAACCAACTAGGCTCATAATTTAACAACCTTATTCATATTTACAGATGGCATACACGTTTGTCATTAATGCATATGGAAGTTCAAATATTCAAGAAGGAATTTCGGCCCCCCAAAAACGTTCAAACACCTCTCCTGTGACTTCTTCAGGCTAGGGTCTATTTTTCTCAATTTCCGCCTGACTGACGTGCCCAAAGTAAACTGCCTGTTGCTCAGGCCCTGAAGCCAGGATAAAACACTCTGGAGTTTGTAGAAATGTTAAAATAATGTAGGAGGCTATAACAAAATAGATATGGTAGGAGAAAATCTAGAACATTTTGAGAGCCCATGCTCTTCCAATGGAAGGTATAGGAAATTAATTAAATCTAGCTCCCACTATGCAATTCCTATGGCTTCCACTCGGGGTCAGTAGTCTTTGTTCAAGGTTTCAGGCGTCTTTCTTCCAAAATGAGGAAGAATAATTAACTTTAGTACAAGGACACAGACTTGGAAATTTGTGTATGCGCGTGAGACGAAGAGGACATGAGTGGATTACTCAAATCGATGGCGCCAACTAAACTGACTTTTTGGGATATAAAGAAGCATTTTATCAAACAAAACGACACTACATGTTGTAACTGGGACTCTTGGGATGACAAATCAGAGGAAGATTTTCAAAAAAGTAAGTGAAAATTTAATCACTATTTGTGAATTTATGAAACCTGTGCCGGTGGAAAAATATTTTGATGTGTGGCACCGTCCTCAAACTATCGCATGGCATGCTTTCGCTGTAATAACTACTGTAAATCAGACAGTGCAGTTAGATGAACACGAATTTAAGCTTTTAACAGATATAAGATACTTCTATGTACCTAAATGTTTAATTAATATCCATAATTTTTATGATTATTTATTTGAATTGCACACCCTCCAGTTTCACCAAAGTTTCACCGTAGTTTCCTGAAACAAGGCACATATCTGTTACCGACAGTCTCTCCCTCTGACACACAAACACAGAGAGAAAGACAGAAGACATTAAGGCCTAGATTCAATCAGATCAAGTGTTAACAGGCTTTAGCCGACAGCTGCATCACTGATGTGTTGATGGTGTCAGAGGTGTAACTGCGTTGGAGCTGTCAAATCGGTGAGCAGCCGCTCTTGATCATTGTCACAATTCCACACCCGTCCCACTCACGTTAGAAGTTCAGAACGAGAAAGTATAGGCTATATATAAATAATGATACTCAAATTGAAAATCATTTAACTAAATAATGAGGATTTCTATCAGCCTAACGAGGGGTAGATTTCCCAGCTAACAAACATGCCCACAACTTTAGAGAACGTTCCTTAAGAGTCTAATTAGGTAATGAACTAATGTTCTCATAGGTATGTTCCCATGATGTGCCAGGAATGTTTCCAAGAGACCATTCCCTTGAATGTGAGAATAGGGTGGCTCTCCTAACACATCTCAAACCCAGACCACCAGCACCTTTGATGAAAACCCTAACCACTCAGGGATATATCTAGGGCATTTGCTCATCAGCCCAGTATAGTTATGTCCAGAATAAATCAAATTTTATTAGTCACAGTTTTTTATTACCTTTATTTAACATCTAGAACACAAGAACAAATTCTTATTTTCAATGACGGCCTGGGAACAGTGGGTTAACTGCCTGTTCAGGGGCAGAACGACAGATTTGTACCTTGTCAGCTCGGGGGTTTGAACTCGCAACCTTCCGGTTACTAGTCCAACGCTCTTACCACTAGGCTACCCCGCCAATTTGAGGACCCATACCAAATTTTTTCAGACACCTGAGGGGGAATAGGTTTTGTCGTGCCCTCTTCATGACTGTCTTGGTGTGCTTGGACCATGTTAGTTTGTTGGTGATGTGGACACCAAGGAACTTGAAGCTCTCAACCTGCTCCACTGCAGCACCGTCGATGAGAATGGGGACGTGCTCGGCCCTGTTTTTCCTGTAGTCCACAATCATCTCCTTTGTCTTCATCATGTTGAGGGAGAGGTTGTTGTCCTGGCACCATACTAACCCTCAGAATACATGGGGGATTAATGTACTTGCAAAGTCCCATGAAACATGTCTAGAACATTACAATTGTATGTTCTGAAAACATGACAACCACGTTTTGTGTATGTTGGGTGGAACATTGACGGAATATTCTCTTAACGCTCAGAAAACTGGACACATGAATGTTCTTGCAACATCCCATAAAACACATCTAGAACATTAAAGTGGTATATTCTGAGGACAGTAACTAAGTTCTGCTTGGCATTAAGGGAATGCTCTCCTAACTTTACACCAAAACATGATGAAAAGGTTCTCAGGAGGTTTTTGCTAACATAGATAGAATGGAAAACTGGACATTCAAACATTAGGGGAACATCAGGTGTAACAATACAAAACATTCTTTCTCCCTAGAATTGTTAGCTGGGTGACATCTCACATTCCAGTGTTCAAACTAGTAAACAAGGCTGCCCGGGATTTCTCTTAATGCAACTCCGTGCAGCCACATCCAATGTCCGCTTTAGGTATAATGCCAGGAGGGCTTGTGAATTTGACAGCTTTAACGCAGTAAACCTCCAACACAGCCAAAACAACCGCTATGTGGATTTCGGCTAAAGTGGATCTGATTGAATCGAGTCCACAATGACCACAATCAATTATGGAGTCGTCAGTAAACTTTGTTATGAATGATGATCTAAGTAGTTTGTGTTTGTGTCTGTTAAAAGATCTCTTTGTGTTTGTTGGTCAGCGAGAGAGTGACCCAGTCAAAATCATTAACATCAATATGAATGAGATCCTTCTTGCCCACTGCCATCTGGGCCTCTAACGACACCAGGTCTACCCGGAACACAGTGAATTTATTTTCTCCATTGCACACTAATACTGTAGTATTTTACTTGCCTCTACGTAAGCTAGCTGTTTTGTTTGATTGTCTTGTATTTATGTGAGCATTTGTATAGTTTTTATTACGCACGTATGACAAACTAATTTCATCTCATCTCTCAGCAGACGACTTTGTTCCACCTGGCCATGGAGATGTCAACAACTACTGTAGTTCCAGTATCTGTTCCTGCAAGCTGAATTGAAATGATTATAATTACTTGGGGCCTTATTTCTGCCATATTCTGTGTTATATATTGTCAGTTTCTTTATAAAGATTGTTTGTTTACTGTTCATAATCACACTGAAATGTAAACTATTTTGGCTCCAATTTAAATATATTTATACATCGTTGTTCAGTGTAATAATTTGTTCTAGTAGTGATGACTTAATGCAAACAACACCAGCAGTCGCTGTTAAAAGTATTTTTTTAAATAGTGACAATCTCGTTTGAAACAATTACGCTTGGAGTGGAAGTGTTGGAGTGGAAGTGTTGCTGTCAGTTAGTTTACTCCAATCAGGGAAGGGTAGTAAGGTAGTAGTAATAATAAATAAATAACTAATAATAAATAAATAAAGGGGGATTAGAAATTATGGTAGCAATTACTTTAATAGAACCTCAAATTTATCTGCAATATGAAAACTGAGCTACCCCCTAAGTAGTTCGTAAGTCCGACATTGTGTTTAAGTGCTTTGAAGTCAGAACATTTCTTCAACCAATAAGATCATAGCTAGCTAGGTAAGCTAACTAACATTACTAATGTAAAGTTAGCTAGCTAGCTTTCTTAACATTGACAATATGGTTAAACTAGCTACATTATCCACAAGTGTGTAATTGCCAACAACGGTTTTGTTGTCATCTTTTGGTTGAAAAGGTGAAAGGCCAATGGTAAAACGTCACAACTCTTCTCAGAGTTTCCCATTTATAAATACGACTTGGATGGTCATTCAAGGGACATTTCCCAGTCGGAACTCAGAAGTCAATTGCATGATGTGAACGCCCTATAACAAACAATAAAACTGAAACTAAATAATTTAAAAACGAAATCGAAATATTTTTAAAACAAAAACTAAATACAAACTAGAAAATCCGATCGGAAAACTAGCTGAAACTGAATTTCAAATAAAAATTGTAAAACAAACATAAATAATAACTAATATAAAACACAAAACTGTAATAGCCTTGGTGCAAAAATTCCTTTGACAGAGTGTAAGGGGTTAAAGTTCCATCCTGTTATTTTCTTCAGTGTTGCCTTGACTGACAGAGGTGACTGGCAGAGGGCCTGTGATTTCACAAAGCAAGAGGTGCATTGTGGGTCTCAGTGTGACCACCTTGGCTTCACAGACAAATCGATTAGTGCAGGTTCAGGGCTGAGGCTCAGAGCGCTTTGCATGTGGAACACTTATTCTTACACAATATGGGAAGAGGGCTCTGCCAAGTAAACACACACACACACACACACACACCTAAAAATGCACACACAAATACACACACTCACATAAATGCATATACTGATCAATAGTATAAATTCAACATGCAAAGATGTCAAAGATTTTACTGAGTTACAGTTCATATAAGTAAATCAGTAAACATAAATACATTAATTAGGCCCCAATCTATGGATTTCACGTGACTGGGCAGGGGTGAAGCCATGGGTGGACCTTGGAGGGCATAGCCCCCCCCCCCCCCACTTAGTAACCAGGCCGACCCACATGGGAGACAGGCCCAGCCAATCAAAATTACATTTTCCCCACAAAAGGGCTTAATTACAGACATAAATACTCCTCAGCACCACCCCACCACCCCTAAGATGATCTCACAGGTAAAGAAGCCGGATGTGGAGGTCCTGGGCTGGCGTGGTTACAAGTGGTCTGCGATTGTGAGGCTGATTGAACATACTGCTAATTTCTCTAAAATGACATTGGAGGCTGCTTATGGTAGAGAAATTAACATTAAATTGACTTGCAAAAGCTCTGGTGGACATTCCTGCAGTCAGCATGCCAATTGCACATTTCCTCAAAGACATCTGTGACAAAACTGCACATTTTAAAGTGGCCTTTTATTGTCCCCAGCACAAGGTGCACCTGTGTAATGACCATTCTGTTTAATGAACTTCTTGATATGCCACACCTGTCAGGTGGATGGATTATCTTGGCAAAAGAGAAATGCTCACTAACAGGGACGCAAACAAATTCATGAACACTTGAGAGTAATAAGCTTTTTGCATGTATGGAAAATTTCAGGATTTCTTTTTCATCTCATGAAACATGGGACCAACACTTTACATGTTGCATTTATATTTTTGTTCAGTGTACAACGGTAACTTACCAGTTCACAGTCCACAGTATACCAGCCCTCCCCTCCCACGGTCTACAACACCCTCCGCCCCTCCCTCCCTGTGCCCCATCTGGCTGAAAAGTAAGTGCTTGTCTGGGAAGGCCGCCTTGGATACCCTTCCTTCTTGCAGTTTTTTTTTCAATACTTTTGGTGCTATTTTCACAAGTATGTGGTGAATTTTCTTAACACCGAATGCAAAACTCAAAACTGGTCTTACATTCGAAATAATTGATTATGCATTTATTTTATTTGGAGATATCTTACATCACACAATCATAGATCCAAATACCATGAGAACATTGATATAATCACCAAATCATAACATAACATCTTCTCAATACACCATACGTGTTTTAATCAGGCTAGGGTCTATTTTTCTCCACTTCCTGTCTGACTGACATGCCCAAAGTAAACTGCCTGTTACTCAGGCCCAGAAGCCAGGACATGCATATAATGGGTACCGTTGGATAGAAAACACTTTGAAGGTTGTAGAATGTTAAAATAATGTAAGAGACTATAACACAATTGATATTCTAGGTGAAAATCCAAAGAAAAACCAAACAGAATCTTTTTTTTGAGAGCCCATGCTCTTACAACGGAAAGCTATGGGTTATATGCAATTCCAGCTCCCAGATTGCAATTCCTATGGCTTCCACTAGATGGCAAAAGTCTTTATTCAGGGTTTCAGGCTTGTTTCTTCCCAAACGAGGAATAATTTAGCGTTTTGATACTGGGAGTCAGAGTTGGAAATCAGTCTTTGTGCGTCGCGACGAAGATGATGCGCACTTATTTGTCTTTTCTATTGAACATACTTATTTCCATATGAAATATTATAGTGTAATTACATTTTAGGGTTCCTGATGAAATGTATTTTAATTTATTTTAACAAATTTTAACGGTAGCTTTTTGGATTCCTTTCTCTGCATGTTGAAGGAGGGGATTACTCAAATTGATGGTGACTTTTTGGGATATAAAGAAGGATTTTATCTAACAACATGACCATGCATGTTGTAGCTGGGACCCTTTGATTGTAAATCAGAGGAAGATTTCACAAAAGTATGTGAATATTTAATTGCTATTTAATTGCTATTTGTGATTTATGAAGCCTGGGCTGGTTGAATTTTTTTTTATGTGGGGCGCCATCCTCAAACAATCGTATGGCATGCTTTCGCTGTGAAGCCTATTATCCAGCGGACAAAGCAGTTAGATTAACAATAATATACACTTTTAGCCGATATAAGACACTTGTATGTACCTAGATGTTTAATATCCATAATTTTATGATTATTTATTTGAATTGTGCGACCCCAATTTCACAGGAAGCTGTTGACAGGTGTCCCGCTGGCACCTATCTTAATCCAATAGCAAAAAAATGCAAGACACATGTTTTAAAATGCCCTTTTTGCCCTTTTGAATGTAATTCTACAGTACCAAGTGTCAATTGCATTGGATTTCACTGTTTTTACATTAGGCAATACACTTGGACTACCCATTTAAATTGACTGAAAATCAAATTTCCATCATTTCTATCCCATTTGTGATCAAAGGGGTGATCATTGATACGAAAATAAATGTATTGTTCAGATATAATTACAACATTGGTGTACTGTAGTCAAATGAAACAAATAAAATGAATGAAAGAAACATTTAGCAGTCACTCGTTGTTAATCAAGCCGGTCTTGAGCATTTGGCCATAGGTTCTCATCGACATCTCAGTAAATGCCCTCATCGTTCATGAAAAACCTTTTGGCATCCCAGCCTGACATATGTCTGAATTGATTACATTGCATACCTCACCCATGGTGAGGAGGGGGGTGGTGCGCTCATGGGGATGGCGATCATAAGGCCTTCCACCTGTATTGTAATCATGTATTGTTTACAGTACTGTATTGGCCAATGTAATTTTAGTAAAGCATTGTTAACATTACAAACCTAATTTCCATTATCTAGTACTCAGCCTGTCAATGGCAATACATTCCCCAAACCCCAACACTGTCAACCAAGAGTCAAGTCTAAATTATGGTTTATTTGGTAGTATTTCGTAGTGTGATTGATTTGACTAATTGCATTAGTACTGTACAAAGTTAGAGGTGTGCTATTTGATAGGTTCCCCCGCTTCCAGTGGGGAGACCTGAGGTCAACCTACTCCCACCCCCTCCCTCTGGCTTCCAGTGGGGAGACATGAGGTCAACATACCCCCACCCCCCTCCCCATCTCTTACTTCTGAGTGTGACACCTTCCCAGGCAGTAGCCTGCCTAGCTCACAAACTAGAAATAGGGCGCCCAATCCGACAATGTTAATTGACCCACAGTCCCACACGGTGACATGATATCATTGACGTGTTGTGCAAATGAGCGATAGAAAACCACGCAAATGTCACCATTCTGATTTTTTTTGTGCGGGTGCCCCCTGACTGTAGGTACAAAGGTCTGGAGGTCTCTGGATGACAGAACAAGATAGATCTATTTCATAGAGGATGTTTGTTTCTTTATAAGAGGGAGGTCATTCACACGTTTTGGACACTTTTTTGTCTGGGTTTGGTGCTGGCTTGGCGGGAGGTTGTGATGATAGGGTTTGCCATGAGGGACTTGTATTTTTGGCGTGCAACGGTTGGTATGCAGTGGGGATTGCTTCCTGGCAGCTACCACATTGCACTTCACGTTCCCCCATCGCACCCCCTCACTGAGATTGATGCATGTTGGTCAGTTGAGGGTCCCGCCCCTTCAGACTCAGACAGAGAGAAAAGCATGCGCTTCTTTCACATGCAAAACAGGGGACGGAGTTACTTTGGACAACCCCATTCCCCCCCCCCCCCCGCCACTCAGTCAAGATCCCACGGCTGATTCAAACATGCTACCTCATTAGTCAAGTGTGTTATTATAATAATCACTGACACTACCACTGCCCCGCCATCTGTAATCAACTAAATCAAGAACCCTTTATGAGTGCCCAGGAAAAAGAGAGAGAGAGAGAGAGAAGGTCATATACTTTCAACAGGGAATGTTGATTGGAAATCTTTGCGGACTTCAATTATCTTGATAAATATTGCATTTTTTTACAGGCCAAGATCACAAGGACAGCAGTTACACTCTTTCATTTTGCTACAGCTCCCAGCAACATATACAGACATTTCCTAACACTTAGTTACTCTAAATTATTTGGGGCATGGACTACAAGTTGTCCAAAGCGTTCCACAGGGATGCTGGCCCATGGTGATGCCAATGCTTCCGACATTTGTGTCAAGTTGTCTGGATGTCCTTTGGGTGGTTAATTATATTTGATACACATGGGAAATTGTTGAGTGAAGTTCTTGACACACTTAAACCGGTGCGCCTCTGAATGGCCCACATACCCAATCCATGTCTCAATTGTTTCAAGGCTTAAAGATGCTTCTCTAACATGTATCCTCCCCTTCATTTCCACTGATTGAAGTGGATTTAACGGGTGTCATCAATAAGAGATCATAGCTTTCACCTGGATTTACCTAGTCAGTCTTGGAAATGGAAAGAGCGGGTGTTCCTAATGTTTTGTACACTCGGTGTATTCCCTATGTCTAGTGAATACACTATATATACAAAAGTATGTGGACAACCCTTCAACCCTGGCCATCTCAGACACACCCGTTGCTGACAGGTGTAGAAAATTGAGCACACAGCTATGCAATCTGTATAGACAAACAATGGAAATAGAATGGCCGTAGTGAAGAGATCAGTGACTTTCAACGTGGTGCCGTCATAGGATGACACCTTTCCAACAAGTCAGTTCGTCAAATTTCTGCCCTGCTAGAGCTGCCCCGGCCAACTGTAAGTGCTGTTATTGGCACACAAGCTCACAGGACAGGACCGCTAAAGCTTGTAGCGTGTAAAAATCATCTGTCCTCGGTTGCAACACTCACTACAAAGTTCCAAACTGCCTCTGGAAGCAAAGTTAGCTAAATAGCTGCTCGTTGGGAGCTTCATGAAATGGTTTTCCATTGCCGAACAGCCATACACAAGCCTAAGATCACCATGCGCAATGCCAAGCGTCGGCTGGAGTGGTGTAAAGCTTGTCTCCATCGGACTCTGGAGAAGTGGAAACACATTCCCTGGAGTGATGAATCACGCTTCATCTGGCAGTCCGACGGACAAATCTGGGTTTGGCAGATGCCAGGAGAACAATACCTGCCCGAATGCATAGTGTCAACTGTAAAGTTTGTTGGAGGAGTAATAATGGTCTGTTTTTTCATGGTTTGGGTTTGGCCCATTAGTTCCAGTGAAGAAAAGTCTTAAGGCTGCAGCTTACAATGACATTCTAGACTCTTCTGTGCTTCCAAGTTTGTGGAAACAGTTTGGAGAGGGTCCTTTCCTGTTTCAGCATGACATTGCCCGTGTACACGAAAGGAGGTCAAATGGTTTGTCGAGATCGTTGCAGAAGAACTTGACTGGCCTGCACAGAGCTCTGACTACAAATTCATCGAACACCTTTGCAATAAATTGGAGCGCCAACTGAGAGGCAGGCCTAATCGCCCAACATCAGTGCCCAACCTCAGTAACGCTCTCGTGGCTGAATGAAAGGAAGTCCCCACAGCAACGTTATAACATCTGCTGGAAAGCCTTCCCAGAAGAGTGGAGGCTGTTAAAGCAGCAAAGGAGGGACCAACTCCATATTATTAATACCCATGATTTTGGAATGAGATGTTTGACTACCTACTTTTGGTAATGTAGTGTAATTCTGCATTTCAGTGAAGTTATGATGCTAGCAATAGCCTAAACACATTCCAATTCGCGTCATGTCACACGCTCTCTCTCGCTCTCTCTTGCTCTTTCCCCTCAACAATGAAATCTTCTGACAAATCAAACGTGTAAACAACTATCAACTATCCACAGCAAGCTGCTCTATCCTCCCTAATTGGAGAAGTAAATACATGCGCTAAATGTAAAAGCTGTGTAGATTTCACAGGTTGAAATAATGATGAAAACAAGCTATATACACCGTCTCTCTTTTTGGTTTGAACCAGTTCAGAACTTTATTTTTCTGCTCAGAACACTGGAATGGAAAAAGAAAATAGTGGTTCTGTTTGGAACAGAATGATTGTAAAATCATTCCCGTTCCAACCCTTGCTTACAATGCAGTACTATCCCTGTATTTGAATGCACTTACTGTAAATCGCACTGGATACGAGTATCTGCTATATGACTAAGATATAAACGTAAACACAACAGTGAATGCAGAATTATAACTCGGTGATCAGAAAGGATCAATAAATCCTGTTGTGTACATTAGTGCACACAAGCGCGGGTGTACCACTCCCAAGATTAGATAGTGGAACATTCTTGGATTACACATCACTTAAAGAAGGCTTCATGATAAGCCCAGTTTAATGTGGTCTACTGATTACAGAAAGAAGTCATAACCAGCCATATAAACTTTCAACATGTCAGTAAAAACCGAAAGATTAAGCCCTGTCACTGTATAGAGTGGACTACACACTGAAAAAAGGGTTATTTGGGGTTCTATATAGAACCTCTTGATTCTTTGGATGAGATTAAAGAAGGTTCTATATATAAACCCATTGAAGGCAGAGGACCTTGAGGATTCCATCCCTACCGCAGATTGTAGGCGAACGTGGAGTTGAGCCAACAGCAGCGAACAAAAACGAACAGTCATGTCAAGCGCTGAAATAACAGCTCACGATACAGTAGCTGCTTTTATGTTTGTTTTAGCTGCTTTGCATTGCAATGTATGTCCATATTAGCGATGCTGCATGAATTCTCCTGGTCAGAAAAAACGGCTAGCTGTCTCCTCCGACACGTTCACGCTCTCGTTTGTATTTTGCAACATTGTTGTCGAGGTTGAAGTTGCAAGCAACAAGGTTCATACAAACCTGTGCTGTTGTGAACCAAATGCTGGGAAAAAAGCAAGAGACAATAATGTGTTTAATGAAAGCATACACTCTAAGAATTGGTTAATTGGGTTCTCTATAGAACCTTTTGGTCAAATCAAATGAATGGTCCACCAACTGCCATTCCAACATGAAAACTCAAGAGGACGATGGTTTCAAATGCCCTACCAATTAGCACGTTATTTTTCAATTTATTAAGGTAAGCATTATTTAATTCAAGTACATTAAGCCATATCCATGTCACAAACTATAGGCTAGATCCCTCAAACTCAACTCTGGACCCCAAAGCTAGTTCCACTGCATTTGTTCATTGTTCCCTTCAAATCAGGGACTGATTTAGACCTGGAACACCAGGTGTGTGCAATTATCAGGTAGAATAGAACACCAGTAGGCTCAGGACCTCGTAGGGTAAGAGTTGAGTTCCACTGGGCTAGATAGCTATGAGTTTGTTTCAGAGTTTGACCACTGTTTGTGAGCTACCTAGCTAATGTTAGCTTGCTAGAAAGGGAAAAGCTTTTTTTTATTTAACTAGGCAAGTCAGTTAAGAACAAATTCTTATTTACAATGACGGTCGACCACAGCCAAACCCGGACAACACTGGACCAATTGTCACGCCTTGGTCATTGTATTTTGTGTTTTCGTTATATATTTGGTTAGGCCAGGGTGTGACATGGGTTTATGTATTGTATTTTCGTATTTGTAGTATTTGGGATTGCGGCTGAGTAGGGGTGTTGTATAGGCTTGGCTGCCTGAGGCGGTTCTCAATCAGAGTCAATCAGAGGTGATTCTCGTTGTCTCTGATTGGGAACCGTATTTAGGTAGCCTGGTTTTCACTTTGTATTTCGTGGGTGCTTGTTCCTGTCTCTGTGTTAGTGTTCACCAGACAGGCTGTATAGGTTTTTTCACGTTCCGTTTGTTGTTTTTTGTATTTATAAGTTATTTTGTGTATCGTCATTTGTTCCATTAAAGAACATGAGTAACCAACACGCTGCATTTCGGTCCGACTCTCTTTCGACAAACGAAGAACGTCGTTACAGTAGGGGTGTTGTATAGGCTTGGCTGCCTGAGGCGGTTCTCAATCAGAGTCAGGTGATTCTCGTTGTCTCTGATTGTGAACCGTATTTATGTAGCCTGGTTTTCACTTTGTATTTCGTGGGTGATTGTTCCTGTCTCTGTGTTAGTGTTCACCAGACAGGCTGTATAGGTTTTTTCACGTTCCGTTTGTTGTTTTTTGTATTTATAAGTTATTTTGTGTATCTTCATTTGTTCCATTAATTAAAGAACATGAGTAACCAACACGCTGCATTTCGGTCCGACTCTCTTTCAACAAACGAAGAACGTCGTTACACCAATTGTGCGTCGCCCAATGGGACTCCCAATCACGGCCGGTTGTGAAACAGCCTGGAATTTAACCAGGGTCTGTAGTGACGCCTCTAGCATGAAGATGCAGTGCCTTAGATCGCTGCACCACTCGGAAGCCCAAGGTTAGGTAGGCTAAGGTTACTTTTAATAAGCATCTTGGCAAGCTAGCTAAGTCTTACAAATAAACATTGGCAATTAGCTAATTGTTACTTTTATTTCAGTATTTTAGTTTGGAGTCACAATCAAATATATTTATAAAGCCCTTTTTACATCAGCCGATGTCACAAAGTGCTATACAGAAACCCAGCCTAAAACCCCAAACAGCAAGCAATGCAGATGTAGAAGCACGGTGGCTCTGAAAAACTCCCTAGAATGGCAGGATCCAAGGAAAAAACCTAGAGAGGAACCAGGCTCTGAGGGGTGGCCATCGAAACAACTTGACATGATTGTGGGAAGAATCTGGAGTTATCATGGGCCAGCATCCCTGTTTAACATTTGACCACTTGTAGAGCCCATTCACCCAAACACTGAGGCTGTTCTGAGGGCAAAAGGGGAGTGGGGAGTGCATCAATATTAGGAAGGTATTCCTAATGTTTGGTTTAGCATATGTTTTACTCATTGTAAGTAAGAATTTGTTCTTAACTAACTTGTCTAGTGAAATAAAGGTTAAATAAATAAAACATAAAATACTCCAGCAGCAAACCGCTGAGGAGCTGCAGAAGAAATCCATTTCAAAATCGTCTCTGTATGCTGTGCACGTGTGATAGCGTGTTGGATACCTAAGATACATGATGACTAATGAAAATACACACAGGACAATTTAATTCCACTAAATGATGTACATTAACCCGTGAGAGGACTATGTTTCATGGAGGCAGACTGGACTGAATGTTGCTGACCTCTGTTGAATGCGCGTGATGGGCAGTGGACTAAGAGGAGGTATGTACTGCATCTACATGATTTATAAGTCTTGGTGATTCAATAGTTAATCATTTACATGACTTTTAAAATACTACCGATGTGTTTTGCTCAGAGTCTGGCAGGAACCCAACTATCAGAGGCAGAGGATGTGCTCTTTCGGGCTGCTGCTGTGATGACAACAAGTTGTTCTTCTATGTCATCATAATTATACGTCTGCATTTTTGTCTTCCTTTTGGCAGATTAACTCCTTTTTTTGTTTGCCTTTTCTTCTTCTTCTCAGCAAGCAGCCAGGCAACAACCCAGACTGTACTGTTCCATAGAGAAGTCAGCCAGAGTTGGTATCAAGATTGACGTGGGCCATCATTCAAAGAAAGAGTTGCCTGCCTGGCCACCAGTGCATATTTCCAAACTATGTATGTTTGCATTAACTGATTTATTTTTTGTTTGGGTATGAATGTAATGATAATAAAATCTCAAAATGACGCTTATATTAGTTTGTCCGTTATTTAATTGTTCATTCTATTATATTCTTAGCTGACAATATTATGATTTATTGGCAGTAGCCTTTGCCATAATTCCCATACAGGGTTCTATATGGAACCAATTTTGGTTCATTGAAGAAGTACACTCTGTTCTGGTCACATTTATTCGTTTTGATTTCAACTGCACCCTTAGTCACTTTGTTCTGCCACCGAGTCTGGCAGGAGCCATTTGCTTTCCAAACCTTGTTTTCCTTGCAATTGTGTTTTACATATTGCGAAGGGCCTGTTTTGTCTGCATGCTGGCACACCAACTCTTAAGGATCGGACGCTTTTCTTAATTTCTCGCAAAAAATGAGAAATCTAACTGCCTGTAGCTCAGGATCTGAAGCAAGGATATGCATATTCTTGATACCATTTGAAAGGAAACACTTTGAAGTTTGTGGAAATGTGAAATTAATGTAGGAGAATTTAACACATTAGATCTGGTAAAAGATGAAAAACCTGCGTGTTAAATTTTTTTACCATCAGCTTTGAAATGCAAGAGAAAGGCCATAATGTATTATTCCATCCCAGGCACAATTTAGATTTTGGCCACTAGATGGCAGCAGTGTATGTGCAAAGTTTTTACACTGATCCAATGAACCATTGTATATATGTTCAAAATGTTGTATCAAGACTGCCCAAATGTGCCTATCTGGTTTATTAATACATTTTCAAGTTCATAATTATGCACTCTCCTCAAACAATAGCATGGTATTATTTCACTGTAATAGCTACTGTAAATTGGACAGTGCAGTTAAATTAACAATAATTGAAGTATTCTGCCCATATCAGATATATACATATATTTCTTCCCCACCTTTATTTATTTAACCAGGTAGGCCAGTTGAGAACAAGTTGTCATTTATATCTGTGACCTGGCCAAGTTAAGTGTTAAGCAAAGCAGTGCGACAAAAATCAAATCAAAATCAAATCAAATGTATTTGTCACATACACATGGTTAGCAGATGTTAATGAGAGTGTAGTGAAATGCTTGTGCTTCTAGTTCCGACAATGCAGTAATAACCAACGAGTAATCTAACCTAACAATTCCAAAACTACTACCTTATACACACAAGTGTAAAGGGATAAAGAATATGTACATAAAGATATATGAATGAGTGATGGTACAGAATGGCATAGGCAAGATGCAGTAGATGGTATCGAGTACAGTATATACATATGAGATGAGTAATGTATGGTATGTAAACAAAGCGGCATAGTTTAAAGTGGCTAGTGATACATGTATTACATAAAGATGCAGTAGATGATATAGAGTACAGTATATACATATACATATGAGATGAGTAATGTAGGGTATGTAAACATTATATGAAGTTGCATTGTTTAGAACAACAACACAGAGTTACACATAAACAAACCTACAGTCTTAGGACTTAGGTCCACAGACGATGCAATCTCAACCACACTTTACACTGCCCTAACCCATCTGGACAAGAGGAATACCTATGTGAGAATGCTGTTCATCGACTATAGCTCGGCATTTAACACCATAGTACCCTCCAAGCTCGTCATCAAGGGTGCGTTCTGAGCCCTCTCCTGTACTCCCTGTTCACCCACGACTGCGTGGCCACGCACGCCTCCAACTCAATCATCAAGTTTGCGGACGACACAACAGTGGTAGGCTTAATTACCAACAACGACGAGACGGCCTACAGGGAGGAGGTGAGGGCCCTCGGAGTGTGATGTCAGGAAAATAACCTCACACTCAACGTCAACAAAACTAAGGAGATGATTGTGGACTTCAGGAAACAGCAGAGGGAACACCCCCCTATCCACGTCGATGGAACAGTAGTGGAGAGGGTAGCAAGTTTTAAGTTCCTCGGCATACACATCACAGACAAACTGAATTGGTCCACTCACACAGACAGCATCGTGAAGAAGGCGCAGCAGCGCCTCTTCAACCTCAGGAGGCTGAAGAAATTCGGCTTGTCACCAAAAGCACTCACAAACTTCTACAGATGCACAATTGAGAGCATCCTGGCGGGCTGTATCACCGCCTGGTACGGCACCTGCTCCGCCCTCAACCGTAAGGCTCTCCAGAAGGTAGTGAGGTCTGCACAACGCATCACCGGGGGCAAACTACCTGCCCTCCAGGACACCTACACCACCCGATGTTACAGGAAGGCCATAAAGATCATCAAGGACATCAACCACCCGAGCCACTGCCTGTTCATCCCGCTATCATCCAGAAGGCGAGGTCAGTACAGGTGCATCAAAGCTGGGACCGAGAGACTGAAAAAACAGCTTCTATCTCAAGGCCATCAGACTGTTAAACAGCCACCAATAACATTGAGTGGCTGCTGCCAACACACTGACACTGACTCAACTCCAGCCACTTTAATAATGGGAATTGATGGGAAATTATGTAAATATATCACTAGCCACTTTAAACAATGCTACCTTATATAATGTTACTTACCCTACATTATTCATCTCATATGTATACGTATATACTGTACTCTATATCATCGACTGCATCCTTATGTAATACATGTATCACTAGCCACTTTGACTATGCCACTTTGTTTACATACTCATCTCATATGTATATACTGTACTCGATACCATCTACTGTATCTTGCCTATGCTGCTCTGTACCATCATTCATTCATATATCCATATGTACATATTCTTTATCCCCTTACACTGTGTATAAGACAGTAGTTTAGGAATTGTTAGTTAGATTACTTGTTGGTTATTACTGCATTGTCGGAACTAGAAGCACAAGCATTTCGCTACACTCGCATTAACATCTGCTAACCATGTGTATGTGACAAATAAAATTTGATTTGATTTGATTTGAAAAGAAAAATAGAAAAATCTATGTACAGTGTGTGCAAATGTAGAAGAGTAGGGAGGTAAGCAATAAATAGGCCCTAGAGGTGAAAATAATTACAATTTAACAATAATACTGGAGTGATAGATGTGCAGATGATGATTTGCAAGTAGAGATACTGGGGTGCAAAAGAGTGGTAAATAATAATATAATAATATGGGGATGAGGTAGTTGGGTGTGCTATTTACAGATTGGCTGTGTACAGCTACAGGTACAGTGATCGGTAAGCTGCTCAGACAGCTGATGCCTAAAGTTAGAGAGGGAGATATAAGTCTCCAGCTTCAAAGATTTTTGCAATTCATTCCAGTCATTGGCAGCAGAGAAATGGAAGGAAAGGCGGCCAAAGGAAGTGTTGGCTTTCGGGATGACCAGTGCAATATACCTACTGGAGCGTGTGCAATGGGTGGGTGTTGCTATGGTGACCAGTGAGCTGAGATAAGGTGGGGCTTTACCTAGTAAAGACTTATAGATGACCTGGAGCCAGTGGGTTTGGCGACGGATATGTAGTGAGGGCCAGCTAACGAGAGCATATAGGTCGCAGTGGTGGGTAGTATATGGGGCTTTGGTGATAAAATGGATGGCACTGTGATAGACTGCATCCAGTTTGCTGAGTAGAGTGTTGGGGGCTATTTTGTAAATGACATCGCTGAAGTCTAGGATCAGTAGGATAGTCAGTTTTACAAAGGAGGCTTTGTTGCGAAATAGGAAGCCGATTCTAGATTTAATTTTGGATTGGAGATGCTTAATGTGAGTCTGGAAGGAGAGTTTACAGTCTAACCAGACAGCTAGGTATTTGTAGTTGTCCACATATTCTAGGTCAGAACTGTCCAGAGTAGTGATGCTAGATATGTCTATGTCCTGGGTAATGTTCTTGTTACTTACAACCTCATGCTAATAACATTAGCCTACGTAGCTCAACCATCCCGCAGGAGGGACACCAATCCCATAGAGGTTACTGCATCATGATCCAAAATGCAGATGCAGATTGGACATTGGTCTAATGCTAGAGCTTGCAGTTTTCCCTGGTCAGGTCACAGGGTCAGGAGAACCTCTGGGCCTTATCTATGTCCAATGAACTCCAACCAAATAACCATCTTCATTGTACCTCTTTCTTTCCCCTTCTTTCGCTCACTCCCTTCACAGCATGACAGTGACTGCAGTGTGCCCTCTGTCCCCAAAAGCTTACAGACACTGATGCACAAATAAAATACAAATTGCCTAAGAACAGAACTGTCAATCTCAATAGATGGAATGCCAGACACTGAGTAGTAAATATTATTACATATTCTAACAATTTAACAACCACCACCACCACCACCCCCACCCAACCATCTCAGGGATATTTTGGTTAATGATGAATAATGCATGAATATCTACCTCCCTCTGGCTTCTAATGCAGCCTCTTATTGGCTTTGGCAGAGCGCCATTCACGCCTCTGTCTGCCTGGGCTCCAACCCTCACAGACTCAAGCCCACAACCCCCAATCAAAGCTGATTTCCCTAACAAAAGCGAATCAGCCAGAACCATCACCAAAACAATCACATAACTGAAGCAGCTTTTACGTGAAAAATACATATTTTGGGGTTAAGAAAAAAGCACATTTTGCTTATTGACTATTTTCGTATGTTGTTAGTTGTGTACTGTCAACCTTTTGATCATTTTTGGTGTTTGCTTCTCACTCTTTCAGTTTTTCAGTTACGTGGTCCACAAGCACAAGAAAAGAGAAGACAGAGATAGAGAGAGGGAGGGAGAGAGAGAGAGGACAGCAGCCCTGGTGACAAGAAAGTTGCTGGGTCATTAACAAGGGGCAGGGGGCCTGGACCTACAGATGAGAGAGAGAGAGAGAGGAGGACAGTGTGACAATCCCCCCCACCCCCCACCTCTCACCCCTGAGGGAAAGCGGTGGGACATGGATGAGGGGGAGGGGGGCAGGTGGGGTGCAGAGGAGAACAGAGGGGGGCTGCAGTTATAAAGAGTAAAGACAAAGTGTTATCTGAAACAGCAAATCCCCCCCTGGCTGCAGGGATCTGTGGTGGAGGAAATCAATATATACTCACTGAACACACTGCCATAACCTTGTCAGACCTGAGCAAGGGTACACCAGCTACAGACAGCCAGGGAGAGGGAGAGGGGGAGGGAGGTGGAAGGGACAGATAGAGTGGGACAGAGGGAAGATATGGAGAGAAAAGAAGGAAGAAAGTGGGGGCAAGGAGGAAGAGGATTTGAGAGGGGTAACGAGGGAGAGGCCAAAAGTGAGAAATAGAGAGAGAGAGAGAGAGAGAGAGAGAGAGAGAGAGAGAGAGAGAGAGATCACAGTCGTGGTGTCATGTGGCTGCCCTCAGCAGCTTAGAGTGAGTGACCAGTAATAGCAATGTGTGTGTGTGTGTGTGTGTGTGTGTGTGTGTGTGTGTGTGTGTGTGTGTGTGTGTGTGTGTGTGTGTGTGTGTGTGTGTGTGTGTGTGTGTGTGTGTGTGTGTGTGTGTGTGTGTGTGTGTGTGTGTGTGTGTGTGTGTGGTAATGCCATGGCCTAAAAGCTGTCCACTCAACCGGCTCATGGCGGTGAACCCTCAGATTAGAGAACAGATCATCACCGGGCCCTCAGTGACCAAACTCCGGACACACACACTGGGTCAGCCAGGAATACGGAAAAACAGTCCTATAACACCACTAATTAACCATCTTGGTTTTTAGTGTGTAGAGATACTAAACATGGCCATGGCCTAGTGGATGAGATGGTGTCAGGCCAGTGATTTGAGTAGTCAGTATGGAGGTGGATCTAGGTCAGGGAATGAAGGGGGTCTACTGTAAAAGGGACAGCTGCCCTTTGTCACTCACACACACATAAACACTGTCCTACATGGGTACATTTTTTGGTGCCTCCCCTACCTGTGCGGGCCACATCAATTCTGAGACCCATCCGATATCCGACATAAGGACAGATTTTTCTCTGCCACCCGACTCACCCACATACTGTATAATTGTTCTGAGAGCCAATCCGTGACCCGACAATTAGTTTATTTAAATGTTTTTATGGCTCCAGAGTAGTAAGCTAAAAGTCTATTCCCATTCCCTGCTTGAATTGATTTATCTGCGTGTTTATTCAGAATTTGGATAAAAGGAAACCCCTCAATGAATTAAGAATGAAAGTTGTTTCTTCTTTCTTTTCATTTCTCCTGTTACGCCATTTTCACCTCAGCTAGGAATCAGGGACAATAAGCTAGGCATGTTCAGCACCACACAAATAGGCTACTGATGGCTAGTTCCCTGCTCCACTCTCTCACTGGTAATCTAGGCCTAGGTTATGTCCTCCTCAATGCTCATATTGCCTAATGGATTTTGAAACAAGCTCCTGGGTTTATAAAAACTATACTATCTTAAAACGTTTTCCGACTCGCAATATAATTGTTCTGAACGTAGACTACGGAGTCAGTTATAGTTTCATTCCACCTGTCAGCTGATTTTTTTTGTCAACCATCGGGAACCAACCCGAAACATAAACACACACGCATCCATGCACACACCACACACTCAGGACCTCACGGCTTTACAGGCAAGTTCAGGTAAGGGGTGTGACCGGAGTATCGCTCGTAGGCCTTTAACCTTACCGTGTGTTGCCTGACCCCTTCTCACACACACACACACACACACACACACACACACACACACACACACACACACACACACACACACACACACACACACACACACACACACACACACACACACACACACACACACACACACACCCCTTCCCAATGGATGGGAGAGAAGAGGACATCATTATGCCCATATCAATCTCAGGCAGAGAGGAACATGTAAAATACATGTGACCTGTCTTGGCTAATGTATTGATATGGGAGCTAAGGAAAGGACTTAATGACCAGGCTGACTGGCTCACACAGTTAACTCTGCTCTTTCTTCTAGCTACTCCTTTCATCTGAATTATTGAATCTTGTAATATCTGACGACATTTCACAGCTTCTTCTTTTTCTCCCCGTACCGCTCTCTTTTCACTTGATTTAGTCACATTCACCGCTCTCTAGATCTTTTTCCCTCCCCCTTTCCATCGCTTTGTGTACTGTATATTTCCCTCTTTACCTCCTTCTTCGCTCTCCTATGTATTGTCAGGGGAGACGAGCAGAGGTGCGGGTGTAGATGATAGATTGTGTATCAGTGGCCTG
Source organism: Oncorhynchus masou masou (assembly GCF_036934945.1). Taxonomy (NCBI): domain Eukaryota; kingdom Metazoa; phylum Chordata; class Actinopteri; order Salmoniformes; family Salmonidae; genus Oncorhynchus; species Oncorhynchus masou. The sequence goes on along the minus strand of NC_088235.1, from coordinate 54,244,688 downwards.
CTGGTCCTGTGTTGGCTCTGGTCGGTAGAAGGTGAGGAGCACGCTAGATTAAGTCCCCCCCCCCAACCACTTCTGTCCCCCTATCTACCCCTCTGCCTTCCTGGCTCAGGGTGTTCCATTGGTATTGACCTTGTACAGACCACTTGACCAACTCCAGCCTCCCAGCTCTGCTGTAATCTGACCCACAGGGCTGCAGGACAAGGAGAGATAGATAGGAGGGGAATATTTACAGAGGGAGTGGGAGAGGATAGAGTGAGGAAGGAAAGAGAGAATGGAAGTGAGCGGAGAGGGACAGAGATTGTGTTTGATGATGACCAGCAACCAGTACAAGCCCCTAAGTAACAAAAACAGAGAGTGAGCTGATGAGTAAAGTGTAAATCAGACCACAGACGCTAAGATGCGATAGTCCAGCATCCCATTGTAACACAGCTACACGTCGCTGAGACCACTTGGGGAAATTGCTTCGCTTAGAAATACAAAAATACGATAGCCAACAGTCCAATATTCTAGAATACTGCGGTGAGAACACGTTTTGGACTTTGACAA